>NC_133161.1:30440227-30766136 GCF_040802235.1 Manis javanica | reverse complement strand
TATGATGGATAGTTATCTGGAGATAACACTGTTGTTTTAAATGAATTTAGTTGTCATTTGTTCATTTCAGTTATATCTTGTTCTCATGAAATTGATATACCATACAAATGAATTTCAGAATATTCTACAAAAAATAATTGTTAAATCTGATGATTTATCTGTATTTAAAATTTTTCATCTGCAATATTTCCTAATTCTAATGCTTTTATAATCCTGTGTATTAGAAATTCCCTAAAGGTCTTCTTTTCACTGGTATAAAACAGACCTCAAAGGACATTAAATTTTCATGATTGAAATAATTGTGTTACTCTTACATTAAAAAGTTTCTTTTCAAACCTTAAAAAATGAAAATAATTCTTTCTGATTATCCTTATTTTTCGTGTATACATCATTTTCATTAGAGATTAAACGAACAATGATGAATTATTATAAATATGGACTGCATTGAAATTTGTGCAAGTTGTATCTGAATAACAGCTGCCAGATAGAATACAAAGCTTAATTATATAACACTTATAAAGACAGATTATATTCATGAATGCATAAGCATTAATGACAAGGAGAAAGTACTTATGACAAGCAATTGTTTCATTGTGAAAACAAAATTTACACTATTATTCCAATTCCTTCTGGCACAATTTCAGTATATCTCAAGTTGGTTAGAACATAATTTAACTTATAAGTTCACTTACATGTTTTTGAAATGTTTCTTTGTTCCTGGAAACTATAAAATGGGATATTACATGGTGTCTCATACTCTGCTTGGAGCTGCCTTCTCCATCCTTCACCCTTTTCTTTGCCAACTCCTCACCCATCAGACAACAACCTAAATATCAGTTCCAGGAATGTCTAAAGGTGTTCTTCCATGATTCTTCAAAAAGATCAAATGTTCCTGTTATTCACTATCATTGCAATACTAGTCTTTATAGTAGTAATGACACTTGTCATTAAAATAACTAATTATTTAATTATTGTCTGCTATGGAGGCTATGATGTAAATGCCAAGACAGTAGGAATTATGACTTACCAATGAGTTCTCAGTATCTAACATAGAGCCAGATACAGAGTAGGCTCTCAAAGGCTACTAAATGATTTAGTTAATTTTTGATTGGAGAGAGAAAAGGTAAGTGAATGGGGGATAGGTATTGATACTTGTATAGTAAAGAATGATTACCCAAGAGGGTCTTTGTATTGTTCTAAAATACGAGTATATGAAAGAAGAAATCTGAAAGAAAGCCACTTAAAGTTAAGAGTATTATTTAAGTACTTAAGGTAGTTATTTTCTTATAAGATTTGTTCATAATTTAATTGATTTAAATGCTTAGGGAAGTTAATCTGGCTTATTGGTTAGGACTTGGGGCTCATGAGTTTGAAGTTGTGCATTTTTCTAGTTAATTTCATTGGAGGTGGCTTGTTCTATGGACTCACACTGTAAAAACAATACATGGTCCTGATACTCATCAATGGCACAAATCAAGAGTGAGGATGTCTTAGAACAACTGCATGTGGTGTGTAACTTCCCTGAAATTCAAGTTAGCAAATATTTCCTGAGTAACTGAGATTATTGAAAGAGCAACTGGACTGAGGAGAAAATCTAGCAGAAAACCAATATTGAGTTCATCTTCTACAATTATTGTTATTTTGTATGTGAAACTTACATGGTAGTAGATCTACCTTCTCTTTTATATATGATTGAAATGTTAAGATTTTCAGTCACGCACATTTCAACTGCAGATTTTGGGTTTACTCTGTCTCTTCAAGTTTATGATCATTTGAGGATAATTTTTTTTCAAATGGAGCTTAATTTATATCATGATTGATAACTTGGTTTGAAAACTTTCTCTACAAACCATAAAGTGATGAAGGAGGCATTGTGTAACAAGCCCCAGTAAGTAATTTTGCCTTGATTTTCAAAGGAATATTTGAAACACAGGCAATTCCTAAATTAGTCATACATACAAATTCTTATTAAGCATATACTTTTTAGCAATCTAGTTACTCATATCCTGTTGTAGACTAGTAGTACTTCATATACTCTATTCCAGTTATGAATGGCCACCAGTTTTATACTACCACTTAGTACTGTTTTATGGACACTATATTATAAAGCAAAAAATATGTTGATAATTTAAATGTAAATCAGTAGATATTAAATTATAGAGACAAATGACTATACCAATAACTTGATGAAATCTCTCACATTGAAACTTAGAGGGAAAATGAAGACATTTTTATTTAGAAAAGCTCAAGAAAGGAAAACTCTGTGTATATTACCTCAGAAATTTGAATATCATGCAATCAGGTTGCCAGGCCCACCTAAGTCAAAGGGAGAAAGAAAGGAAAAAATCAAATAAACTGGACTTTCATCCTATTTAAGGGAAGTATTTTCACCCTCTTCATTACCACAAAATCCTCTATTGAGTCATAGTTTTTCTACTGTTACTTTTGTTTAACTACTTGTGAAAACAACCTCAATATACCCATTTCTGTAATGAGATTGATCAGATGAGGAGAAAAAAGTCAAATTGTTAGGATGAATAACATATAGTCAAGCAATTTATTTAACTTAACTATTATCTAATTCTATTTTTAAAAAGTCTATGTAAAATTGACCTGAGCTTTTGCAAGAATATTCTAACTAGTCTGTTTTCAGTTTCTCTACTTGATCCTTAATAGTCTCTCCAGAATTTTACTTCTGAACCTTATACCTGAGCATATAAATATTCAGTGTGCTTTATTACTAGGAAAGAAATCCTCAAACTTTAAAAATTGTTATTAATATTCATTTAAATATTAGAGCAATTCATATCTTAAAGAGATGTGTAAGGCCTTTATCAATTATCTCATAATTATTTTATATGGTTACAGGTAAATATTACTCATTCCTAGGAGACAGGGTCTTCTTTTTTTTTTGTACATAGAAATACAGAGAAAATCTGTTCAAATAAAAGTGGGTGGAAACAGAAGACATCTTTTTTCTTAGCAGTATCATTTAATATTGGGCTGCATAGAGTCTTACAGAGTTATCTGCCAAAAATCATATGGTGTCTACTATCAAATATTATTTTTAGTGATCATTTGACAACTCAAGTTCTCTTAATATTTTCAAAAACAAAGAAATGAAAGGCATACTTTCTAGCAGTTTTGTTATATAGTATTAGAGGTACTTTTCAACAATGAAAGTTATATTAACTGTCACTTCTGATTGGTTCAGGGAAGGTTTCATTCCTTGGCAATGCAGTGCACTGAGATCTAGGTGGATGCCTTTTTTTCAAAAGAGGGAGAAGAGTGACAAAACTATCATGAATTTAAGTGTCTTTCTCAGATCAATTTCAGGAAAAAGTATAAGGGCTTTGATTATTATGTTTGTCCTTGGAAAGTCTTTGTACATCAACAGGATATATTACTTGTATGAAGACCAATGGTTCAAACTAGAGGATCTAATCTAAACTCCCTAACATGGCATAGATCCCTCCTAATTGTGGCATAACACACCTCCCCAGCCTGCTCCTCCAGCACAGCCTATCCCAGGTGCCCGGAGGTGGGATCTTACTGACCTATTTGCTAATACCTAAGAGCTCTTTCCAGTCCTTGTGCCCTTGCAACTGTTGTACATCTTCAGTTAAGGAAACCACTTGTATTGCGAGATCCTGCTCATGTTCTATCTCCACACTGAGACCCTCCCTGACTTTAGGAAGCAGAATTTCTCCCACTTAATTGCTCACATTGCATTGATATTGTTTGTTAAACTTTTTATTAGACTGTCTTATTCTAGAGATTCTGGGCTATGCCTATTTTTTTATTTTAATATTCCCACTGTCTAGGTTGGGGTATTCAATAAATATTTGGTTAATGAGAATATTTGCCTGAGGTAAATACTTTAAGAATATGCATTTTAGAAATATGATATATATTCTATTGCTACATAAGTTGCATTTTATAAACTCTGTCAGTGTTTCACTTTGTAATTCAATTCCCTTTTTCTCTCATTTTCCATAATTGCTCTGTGTTATACAGATAAATATGGTTAGTACAATTCATGGGCTATATATTTAAATACTTATAATATATCACAGTATTTTACCTGGCCCATTGTAATGTTTCATTGATACATTTTGAGTTTTTATTATTTGAGTTTATAAAATACAGTGGAATACAAATTTATAAATGGGCACTGTTCAAAAAATTCACTAAGTCAGTTATTTTGATTTCAGAATTTATATATGCAAAGAATTAAGACTATAAGTCATGATTTTTAAGGCAGCCAAACAAAGCCTATTTAACTGATAATAGCTGGATATGTGGTATAATGGTACTATTCCTATTTTATTTAAAGTAAAATCACACTGGAAGGAAAGGTAGCTGTTCTTTTTTCCTGGTGCATTCTGATTTCTAGCTAAAAAATGTCAGAAATACATTTCTAGGACTACTGAAACCCACATGAGTTGGGGAAAGGCTAAAGAGGGAAGGAAATGTGGTTTACTTCTTGCTCCTGGGGCCTTGGGAGCAACAGCATCGCCACCTTTAGAAAGGCAGGTTTTCAGGAACACCCAAGACCTACTGAGACAGAATCTGCATTTAAACAAATCGCCTAGGTGATCTATATGTACACTACAGTTTGCCCTGGAGATCAAAGATGGTTTTTATCTTTTTACATCCACATTGGAAGAGGGCAATTTCTACTGTTAAACATCTAAGGGGAAGAACTATTTGAAATCATGAATTTCTCGGAATTATTAATTCAGGGCAAAAGAAAATTTCCCCCATATGGCCGATGAAAGGACCTAGGACTTGGTCTATCCTATGCTCCATTTGGGGACTATTGAAAACCTGCTGTAGTAAACATGAGGTATTCTTGTGTATATGTAATTTAGTGATATTCTTTATGCATGTATGTAGACAATTCTATGATTAATCCAGAACAGAATATTAACAAGAATATAAAAATAAATAAGGCAAAGCAAATAAATATCTAGAAATAGTTAAATAAACAAATCCATAACAAAACTCTCAAATTTATGAGTAAGTGATGGAATCCTGAAATTCAAATCACAGTAGGTTGTTTTGACAATAAGTAAAACTGTACTATAGGTATAGAAATAAGTATATTTATTGTACATCATCTATGACAAAACCTTTATGAGAAAAAAACATTTTATACCTTCTTATACAGCTTTCTGGATGATCATTTAAAAAATTATTTTCAGATCTCCTAATAGAACCATATATGGTTGGTATATGGCATATGTAATTAGGTGTTTAACACAATCTTCTTCCCTGGTGCCTAATTACTATTAACATTAGCTGGCAAGACAGATATTGTGGTATTGGAGAATATCTCCTCTGAGCTTTACTAACGTTGACTATATATACTAACTGTTGGTAAATGTAGTCAATTTTTACTATAGTGTTTATCTTTAGTTTCCATTGAATAAGGTTCCATGTATTAGCTTTAAAATATATATATATATATAATGTATCATCCCATATGTCTTTTGGGAGCATGAACATATTTTTACAATATAAGAAATTGTGAGTAATAAATAGTAATAGGTATTAACATTATTATCTCTTTCTAGATCCAATTTTTTAAATTTCTATCCCCAAAATGTAAAATGTCTTGTTAATGAAAGAGGCTAACATTGAGTTCTTTCTTAATTCTGGGAAATATGATGTTGTAGAAACAACACTGTAGTAGGTAAAAGAAACAACCCTGAATCTTTCTGTGCACTTCCTAGCTTACAGCTCTGTAAGAGTTATATGTGTCTCATGGCCTGAAGGCAGATTTTGAATTAAAATGCTGCCTTGAAAACTCTTCTAGTTTTAGATTTATAGTCAAGGAGTGTGTTTTAAAGCTCCCAAAGTCTTACATATATAATTTGATGTTTGTTTTTGCTAGATAGACAGTATTCAGAATGGAATATAAGTCAGAATGATGCTTCCCAGTAGTAAATCCAACTATGATATTAACTGATTTTTTTCTTAAGATTTTTTCTAATAGTAAATTCAACCATGATATTAATTTTTTAACTTAATTTTTATTTTTTCATGATAACATTAAACATATTTAATATATGGGTTCAGAAAGACAAAGAGAGATTTCAAGAACTGATTGGCTCATCTACAAAATGTCTGAAACTTAAACACTAATTTATATGATGTTCTAAGTAGTAGGCATTATAACATTCAGTAATTCTGGCAATAGTAATTTAACTTCATGAAATTGTTTCAGTACCAGTTGAAAAGCTAGCAGTAAGTCCACCAGTAAATTCTGCTTTTGAAAAGTCTGTGATATAGAAAAACTAATTAGTCCACCTTTTCAAAGATTAACAGCCTGCCAATGAATTAACACACCTTTCCCAAAGCATATTTCCTGAGATTGCAGTTTATAGATATTATTATGGGGATCTTACAAACAGGATACTACAAATCTTGACTAAATTCAAAATTGTATCTCTTGGATTCCATAGAAAAATTGTATTTTAAAAGAAAGAAAAGAACATGCTTTTCATCTACCAACTTGTATTCAGGACTGGACTTAAATAATTTGTAAAGAAGTTTTTATTTCTACATGTAGCCATCAATTTGAGTTGTATATTTAGTTCTAAACTATAAGTAACTGACTTTTTTAGCATATGGTAATTATTCATTTAAAATTGTTTAAAACACTGCTTTTTAATTTTTTTTTAGGTGAGAGACCATCTGAGTAAAGTGAGATTGACCTATTAGGTGGAACTTTCTAGATATTGACTATATTTGTTAGCCTATATGTATGTATATGTGTATGTATATGTGTGTGCGTGTGTGTATATATATATGCATATCATGTATCATACATATATATCAACATTATATTTTCACAGATACTTATTTGTGCTTCTACTAGGTAATGAACTCTTTGAAGGCAAAGATCATGTTTAATTACATTTGTATTGCCATCATCTTTCTTAAAACAGAAGAATGCCTAAATCACATTAGCAGATTTTAAGTGGCAGTTGTAATTTTTTTTCCAAATTATTATCAAAGGCACTTACCTCATAGTACTTTTGTATTTATTCCTTTTTTAAGTCTTTTCTCTTCTGTATTTTTTATATATGTGTTTGTGCTGTTATCTGTGGTACCAGAAACTCTTTACATTTCATATCATGAAATCTTGTGGAAAAGGAATGTCCTCCCATTGTAGTATAAGAATGATATAGAACATAATTCATTGAAATATGGTTAGATGGATGGGACTATGAAGAAATTCCTGGAATGGAGGGGCAAGTGTTAAAGATAACTTTATTCATGGTTCAAAGTACTACACTCCTTTGCTTGAACAACTAAAACTCTTTTTGTACTTTAAGAATGAAATTAATAATGTGTTTACTGTCTTTGCACACCAGTTTTTCTGAGTTTCTATTTCATTAGGATAGCATCCTTGAAGGGGAGTTAGTAAGACAATGGATTTAAACAATTTAAACCTCATAGCATGTATTGCCCAAGGGCATCCTTAAATATTTTGGGCAAAGTCATTTTTTGACATTAGATAGTTTAAAAAGTGAAAATGGCATTCAATTGTTTTAATTTGTCTCTGAAATTCAACATTTTTCAAGTTTGCTAGACATTGATATACATATATTTTTAATTCACCTACCCTTTCTGGAGACCAGTTGCTATTCTTACTCTTCCTCCCCATCTCCTTTCTGGGCTGATGCTGTTCCTTCTACTTTAGAATTTTATTTACCTTTTAAAATCAGCATATTATAAAAAACATTCTGTTAGAACATTATATTCTGTTAAATATTCTCTGCTTTGGCCAAAGTTTTCTGATGTCTCATATGGAGCCTTTTAATGTTCCAATTCCCTAATTCATTATTTTATTTTCACCACTGTGTATTATTTATTTTGCTAACAAAGTTATTCTTGAGTTCAAGATCTTTCAGAAGCTCCTTATTGTCATTAGGAGAAAACCCTGCTTGGCAACAAAGGCCTTCAGCAAAGAGGATCCCCCTCCTTTTTTTCTAACTAATGATGAACTCTCATGCATGTAGGATACTTTCTGGCAAATCTGAAATAGCTGTATCCATTTTCATCTGAATTTATCTAGTAAGTTCTCACATTTGTGTCTCTGCTGATTTTGGTCCTGCTCTCTCATCAGCCTTGTCCTGTTATTTCTAGTTGAAACTCTGCAGGACATATTTCAAATTTTACATTTCTTCATGAGAGGTAATTTGGACCTCTTCAAGAGTTTACTGCAGGTACTACTTGTGGCATTTACCGTGTTTGTTTGTTTGTACAGAAGTTGTTCTGAATTACCCTACAGTAATAATTTCAGCACTTTAAGGACTGGCTCTGCCCACTCCTCCTCGTGGTACTGTGGGGGGGACTTTGCACAATATGGAGTCTCAATATACATTTGTTTAATTGAATTAAACCTAAGTGGTAGTTGGTTAAATCCAGCTTAATTGAAAAGCTTGAATCATGGCCTCCAGCAAAAGGTCTCAAAAGTTCTTATGGATTTTCATATTTGACTTCCACACTGAGCCAGAAGCCTTGGAATTATTACTGCCCTGGCTTAGAGAACATATTTATCAACATTCCTCGGGGAAATGCCTTCCCTCTCTTTTGAATAAGACACACTGAAAATAATTCCACAAGTAACCCTTCCTAATGTACCATGTGCTTTGGGCAGTAAAACCTCAAAGCACAGTTAATATTTAAAGGGGACAGTCTGAATATGAGGAGTACTAAATATATCTCCCTATGCCTACTAGAAAGATTAAATTTTTTCACTTTCCACTTTGAAGAAAACATAAAAGAGAGCTGACAATGTTAATAGGAAGTGATATGTAGAGAGTTACTTTAACAGAGAGATAACAGAAAATCTATAACTACCATTTTAATCAGAAATCAGCACTTACAAAGCATTTAGTGTGAGTAGACATCTGCTTCTGACCAAGGTGGAGTAATAGGGATTGGATTTACTCTACCACCTGAAATCACAAAATATAAAATTGGGCTGATAGATGTACACACACACACACACACACACACACACATATATATATATATATGTACACACACATACAGTAGTTTCCAACAAAGGACAGTGTTTCTTGAAAAACAAGCAACAAGCAAGTTGAATCTTATCATTACCCCAGCTGACTGGAGAGTGTTTTCAAACTGGAGAACCCAGGCAAAGCCTGGCAGACTTCATCTGAGAAGGTGGAGCAGCCTGGGGAGGCCAAAGTGGTTAAGGTTTGCAGGACAGAATATCAGAAAGCAGAAAGCTGAGCAAAGAATTCCAGAGGTCTCCAGAAAGCCCTCCATCTATATTCTGCTGAGTAGAGATCAGCACACATGTATGAAGGAACTACCTAAAGCTAGGGAAAGAATCATCCTGAGAAAGTAGAGGTAACTGCATGGTGCTCATATGGGGCTGGGAAGAGTGCCTATTCCCACCAGCGCAAAGAGAAAACTTCATGACTCACAGGGAATTGGGTATAGTACACAGAAGGGTTTGCCTCAGTTGTGGTGAGTACTTAGCCTAGACCGACCACAGCTTGGTCCTATCTAACAGATCTTAAAAGCAAGACCTGAAAGGATTAAACCTGCCCCAATTGTAAAAGCAACTTTGCCTCTTCCTGCTATTAGGGTCAGTTATACTTGACAAGCTTGGTGACTTTTCTTGCTGACTGATCAGTGGCTACATGAAGCTGAGTGGCAGCCATAATTCAGTGGGACCCTTGCTGCATCCTCTGGTGAGAGGGACCCTCTTTAGGGCCTAGAACCCCAAATTGTTGGGTTAGGAAATACAGTGTCTCTAAGTGGGTCACTGGAATTGATGGAAAGTGGAACCACTCCTAATACTGCCCAGTTTCCTAGATCTGTTCCTGTCCTTTTTTGGAACACAGCAGATTACAAAAGTCTCTGATTCAGTGTGTAGACATGTTGATACTCGATCCTCACAGATTACTTCAGAGCTGCACTTTCAGCAGGCCACTTCAATGCTCTTTTAGGCTGGTGGCTTCTGGGGGGTACAGGGTAAGATTAGTGGGTACTATGGTATATGTGCAATCTCACACGTCATTTACTGTAAAGTGGATTTCCTGGTTAAATGCCCATTTAGTATGGAATCAGGCATTGTGTACACTCCTAAGCAATGGTGCTGATTGATGCCTTACAGGGAGAAAAGGCAGACTTACAACCATAATGGGTATCTACACCTGTGCTAACAAATTGCTGGTGTTTGCAGGACACAAGGGACCCAATGTAGCCAATTTGCTAACAAGGGGTTAGTGGTCCCCCAAGGAACAGTGCCACACTGAGAACTCAGCATTGGTTTCACTGTGGGCATGCTGGACACTCAGAGGTAGCAGAAGTTAAGTCTGCCTATGTTGCTGGGATCATGGATAGCCTTCATACCTATTTGTTTGTATGTCATGCCGACTCTAGTAAGGAGCTGGGTAGCATCAACTGGCCTCTCTTTCTCTCGTTTGCTGATTTCATCATAGATGTTTTCTGAGGGGCTTTACTATGTGATATAAAGTTTTCACATTTTGTGCCGAGTCTTACATGTTCATCAGTGTACATCTACCCTAGACTTTCATGTCTCTGATCTTCCAATCTTTTCTCTTTCAGGCCTCTGATAACCTGCCAGTAGTCAGTGATCTAATAAATAAATTATATCTATTTTCAAATAAAATACTAAATAATTAAGAAGATAAATATTTAGGATGAGAGTCTATACAGTTCCAGAGCCACTTCTCCTTCCAAGTGAATGACAGGTATACTTCCCAAAGCTCCACCCACTAGGGAGATTTTACCTTGCCACTGTCATTTAAGGCCTTCTTTGAGTGAAGTTGCAATGCAGCTACTGTCTATTTTTGGCCTGAATACATATAATGAGCCAACTCATTTTTTAAACCAGGCTTGACTTCTTCTTTCAGGTGATCATTTGGGAAGCCCTTCATGGCCATCGATGTGAGCTCATGGAACAGAACAACTAGAGTATCTATGGTCAATGACAAGGGGGTCGCAGATTATCTGCTCATGCAGCCCACCTATGCCCTCTGTTCCTTTTAGTACTTCCATCTTACTATAGATTTTTGCTGAGCCCAACTGACTTTATAACTTGGTAGCTCGTACAGGGCCAAGAACATGCTGAGCAATTTTGGGTGCATGTCACTTGGTTTTGTATGATTAGGTTTACCATGGCCAAAAACTGTGCCAGGAGGTGTTTTTCAAAAAGTATGTACTTTTCAGGGACCTATGTGTTTTGTTTTGTTTTTTCCTACTGGAGCTATCCCTAAATTCTACACTGCATGTTTTTCTGCTACTCTTCCAAAATTATAGGATCTATGGAATTGTGTCACTCAAGCAGCAAGTTTCCTTGAATCTCCTACAGAGCCATTTCTTGTTCTAGACCCCATTTAAAATTGCCATTCCTTTGTATCAATTTTTGTACATAGTATATGGTTCAAATAATTATTCTTACCTGTGGAATGATGTGTTTCTCTCGGAAAACAAAGATGCCTACCAGGCACTGTGCTTTGTAATAAGGGATGAAAAAGGCAACAGTCTGTCTTTTACTTTGGAGGAAAAGTCCAGCACCCATGTTTGCTGGAGCCCTAAACCTTTATTGAAGTGGCAGTTCCTGGAATCTGTAGAAGTCTCAGCTTCCACTTTCTGTAGCATGTGTGTTTTACGAAGTCTTCCAGTATTCTAACCAACTACGGCTCTTCTTGTCCAATCAGCTTTATTTTTGTCCAATCATCATTTTTGCCCAAATGACGTTTTGTGGGATGTTCAGATGGCCCAGATCTCTTGAGATTTATATAGGACAGAAGGTGGGAGAGTTAACCTAGATCTGAAGCCAAGCTATAAATGTATATGTGGTCTGTTGCATGTCAATTCTATTTCTGGTCCTTTCTGGTTGGGATAGAAGAGAATCTATTTTCCAAATCAATTCCTACAGACCATATACCAGAAACCAAATTAATCTACACTAGCAAAACTGAACATCTGACACAATATCTGTGATTGGGATACTATTTGGTTGAATTTGAGATAGTCTATGGTCTTCCTCTGCAGGATCTACAGGATCCTTCCTCTGCAGGATAAATGTAGCTACTGTAGGGGCCACACTGATTAATTAAACAGTATATGTCAGAATCATCACCCTGGCATCCTCAATGTTTTTAAAGTGGCTCTAATCATACTGTATCACAGAATGTGATGCCATTTTTGATGTTGTCTTGGCCAGGGGTTTGGGGGCCATGTCAGAGGCTCCCATTTGGCTGTCCCCCACTTACTCCACAGATTAAGTGCTCAGTGGTGGTGGTGGTAGATTCTTTAAATGTCAAGAATGCCAATCTGTTTGGAGATTGAGGCGTTACCACTGGTTGAGTGTGTGAATCTGGCTAATATATCGTAAGCCAGACTTTGCTCAGGACTCCATTGGCCACCTTGTTCCCATGTGCTCCCACTCTAACACAGAGGTCCTGATGATGGTTCATGTCTTCTGGTGTTAATATCTTGACTCCTGTATTCTCAGATATCTGGTATTACTCTTTTCCTGGTGTACAGTTGCTTGAGTAAATGTGCACAAGTCTGTGTGGGGAAAGATAGTAGATGATTCCACTGTTGTAGGAATGATGCAATCCCCAGAAGCTGTATTTGGTCACCTCTTTGACTGAGAGGTTCTAGTTCTGAAAACCAACTACACTGGGCAATTGATCACTGCATTTTATTGGGACAACCACTCTCAACCTTTTGTCCATCCATTCTGACTCACCTTTTCTTTTTCTTCCCTTTTTTATTGTGGTAAAATATACATCATATAAAATTTACTAGTTTAACCATTTTAGGTGTACAATTTAATGGCATTAAGTACATTCACATTGTTGTACAACCAACACCGTACCCATTCCCAAAACTTTTCATCTTCCTTAACTAAAACTCTGTACCAATTAAAAAGTAACTCTCCATTCCCCTTCCCCTGCTTGATAACCCTCCACTATTCTATTTCTTCCTCTTGCTTATTTTTGATTATACACATCAAGCAGTACCCTTGATGACTACTCAGTCTATTTGGTCCCTGGGGATGTCATGTTCTACTAACCATGTCTCTAACTCTACTAGCTAGGCATTTCATACTGCTACTCTGATTTTGTTGCTCATTAAAATAGTTATAATCCCTTGGCTTCTGGCAGTTAAGTCACACCACCTGGCCTTTATTGCATCGGTGCCATACCATCCTCTTTGCTATCAGCAATCTGGTCTCTGGGATAGTCTCTACTATTCGGCCTGGTTTACAGAGGAGAGCTATCACTGAACATTTTATGATGCTAATGATGCTCACACCAGCACATAAGAATGATCTTGGTACATAGTGTATTCGCTAAGGCTTCTCAAGGAATGTAGTCTTCTTTTGAGTCTTACAGCCTCAAATGACATAACTGTACCAAATCTCTGAGCTTTTTAGTCCCTTCTTGACCATCTGCAACAGCAATTCAGTTGCTTTTTCTGCCTCACTCACTCTGGGTGATTTTTTCCTGGTTTCTGCTAGAAATCCTAGCAGCAAATTTATACCATCTCTTGGTGTTTTGCCAGGCCTCTAAGTCAATAAATTCTTCCCAATCCAGTATTATGGTTCAGCCCCTTTGAGCATTGCTGTATCCAGTTCTGCAAGTTTTCCTCTAGCCCTGGCTTACGTTCATGAGACCTATCACAGCTCCTTTGGGAGACAAAGCTCCTTTGGGATCTGTTTCTTTCCTCATTAGGACCAACACTTCACCAGCTGTATTTTGTGCTTAATACTTACTACTAAGTCCACTGGCCAGAGGAAGGGGTCAGGAAATCTTCTGAGATGGCATTGGTTGCTTTGTGTGAGAGAAATCTCTGTATTATATTTCCACATGGGAGGAGTGCTAGTTCTTAATGGGGAGGAGCGAGACTATTCTGTACATTCACAAAATGCGTGTGGGGGGAGAGTCTAAATCTTCAGGGGTAGTTAACCTAGATGTCCCTATACCAGGCGAAAGCATCCTAGTTTTACCCATCTAGGACCCTGACTTCAGCATGACAACTCTACTTCAATTAAACATTCAACCATTTTTGAAGCTTAGCAACTTTGACTATTGAGTACTGGTCTTGATCTTCATATTTTTCTGCCTGCCCACATGAGAGGAGGGTTGCTTCCAGGCTAACAAAGATACTATCTTGCTCTCACACTTAGCTTTCAATTATTTATTAGTTTCCTCTAAGCTTTTCATTATCTTCTTTTTAGGTCAGCAGTGAATTTTAGTAAAAAATTATTTAATTCTATTATCTTTATATTTATTAACACTCCTATACAGTTTAAATATCCGAATCCTCACACTATTCAAGGCACAATACTCCTCCATACATCTTCCCAGGCGGCCACAGGTGAATGTTTTAACAATCGGAATACTACCTTGTGTCAGAGGCTGTCCATGATCTACTTGCTATGTAGGACAGGACCTCCATTGCCAGCTGAGGAGTGTCTTGTCTGAGGGTTTCAGCCCCAGGCAAGTTCACTATGGATTCAGTGAGACCAAGAAGTGACAATTGAACGTTTTTAGGATAAAAGGGTTTATACCTGGCTTTATTCTCCTGGTGGTAGGCTGAGCACTAGAATCACTTCTGCCCCCAATAGTCTGCAGATCCGTAATCCTCCTCCATCTCTGCTTCTGCCCAGAGCACTGGGTGGAGTTCTTCATATAGTGACTCAGTCAATAATAGCTCATTGCCAACGGGTGTGGGAGCATTAGCCTAGCAGTAGGCCAATTAAATCATCAAGTAATTTAGGGTCAGGTGAGGATCCTGGCCATAGGAACTTCCATTTTCCCCACAGTGACAGTCCCCATACTCCATTTAACTGCCTGCCTTTTCAGATCATTCCTGGTATCAGTTGTGCCCATTGGGTGAACTGGAAATCAGATACTGAGCAAATTTTACTAGAGGGTAATATTTATAAAAGGAAAAGAGAGTAAGGAAGAAGCAATCAGTCTACCATGCAGAACTAAGACTGTCTCTGCCTGCCTCGTAGGGATTTCTGGAACAAAGATTAACATTAGAGGAAAGCTGATTGGGGGCAATCCTTTATTTAGCTGTTATCAGTCTTTGGCTGGTAGTCAGTGTAAATGTTTGACTTGGATCAAAAGCTAAGAAAGACTTTGAGGGACCTAAAAGCCAGAGTTATCAGCTAACTATATTCCTCACAGCTGAGCATCAAGTCTCTACTTTAATGGGGATCTTCAGGCCACAACATCATGTCTGCCAGAACTTTGATAAAATATCTGCTTCTTTACTTTGATTTTTTAATGCAATTCTGATTATAACAATAAATCCAGGAACAGGAAACTTCAAATGTTGCCCTTGCTGGAGATGTTCTTCACCTCTCCAACGGAAAGGTAGACACTCATGGTAGATTCTGGCAATGTTACACAGCAAGAGAAAAGGTCTCAAGGGGAAATGCAGTCATTTGTACTAATTTAGTCATTTTCCTATTGATTTCAAGTGTGTGCCCTAACATGTTATTTACCTTTTCATGTATTTAATTCTTGATTTCAGTGAGAATGCAGAGTTTGAAATAAAAGGATTGAATCCTGATAAGACATCTTGCATAGGAGGTATTAATTAAATAACTGGGATATTTTTAAAAGATACAATAGAGATTTTGGAAATATTCATATTAGAAATATATTACTTGTTTGGGGAAGTTCACATGGAGAAATGCTAATAATTAAATACTTAGAATGTTTTCCAATCTAGACCACTCAGGTAACATGGTCATTTAAAACTGGACTGTTTAAATTTTGCTTTTTTAATCTATATGAAAAATAAACACACTGAGTAGTTACTGAATAATACTTCGGAAAATCTAACTCCTTTAAAGTCTTCTAGATGCACACAATTTAATTATGTCACTTCTATCTACTTATTATACTTGTTAATTAAAGCATGGCCCCAAAGACCTCTGCTTGCCACCTATGTATAAACCTGGCTGGAAGTGCCCTACATATTTTAAGATGAAGATATTCAATAAAAATATTGTATAAGAAAATCATTTTACTAATTCAGATTGACTTTCCCCTTCAGGTGGACCACATGTACTTGGAAGTTAAAGTTTCACTTAAATGTTTATAAATAAGGTATTTTACTAATCTACATTGGTCTTTGCCAATGCATTATGCATTTATTTATGAACTTGGGACTCTTAAGGTTGACCTAGCACAAACAGAAAGGCAAATTTATTGTAGGAGTAACAGGAAAAATTGCAGTCTACAACAACTGCTGCCCAAGGAAGGTGGACAATATAAAATTAATTTCTTTCTATTGAGTCTTTTGATGGATCTGAATATGCAAATCTTAGCTATGAGTTGAATTTCAAAGCAGTGCTTCAATGATAATTTGTAACTCTCCTGCAAAAGAGAAGCAGAGACGGGGGAGATGGGATAGAGGAGGAAAGGAATCAGCACAAATGGGAAAAGGTGGAATTCTAAGTGGGGCAATGGGCCTGTAGGAAAAAATGGAATGGGTGGTCATAAATTTATACTAAAATTTTATTGTAAATCCTATTCTGGCTTCTTGAAATCTTCAGTAGAATCTGTCATGCACATAAATGCCATGTTAGACAATCAGAGTATTTTCCTTCTTGTTGTTTTGAAGTTTGCTTAATGGCTTTAAAGAATTACGGAAAGAAATTGAGACTAAACTCCATGACTGGACTGATGCAAATCAGAAGAATCTCATGAGTCAGAAAAAATTTGACAGAATTAATTCAGCAGAAGCCAGAGATGACCATAAAAATCTCAGTCACTTCTACTTTCCATTTCCCAAATCTCAATCCTAGCGATTAACAGAAATCTTGGGAATTTTTTGGAACTGCCCCAAAATAGTGGCATTAGAGTTCATGTCCATTATGTAGGTCTTAATAAGCAAGTGATCCAGTTAAAATCTGAGTTGCATAGGGATACTGGAATCCAAGCATAGGGATATATCTAGGCCTCAAAAAATAGAACTGAGAACTCAAAGTTTCTTCAATGGCTCATCTCAGTTTCTTTGGGTGCACTAGCTTTTTAAAGTTTTAATTTTATTGTGAGTACTTAACGTGAGATTTATGCTTTTAACAGATTTTAAATGTACACTACTGATTGTTAACCTATTTGCAAAGTCACAACTATTCCCACAGATTAACATCCAATCTAGTTTTCCAAAGACCTCTGTGGGAAAGCAAGTTTTCAATATTCAATAGGCACAATACTATACAGCAGATACCTAAGGTGTACCGAACATGCCCAACTAAAACTTTATACCTGTTGCATTTGTTTTTATTCATCTTACTGAAGATTTTCTTTCTCCAGATGGTAAAAAACTTGACTTCCAACAGCTACCTGGAAGGAATGATTAAACTTTCTGGGTTCCAAATATCCAAAGCCTGGAGAAAGGTATGATTATGCTTGACTCATATCATTTTGTACGATATATTCTATACTAGCCAAATATTGACCAAGCACAAACAGAAAGGCAAATTTTGTGTATAGTTTGCATTTGTACAAGGATCTTATTTTTAGAGCACCAGCACTTTTGGATGTATTACTCCTATATTCCTACAGTCACACATTTATTTTTCTGATGTATGCATTAGGAGCTTTGCATCCCTCAAAATGCTAACAGATATTTTAATCTACTGGTTACAGAATATTATAAACTGCCTTTTCCAATCATAAATCATGTCAACATTGAAAAATAACATCTAGTAAGAGAATTTAGGGACATGGCAGCAAATTATTAATAGAACAATTGAGACAAGGGGAAGGATGCACTTATTATAGTCAGGATAGATGATTGATGTTAGAGCAAATTTTTTTCATGAGAGTTTATGTTATACTCCCCAATGACCATCTGGAAAGTCTTCTCTGGATGTTTGCCTGTATATTTTGAGTTTAATAATAATTCTAGGCATGTCTTAATTAATCACATCTGTCAAATAATGTTGAAGACAGACACCTATACATGATCTCCTCAAGGACAATCTGGCTTTGTAACTAAGACCTTCATTCACGCAGAGAAAGAGGCTTGAAAATGTGATAAATATGGATTTTCAATTGCTCTCCTTTAAATCTTACAGAATATAGAATACTTAGAGTGTGTTTAATACATGTTTTGTGTAGGTATGAAAATGTGCACAAATGTAAATGTCTTTAATTGGTGTTATTTCTGATCTTCATCACCAACATGATGTTCATATGCTGTATGAACATACTGATGCCAGACTGGCTGTTCTTTCTAAATTGTGTTTCCATAGGGGAAGGGCAGGTAGGGAAAACAACTCCTATTTACCTTGCTCTTGCATTTGTTTCATTATGTTTGCAGTTTTGTTACAATATGCTGAAGTAATGAATTAACCATAAAATCTCAGTAATTTAACCCAATGGTATTTTCCTCTTGCTTATGAAACATACTCAGTGCAACTGCCTTGGATCAGAACCACTGAGGGACTCTGGCTGACAGAAGCCACACTGCCTTATGTCTGAATCTTCTGGAACACACGGCTTTTCCTGTCTATGTGAAATGCCAAGCAGGCTATAGAGAGCCTTTCACGGGTAATTAAGTGTTTTGTTCTGGAAAAGACATGTGTAATTCCATTGGCCAGAACTAGTCACATGGCCCACATAATTGCCAAAGGATTGGAAAAGTATGAGTACATGAAATAATTGGTGAGCTGCCTTTGCTGCACTATATTCCAGACCTATATTTGTTGGGCAAGAGAAATTTTAATAAAACCAGGAGAAAATATTTAAATACCAAACTACTTGTTCCTTTGTGTTTATTCCAATGGCATACCACACATGAGAGCTGATGACACACTCAGACGTGTAACTCTCCTTGCTCCGGGTTTTCATGCTGACGACATCGCTCTTCTGCCACTGGCATCACCCGGCTCGTGGGTCGGGTGAGGGCCACTCAGGGTGCCAACAAAGTGCTGGGAGCTCCAAGACGACTCTGCTCAGAGAAAACAAACATAAAATACCGCACAAAAACAAACCAAACCATTATTTATGTAATATGAATTTACTTTCTGGTTGAATACTTATTTCTTAAGGTAAAAAACAAACCTTAGTTCCTGCTTCTCTCTGACCCGTTCTTTATATTCTCTTTTATCCTCTATCCCTACTTCTAATGTGCAACAGGCTGAGTGAACAGAACGAATTCCCATCTCTAAGTATTTACTGTAAACCACTGCCTCTTTATTCAACCTTTCCCCATATGGCACAAATAATAAGTCAGAGTTGATAAAAACCAAATAGACACTGGTGAACTATAACAATAATCAGAGATAACCAGTGATATTCACATTGCGGAAGATATAAAGCCTTCTTTTGAAAAATTATTAGTTAACATAACACCATAAAGATTTTTTTTCATTTATTAAAACTTAAAGAGCAATTTGAAAGGAATGCAGATTTTAGCAGGTATTTAGCTTTTTAATATCATAAACTGCTCCTAAATTAGATTCAGCAGTAATTCAAACTGCATGCAGAGATAGACATATTCTCTGGTGGAGAAACCTGTTGTAAGTCTTATTTATAAGACCAAGTCATTTTTGCTTCATTCAAGTACAAGTACATACTATACCAGAATTTAGGAAAAGAATTTGTGGACTGTAGGTCTGGATGACTTTCTTGTGCTACTTATTTTTGCAAGTTTTTAGAAACATTGAACTCACTGTGGTGGTTTCTTAGAGATGACCCATCTGTCACAAACCAGAATCGACATTTATTGTAGCTTACTAAGAGGAAAAGTTGCTAGCAAAAACCATTTAAAGTGTGAAATTGGATATTGAAAACCTTCTTTCCCACAGAGGTCTTTAGAAAATATATTAGATGTTCATATGAGAAAATAGTTCTGACTTTTGCAAATAGGTAATTAACTCATATGGTAGAATCACTAAAAAAAGTGAGGACTGTGGTGAAGGAAGGAAGGCCGAAGAGCGTGAGCACCTATATGTCCATGCGTGTGCACGTGTGTGTGTGTATGTGTGCAATAGAGAGAGAGAGAGAGAGAGAGAGAGAGAGAGAGAGAGAGAGAGAGAGAGAGAAAGAGAAAGAGAGAGAGAGAGAGAGAGTTTTCCAGGGAATGTGCACAGCACACGGAGGACACAGGCTCTTTGGATGGCAGCAGTGTGGGGATGAAACCAATCAATGAGATGGCAGAACGCTTGTAGTGTGTGACTGAATTCCTCTGTGCAACTCCTCCAATCTTCAGTTAAATCACTAAATACGTTCTTTTTTTATATTTTTATTTTGATATCATTAATGTACAATTACTTGAACAACATTATGGTTACTACACTCCCCCTATTATCAAGTACCCCCACATACCCCATTACAGTCACTGTCCATCAGTGTAGTAAGATGCTACAGAATCATTACTTGTCTTCTCTGCATATACCACCTTCCCCATGTCCCCACCCCCCTACATTGTGTGTGCTAATCGTAATGCCCCATTTTTCCACCTTATCCCTCCCTTCCCACCCATCCTCCCAAACACTTTTGCTTTGGTAACTGTCAGTCCTTTCTTGGGTTCTGTGAGTCTGCTGCTGTTTTGTCACTTTAGTTTTTTCTTTGTTCTTATACACCACAGATGAGTGAAACCATTTGATACTTGTCTTTCTCCACCTGGCTTATTTCACTGAGCATAAGACCCTCTAGCTCCATCCATGCTTTGCAAATGGTAGGATTTGTTTTCTTCTTATGGCTGAATAATATTCCATTGTGTATATGTACCACATCTTCTTTATCCATTCATCTACTGATGGACACTTAGGTTGCTTCCATTTCTTGGCTATTGTAAACAGTGCTGCGATAAACATAGGATTACATATATCTTATTCAAACTGGGATGCTGTATTCTTAGGGTAAATTCCTTGGAGTAGAATTCATGGGTCAGTGGTATTTCTATTTTGAGTGTTTTGAGGAACCTCCATACTGTTTTCCACAATAGTTGAACTAGTTTACATTCTGATCAGCAGTATAGGATGGTTCCCCTTTCTCCACATCCTCACCAACATTTGTTGTTGTTTGTCTTTTGGATGTTGGCCATCCTAACTGGTGTGAGGTGATATCTCATTGTGGTTTTCATTTGCATTTCCCTGATCAGTAATGTGGAGCATCTTTTCATGTGTCTGTTGGTCATCTGAATTTTTTCTTTGGAGAAGTGTCTGTTCAGATCCTGTGCCCATTTTTTTATTGGATTATTTTCCTTTTGTTTGTTGAGGTGTGTGAGCTCTTTATATATTTTGTATGTCAACCCTTTATTGGATCTGTCATTTATGAATATATTCTCCCATATTGTAGGATGTCTTTTTGTTCTACTGATGTTGTCCTTTGCTGTAGAGAAGATATTTAGCTTAATATAGTTCCACTTATTCATTTTTGCCTTTGTTTCCCTTGCCCAGGGAGATATGTTCATGAAGAAGTTGTTCATGTTTATGTCCAAGAGATTTTTGTTGATATTTTTTTCTAAAAGTTCTATGGTTTCATGACTTACATTCAAGTCTTTTATCCATTTTGAGTTTACTTTGGGGAAGGGGTTAGACAATAATCCAGTTTCATTCTCTTACATGTAGCTGTCCAGTTTTGCCAACACCAGCTGTTGAAGAGGCTGTCATTTCCCTATTGTATATCCATGGCTCCTTTATCATAATTAATTGACCATATATTCTTGGGTTTATATCTGGACTCTCTAGTCTGTTCCACTGGTCTATGGGTCTGTTCTTGTGCCAGTACCAAATAGTCTTGATTGCTGTGGCTTTGTAGTAGAGCTTGAAGTCAGGGAGCATAATTCCCCCTGCTTTATTCTTCCTTCTATGGATTGCTTTGGTGACTTGGGGTCTCTTGTGGTTCCATATGAATTTTAGAACTGTTTGCTCTAGTTCACTGAAGAATGCTGTTGGTATTTTCATAGGGATCTCATTAAATCTGTAGATTGCTTTAGGCAGGATGGCCATTTTGACAATATTAATTATTCCTAGCCAAGAGCATGGGATGAATTTCCATTTATTAGTATCCTCTTTAATTTCTTTTAAGAGTGTCCCATAGTTTTCAGGGTATAGGTCTTTGACTTCCTTGGCTAGGTTTATTCCTAGGTATTTCATCTTTTTCATGCAACTGTGAATGGAGTTGTTTTCCTGATTTTCTCTTTCTGCTAGTTCACATTAGTGTATAGGAATGCAGCAGACTTCGGTGTATTAATTTTTTATCCCACAACTTTGCTGAATTCAGATATTAGATCTAGTAGTTTTAGAGTGGATTCCTTAGGGATTTTTATGTACAATATCATGCCATCTGCAAACAAGGACAGTTTGGCTTCTTCCTTGCCAATCTGGATGCCTTTTATTTCTTTGTGTTCTGTGATTGCTGTGACTAGGACCTCCAGAACTATGTTGAATGAAAGTGGGGAGAGTGGGCATCCTTGTCTCATTTCCGATCTTAAAGGAAAAGCTTTCAGCTTGTTGCTGTTAAGTATAATGTTGGCTGTGGGTTTGTCATATATGGCCTTTATAATGTTGAGGTACTTGCCCTCTATACCCATTTTGTTGAGAGTTTTTATCATGAATGGATGTTGAATTTTGTCGAATGCTTTTTCAGCATCTATGGAGATGATCGTGTGGTTTTTGTCCTTCTTTTTGTTGATGTAGTGGATGATGTTGATGGATTTTTGAATGTTGTACCATCCTTGCATCCCTGGGATGAATCCCACTTGATCATGATGGATGATCTTTTGGATGTATTTTCGAATTCAGTTTGCTAATATTTTGTTGAGTATTTTTGCATCTATGTTCATCAGGGATATTGGTCTGTAATTTTCTTTTTTTGTGGTGTCTTTGCCTGGTTTTAATATTAGAGTGATGTTGGCATTGTAGAATGAGTTTGGGAGTATTTCCTCCTGTTCTACTTTTTGGAAAACTTTAAGGAGGTTGGGTATTAGGTCTTCACTAAATGTTTGATAACATTCAGTAGTGAAACCATCTGGTCCAGGGATTTTGTTCTTAGGTAGTTTATTGATTACCAATTCAATTTCTTTCCTGGTAATTGGTCTGTTCAGATTTTCTGTTTCTTCCTTGGTTAGCTTTGGAAAGTTGTATTTTTCTAGAAAGTTGTCCATTTCTTCTAGGTTATCCAGTTTGTTACCATAAAATTTTACACAGTATTCTTTCATAATTCTTTGTATTTCTGTGGTGTCTGTGCTGATGTTTCCTTTCTCATTTCTGTTTCTGTTTATGTGTGTAAACTCTCTTTTTTTCTCGATTGGTGTGGCTAGGAGTTTATCTATTTTGTTTATTTTCTTGAAGAACCAGCTCCTGCTCTCATTGATTCTTTCTACTGTTTAATTCCTGTCAATTTTACTTATTTCTGCTTTAATATTTATTATGTCCCTCCTGCTACTGACTTTGGACCTCATTTGTTCTTCCTTTTCTAGTTTCATTAATTGTGAGTTTAGACTGTTCATTTGGGATTGTTCTTCCTTCCTGAAGGAGGCCTGTATTGCAATATATTTCTCTCTTAGCACAGCCTTTGCTGCTTCCTACAGAGTTTGTGTTGTTGAATTATTGTTGTCATTTGTCTCCATATATTGCTTGATCTCTGTTTTTATTTGTTCGCTGAACAATTGATTCTTTAGGAGCATGTTATTAAGCCTCCCTGTGTTTGTGGGCTTTTTTGTTTTCTTTGTGTAATTTATTTCTAGTTTCATACCTTTGTGATCTGAGAAGCTTTTTGGTACAATTTCAATCTTTGAATTTATGGAGGTTCTTTCTGTGGTCTAGTATATGATCTATTCTTGAAAATGTTCCATGTCCACTTGAGAAGAATGTTTATCCTATTGCTTTTGGATGGAGTGTTCTGTAAATATCCGATAGGTCCATCTGTTCTAATACATTGTTCAGTGCCTCTGTTTCTTTAGTTATTTTCTGTCTGGTTGATCTGTCCTTTGGAGTGAGTAGTGTGTTGAAGTCTCCTAAAATGAATGCATTGCATTCTATTTCCCCTTTTAATTCTGTTAGTATTTGTTTCACATATGTAGGTGATCCTGTGTTAGGTGTATATGTATTTATAATAGTTATATCCTCTTGTTGGACTGACCCCTTTTCATTATGTAATGTCCTTCTTTGTCTCTTGTGACTTTCTTTGTTTTGAAGTCTATTTTGTCTGATACCAGTACTACAACTCCTGCTTTTCTCTCTCTGTTAGTTGCATGAAATATCTTTCTCCATCCCTTTACTTTCAGTCTGTGTATGGCTTTAGATTCGTGGTTACTAAAGGTTCAAGGGTAATTCCCTTACTATCTAACAGTCTAATTTAACTCACTTCGTGTGCTATTACAAACACAACCTAAAAGTTCTTCTTTTTTTCTCTTTTTCTTCCTCCTCCATTCTTTGTATGTAATGAATCATATTCTTGGCTCTTTGTCTATCCCTTGGGTGACATCTACTAAGCCTTAGGAATACTTTCATCTATAGCCGTCCCTCCAAAATGCACTGTAGAGGTAGTTTGTGGTAGGTAAATTCTCTCAATTTTTCCTTACCTGAAAATTGTTTAATCCCTCCTTCAAATTTAAATGATAACCTTGCTGGGTAAAGTATTCATGGTTTAAGACCCTTCTGCCTCATTGCATTAAATATATCATTCCACTCCCTTCTGGACTGTAAGGTTTCTATTGAGAAATCTGATGATAGTCTGATGGGTTTTCCTTTGTATATGATCTTTTTTTCTCTCTAGCTGCTTTTAAATGTCTGTCTTTATCCTTGATATTTGCCATTTTAATTATTATACATCTTGATGTTGTCTTCCTTGGGTCCTTTGTGTTGGGAGACCTGTGCCCTTCCATGGCTTGAGAGACTATCTCCTTCCTCAGATTGGGGAAGTTTTAAGCAATTACCTCCTCAATGACACTTTCTGTCCCTTTTTCTCTCTTCTTCTTCTTCTGGTACCCCTATAATATGAATATGTTCCATTTGGATTGGTCACACAGTTCTCTCAATATTCTTTCATTCTTAGAGATTCTTTTTTCTTTCTGTGCCTCAGTTTGTTTATATTCCTCTTCTCTAATTTTTATTCCTTTTACCATCTCTTCTACTACATCTAGTCTGCTTTTAAATCCCTCCATTGTATGTTTCATTTCAGATATGGAATTTCTTAATGATTGAGTCTCCTTAAATTCATTCCTGAGTTCTTGAATATTTTTCTGTACCTCCATAAGCATGTTTATGATTTTTATTTTGAACTCTCTTTCAGGAAGATTGGTGAGTTCAGTTTTATTTGGCCCTTTTTCTGGGATTTGTGAGATTTTGGTTGGAACCAAGTTCTTTTGACATTTCATATTTTTATGTGGTACCCTCTAGTGCCCAGAAACTCCAGTCTCTGGAGCTCCTCAGCCCCTAGAGTGATGTTTGGGGTTTCAGGGGAGCGGAGCTGGTACCTGGCAGGAGGAAAGATCTGTTTCCTGATTTCCTGTCTCCAGTGGTGCCTGTCTCCAGTGTCAGAGCCAGTGGGCCTAGTGCACAGGTGTAAACCTCTGTGCTCAGCATCACTAGCTCTTGTAGGCTTGGCCTCCCTATGTGTGGCCTGACACCAGCACAGTTACTGCCAGTTTGTGAGCTGATGCTGTCAGGCCAGGAGGAAGGCTCAGCATGCTGCATGTCACAGTGGGTGGGTGGCCTGGGAGCTGAGCAGCCTTCTAGGGGGAAGGAGCACCTGAAGCTTCTCAATTTCCCAACCTGCTGGGCAGAGCGCACTCTGACAACCTTGTCTGTCTTTATCCCTTCTCCAGCGCAGCAAGCTCCGTGCAAACCCCACACCTTCAGCAGCCCTCTCACTGCTAGGAAGCCTCTCAGACCACCTGCCTTTCCTCTGTCACAGAGAGGCCAGATGTGGATCCTGTCCTCCACAAATGCCAGATTGTCAGTCTCTCAGGCACTTCACCTGTCGCAGCTCCCCAACCGCCAGAGCACCACACAGTGTAGGTTTCTGCTTGCAAAGCTGATCTCCAGGGTTAGGTGTTCAGTAGTCCCAGGCTTCCATCCCCTCCCCACACCATTTCTCTTCCTCCGGCCAGTGAGCTGGGGTGGGGGGAAGGGCTTGGGTCCTGCTGGATCAAGGCTTTCATAAGTTACCCTGTTTAGTGAGGTCTGCTCTGTTCATGTGGCTCATATACAGTCTGGTTCAGCCTTCTTTCTTGTTGCTGTTTTAGGGTTAGTTGTAGCAATTAACTATATTTTCATACTATTTTGTGTTTTGGGGAGGAGTTCTCTGTCTCACCTCTCACACCACCATCTTGAATCTCCCCCCTATACTGTACACTCTTATTTGTGGCCTAACTTCAAAAGAAATATCATAGTTTCAACTCAAATGCCTACATAAAAATGTTAAATAGAAAGAATCAATTCTAAAAGACAAGAAAAATACAAACCTAATGGTAGATTCATATTTTTTGACATATTCTATTTTAAAACATTACTTTTCAGAGGACATCAGAAACTCTTTGATAATTTATTTTAGCCATAAAAAATTCCAGAACATTCCATTATCTGGAGTAAATATCAGGTACCATTGTATCTACTTCTTGAATCACATGTCCAGTCTATTTAGCAGGAAGGAAAGGGTATATTATGGGTAAATGTATTTAAAATAAAGACAGTGTTTCATGATCTGTGACTGCTCATGTTCCTGACACTACACTATAGCTTGCAAGGAATTTCTTTTGTTTTTCATTTACATTCTTGTATCTCCTTATCTCCTGTTTGCTTTTGTAGATGACATCACACTAGAATTCTTCCTCTCTCAGACTTTATGCAAAATAGAAGATGGATGGATTGGTGGATGGATAAATTGGTAGGCATACAGACATATACATGAATATTTATTGTCACTCTGTATTGAGTAAATAAAATGTAATATTAACCTGCATTATGAATGAAATACATCTAAATTCATTTTAATTTCCTACTTAAATCTCTAAACAGCTATACAAATAACACATAACATTCAGTGCTACAAACTAGATGGTAGAGAAGGCTTGATAAACCAACTTACAAAAAGTGTTTAATAAGTCCTGAAAATATCCAGGATACTTCTTCCTACTAATTTTGGGGAACATTCCCATTATTGAGCTTTATGGACTAAGAGAGATTTTTTTTGCTCAGCAATCCAAAATGACAAGAGGTGCATTTTTATGGGTAAGTCTTCACAGGATATCTTAAAAGTGAAAAGATGAAATTTCCTCTCACATTCTTAAAACCAAATACGAATGTGCATTAGGCTGTTTGTTTGATAATTATGAATATAAATATAACAAATATAATTCATTGGTTAGTACTAATGTCTGAAATATGCATATTCTCATCTTAATTACCTAAATATTTAAAAATATATTGCATTTTAATAGATTTGATCTGAGTTGGTTATTAAATACAGTTAATTATGAGATTTATTTGTCTAGAAAAATTTAATGTAAAGATTATACCCTAAGGAGAATTTCTTTAGAAAGCAAATAAAATGAATCCATGTGATTAAAATCTTAATTGCAAAGATACCAGAACTGCTATTAATGCTAGTCATCCACATTAGCACAATTTTAAAAGAAAAAAAATTATATATTGTAGCTTTGTTTTCAACATACAAATATTTAATTCAAACAAAATAAATCCTGATTAAGAAATGGAAAATAAATTAAAATATCTCAAGAGGGTTTAATGGTTTTTAAATTATAAGTTAATTTTATTCCCATAGAATAGTAACTATTAAATATATTATAAGAAAGAACCAATTACATTTTTACTGCTAGAGCTATTAATCCGACCTCCAGTCGGCAAAACTTTATATTATTTGCAACAAGGTACACTAAATTTATATAATTGTCAGAAACATTATAAAGAGGAATTATTTAAAAATCTGTGTTAAATATCCAAGGTTATTTAATTGGACAAATTATAGCTAATGTTTATAGTTAGAAACTTTTGTATTTATTAAAATTATTTCTGTGTATATTTAATAAGCAAAATTTACTTAAGACATAAAAGTTACTAAATGATTATATGTGTTTAAAACTTCAGGTATGAAATAAAATATTTAGTGAAATAAATATACACAGGAATTACAAAAAAGTCAATTGACTCTTGGCTAATAATTGAGATAGAATATCTGAAATATAAGCAAGAAGTCAAGAAAACAAAATTCTTGATTTAGCTAGTTTTCCTTTTATTGTTGTCAAATTTGTATTCTTTTTTTAAAAATTTAAGCTAATGTGAGACTTGGGGAGGATCATTAAATATTGTTAAGTTGTGATTTAAGTGAATCAAAAGAAAACATTTCCAAGAAGTGAATTATTAATAAAGGAAAACTTAAAACTTTAGAATTGGAACAGAGGACAAAAGATGGGGGACATCTCATTAATTTGTGTTTTTTAACATCTCAGTGACAAGTCCAAACTACTTTTTTGACGACTGCCATTCGGAGGCCCTTCTCTAATCTTGAAAGCTGTAGGAATCCCCCAATTCCTAAAGACATGCCAAGTAATTATCTGCTTTACCCTGTGTTTACCTCAAGTGATGAAATATGATATACTACTCGATACACGCCTGGATAACCCAGATGTCCATTGAGGCTTAGCTACCATTTCGACATTATCTCTATTACCTGATTGAATCAACTACGCTATTTCCGCAAGCTCCACAAATCTCCAAACTTAGTCCTAGGTTGTGTCTGTCTGTCTCTGCTCAGGGTCTAGAATTAAGTTATTACCAAGCCAGATATTAGCCCTTTTCTGATTTCCATAAAAGAGCTCATCATAAGAATCTATTTCATGAGACTCAAGATGGTGGTGTGAGAGGAGAGATGGACAATTCCTCCCCAAACCACAAATAGTATGAAAATATAGTTAATTGCTACAACTAACCCTAAAACAGCAACAAGAAAGAAGGCTGAAACAGACTGCATGCACACCTCACAAACAGAGCAGACCTCATGAACACAGGATAATGTATGAAAGCCTTTATCAGGTGGGACCCAAGACCTTCCCCCACCCAGCTCACCAATGGGAGGAAGAGAAATGGAGCTGGGGAGGGGGTGGAAGCTTAGAATTGCTGAACACCAAGCCCTGGAGGTCTGCTTTGGGAGCAGAAACCTACACTCTGTGTTGCTCTGGATGTGGGGGAGCTCAGACAGGTGGAGTGCTTGAGAGACAGATTGCAGACATATGTGGAGGAGGGGATCCACACCCAGCTGCTCTGGGACAAAGGAAAGGCAGGCAGTTTGAGAGGCTTCCTAGCAGCAAGAGGGCTGCTGAAGGAGCGAGGTTTACACTAAGCTTTCAGCATGGGGGAGGGGAGAGCTGGGCAAGGTAGTCTGGGAACACTCTGCCCAGCTGATTGAGAACACTGAGGAGCTTCAGGTGCCCCATCCCCTGGGTGCCAACTCAGCTCTGAGGCCCCCCCACTGTGACATGCAGCTTGCTGCACCTTCCTCCTAGCATGTCGGCACCAGTTAGCAAACCAGCAATCACTGCACTGGCATTAGGGCAGCGAGAAGGAGGCTCAGCCTACAACCGCTAAAGACACAAAGCACAGAGGCTAACACCTGTGTGCTTGGCCCACTAGCTATGACACTTGAGACAGGCACTGCAGATGGGAATCAGGAAACAGATCTTTGCTCCCCCCAGGCACCAGCTCCACTCCCCTATGACCCCCAGCCTGATTCTAGGGGCTGAGCAGCTCCAGAGACTAGAGCTTCTGGGCACTAGTGGGCACCACATAGAATTATGAAACATCAAAAGAACATGGTTAAGACCAACATTGCACAAACCCCATAAAAATGGCCTAATGAAACATTTTTGTTTTTATGAGAGGGCATCTCTCATATTTATTGATCAAATGGTTGTTAACGACAATAAAATTCTGTATAGGGGACTCAATGCACAGTCATTAATCAACCCCAAGCCTATATCTCAACAGTCTCCAATCTTCTGAAGCATAACAAACAAGTTCTTACATGGTGAACAAGGTCTTACATAGTGAATAAGTTCTTACATGGTGAACAGTGCAAGGGCAGTGATCACAGAAACTTTCAGTTTTGATCACGCATCATGAACTATAAACAATCAAGTCAGATATGATTGTTCGTTTGATTTTTATACATGATTTATATGTGAATCCCACATTTCTCCCTTGTTATTATTATTATTATTATTATTATTATTATTGTTATTTTTAATAAAATGCTGAAGTGGTAGGTAGATGCAAGATAAAGGTAGAAAACACAATTTAGTGCTGTAAGAGGGCAAATGTAGATGATCAGGTCTGTGCCTATAGACTAAGTATTAATCCAAGCTAGACAAGGGCAACAAAACATCCACGGATGCAGAAGATTTCTCTCAAAACAGGGGGGGTGAGGTTCTAAGCCTCCCCTCTGTTGATCCCCAATTTCTCACCTGATGGCCCCCCTGTGACTGTGCCTGTCTTAGGTTGTTCCTCCCTTGAGGAATCTTACCTGTCTCTGGCTAACCAGTTATCTTCCGGGGCCATACAGGGAAATGTAAAGTTGATAAGTGAGAGAGAAGCAATATTCTTTGAAAAGGTTAGCTTTTTACTGCTTTGCAGATTTATGCCCTGTGGCTTCTATGCCCAGCATTTGTCTTGGGGTATCTTTACCACTTGGAAGAATTATGATACTCGGTAATTTCGATATGAGGCACTAATTCTACTAAAGGGTTGTAATTAGGAAGGAAGAAGAAAAGCTATAGAAGTAGAAGATGGAAGAAAACATGGGAAGATTATTTCTTTGACATATCTTCTTGTAGAGTAACATATGGTTTTAAACTACTAATTAAATTGTGCACATACATTAACATGGCCTAATGAAACTTAACTCACCAATCTGCCAGAAAGAGAGTTAAAAATAAGTATCATAAACATACTTACGGAGGTACAGAAAATATTCAAGAACTCAGGAATGAAATTAAGTTGAAAATTCAACAAGAAATTCCATATCTGAAATGAAACATACAATGGAGGGATTTAAAAGCAGATTAGATGTAGTAGAAGAAACGGTAAAAGGAATAGAAATTAGAGAAGAGGAATACAAAGAAGCTGAGGCACAAAGAGAAAAAAGAATCTCTAAAAATGAAAGAATATTGAGGGAACTGTGTGACCAATCCAAACGGAACATATTCATATTATAGCAGTACCAGAAGAAGAAGAAGAGAGAAAAAGGGACAGAAAGTGTCATTGAGGAGGTAATTGCTTAAAACTTCCCCAATCTGAGGAAGGAGATAGTCTCTCAAGCCATGGAAGGGCACAGGTCTCCCAACACAAAGGACCCAAGGAAGACAACATCAAGATGTATAATAATTAAAATGGCAAAGATCAAGGATAAAGACAGACATTTAAAAGCAGCTAGAGAGAAAAAGGATCACATACAAAGGAAAACCCATCACACTATCATCAGATTTCTCAATAGAAACCTTACAGGCCAGAAGGGAGTGGCATGATATATTAAATGCAATGAAGCAGAAGGGCCTCGAACCAAGAATACTATACCCGGCAGGGTTATTATTTAAATTTGAAGGATGGATTAAATAATTTTTAGATAAGCAAAAGCTGAGAGAATTTACCTACCACAAACTACCTCTACAGTGCATTTTGGAGGGACAGCTATAGATGAAAGTATTCCTAAGGTTTAGTAGATGTGACCCAAGGGACAGACAAAGAGTAAAGAATATGGCTCATAACATAGAAAAAAATGGAGGAGGAAGAAAAAGAAAAAGGAGAAAAAAAAAGAACCTTTAGGTTGTATTTTTAATGGCATACCAAGTGAGTTAAATTAGACTGCTGCATAGTAAGGGAATTACCCTTGAACCTTTGGTAACCACAAATCTAAAGCCTGCAATGGCAATAAATATATACCTATAGATAATCATCCTAAATGCAAATGGTCTGAATGCACCAATCAAAAGACATAGAGTCACTGAATAGATAAAAAACAAGACCCATCTATATACTGCCTACAAGAGACTCACTTCAAACCCAAAGACCTACAGACTGAAAGTAAAGAGATGGAAAAAGATATTTCGTGCAACTAACAGAGAGAAAAAAGCAGGAGTTGTAGTACTTGTATCAGACAAAATAGACTTCAAAACAAAGAAAGTCACAAGAGACAAAGAAGGACATTACATAATGAAAAGGGGTCAGTCCAACAAGAGGATATAACTATTATAAATATCTATGCACCCAACACAGGATCACCTATATATGTGAAACAAATACTAACATAATTAAAAGGGGAAATAGAATGCAATGCATTCATTTAGGAGACTTAAACACACCACTTACTCCAAAGGACAGATCAACCAGACAGAAAATAACTAAAGAGACAGAGGCACTGAACAATGTATTAGAAAAGATGGACCTAACAGACATCTGTAGAACACTCCATTCAAAAGCAACAGGATACACATTCTTCTCAAGTGCACATGGAACATTTTCAAGAATAGATCATATACTAGGCCACAAAAATAACCTCTGTAAATTCAAAAAGATTGAAATTATACCAACCAGCTTCTCAGACCACAGAGTTATGAAACTAGAAATAAATTACACAAAGAAAATAAAAAAGCCTACAAACACATGGAGGCTTAATAATATGCTTCTAAATAATCAATGGATCAATGCCCAAATAAAAACAGAGATCAAACAATACATGGAGACAAATGAGAACCATAATTCACCAACAGAACACCTGTAGGACACAGCGAAGGCCGTGTTAAGAGGGAAGTATATTGCAATACAGGCCTACCTCAGGAAAAAAGAACAATCCCTAATGAACAGTCTAAACTCACAATTAATGAAACTAGAAAAGGAAAAATAAATGAGGCCCAAATTCAGTAGAAGGAGGGACATAATAAATATTAAAACAGTAATAAATAAAATTGAGAGGAATAAAACAATAGAAAGAATCAATGAAAGCGGGAGCTGGTTCTTCGAGAAAATAAACAAAATAGGTAAACCCCTAACCAGACTTGTCAAGAAAAAAAGAGAGTCTACACACACAAACAGAATCAGAAATGAGAAAGGAAACATCACCATGGAATACACAGAAATACAAAGAATTATGAGATAATACTATGAAAAGTGATATGCTAACAAACTGGATAACCCAGAAGAAATGGACAATTTTCTAGAAAAATACAACCTTCCAAGGCTGACCCAGGAAGAAACAGAAAATCTGAATAGACCAATTAACAGCAAGAAATTGAATTAGTAATTGAAAAACTACCTAAGACCAAGACACCTGTACCTAACAGTTTCACTGCTGAATTTTATCAAACATTTAATGAAGACCTAATACCCATCTTCTTTAAAGTTTTTCCAAAAAGTAGGAGGAAGGAATACTCCCAAACTCATTCTATGAGGCCAACATCACTCTAATAACAAAACCAGGCAAAGACATCACAAAGAAGGAAAATTCCAGACCAATATCCCTGATGAACTTAGATGCAAAAATACTCAACAAAATATTAGCAAACTGGATTCAAAAATACATCAAAAGATCATCAATCATGATCAAGTGGGACTCATCCCAGGGATGCAAGGATGGTACAACATTCCAAAATCTATCAGCATCATCCACCACATCAACAAAGAGAAGGACAAAAACCACAGGACCATCTCCATACATGCTGAAAAAGCATTTGACAAAATTCAACATTCATTCATGATAAAAATTCTCAACAAAATGGGTATAGAGGGCAAGTACCTCAACATTGTAAAGGCCATATACGACAAACCCACAGCCAACATTATACGTAACAGCAACAAGCTGAAAGCTTTTCCTTTAAGATCAGGAACAAGACAAGGATGCCCACTCTCCCCACTTTTATTCAAAATAGTTCTGGAGGTACTAGCAATGGCAATCAGGCAATACAAAGAAATAAAAGGGAACCAGATTGGCAAGGAAGAAGTCAAACGATCCCTGTTTGCAGATGACACAATATTGTACATAAAATACCCTAAGGAATCCACTTCAAAACTACTAGGTCTAATATCTGAATTCAGCAAAGTTGCAGGATACAAAATTAATACACAGAAATCTGTTGCATTCCTATACACTAACAATGAACTAGCAGAAAGAGAAATTAGGAAAACAATCCATTCACAATTGTATCAAAAAGAATAAAATAGGTTAGGAATAAACCTAACCAAGTAAGTGAAAGTCTTATACTCTTAAAACTACAAGACACTCATGAGAGAAATTAAAGAAGACACCAATAAATGGAAACACATCCCATGCTCATGGATAGGAAAAATAAATGTCAAAATGGCCATCCTGCCTAGAGCAACCTACAGATTTAATGCAATCCCTATCAAAATACCTACAGCATTCTTCAATGAACTAGAGCAAATAGTTCTAAAATTTGTATCGAACCACAATAGACCCCGAATAGCCAAAGTAATCCTGAGAAGGAAGAATAAAGCAGGGGGAATTACGCTCCCTGACTTCAAGCTCTACTACAAGGCCACAGAAATCAAGACTATGTGGTACTGGCACAAGAACAGACCCACAGACCAGTGGAGCAGACTAGAGAGCCGAGATATAAACCAAAGCATATATGGTCAATTAATATATGATAAAGGAGCCATGGATATGCAATGTGGAAATGACAGCCTCTTAACAGCTGGTGTTGGCAAAACTGGACAGCTACATGTAAGAGAATGAGACTGAATTATTGTCTAACTCAATACACAAAAGGAAACTCAAAATGGGTCAAAGATCTGAATGTAAGTCATGAAACCATAAAACTCTTAGGAAAATACATAGGCAAAAATCTCTTGGACATAAACATGTGCAACCTCTTCATGAACATATTTCCCCAGACTAGGGGAACAAAAGCAAAAATGAACAAGTGGGACTATATCAAGCTGAAAAGCTTCTGTACAGAAAAGGACAACATCAGTAGAACACAAATACATCTGTCAGTATAGGAGAATATATTCATACATGACATATCTGATAAGGGGATGACATCATGCACCTCAACAAAAAAAAAAAGCAAATAAGCCAATTAAAAAATGGGCAGAGGAGCTGAACAGTCACTTTTCCAAAGAAAAAGTTCAGATGGTCAACAGACCCATGAAAAGATTCTCCACATCCCTAATCATTAGAAATGCAAATTAAAACCACAATGAGATATCACCTCACACCAGTTAGGCTGGCCAACATCCAAAAGGCAAACAACAACAAATGTTGGCAAGGATGTGGAGAAAGGGGAACCCTCCTACACTGCTGGTGGGAATGTAAACCAGTTGAACCATTGTGTATGGTAGTATGGAGGTTCCTTAAAAATATAAAAATGGAAAGACATTAGACCCAGGAATTCCACTTCTAGGAATTTACCCTAAGAATGCAGGAACCCAGTTTGAAAAAGACATATGCACCCCTATGTTTATCACAGCACTATTTACAATAGCCAAGAAATGGAAGCAACCTAAGTGTCCATCAGTAGATGAATGGATAAGGAAGATGTAGTACATATACACAATGGAATATTATTTCAGCCACAAGAAGAAAATATATCCTAACATTTGCAATAACATGGATAGAGCTAGAGGGTTTTATGCCAGTGAAATAAGCCAGGTGGAAAAAGACAAGTATCAAATGATTTCACTCATCTGTGGAGTATAAGAACAAAGCAAAAACTGAAGGAACAAAACAGCAGCAGACTCACAGAACCCAAGAATGGACTAACAGTTGCCAAAGGGAAAGGTACTGGGGAGGATGGGTGGGAAGAGAGGGAGGGATAAGGGGGAAAAATGGGCATTATGGTTTGCATGTATAATGTAGCAGGGGGGACATGGAGAAGGCAGTATAACACGAGAATACAAGTAGTGATTCTATAGCATCTTACTACGCTGATGGACAGTGACTGTAATGGGTATGTGGTGGGGACTTGATAATAGGGGGAGTCTAGTAACCATAATGTTGTTCACGTAACTCTATATTAATGATAGTATATTTTAAAAAATTATGTACAGTATAAATTGAGTGTTATTAAGTTGTTGTAATTTAATGTGAGTATTCCAATGTAATTTATTATCACAATTCAAATGTCTACTTTATTAACAAAAACATAATTGTAAGAGTGACATCATCAAAATTGTGACATAGGTTTTACTCAACTTCAGTCTTCTCCACAAGAAGACCAACTAGTAACTATCCATAGAGACAACATAATTGTTAAACTCCCATAATCTTGGGGTAGAGCTGAAGTACCCACTCTGCCCCACAATGACCAAAGAAAGGACCAGGTAAGAAGGGGAAGTGGAGTGGCTAAACTCTGACAACATCCCTCCTCCTTCAGACCAGCACAGTTTTGTACCTAGACGGTGTCTCTGGACCTATCATCCTCCAGGCGGAAAGAAAAGGCCCCAAGGTGGACATACAGCTTCCCCAGCATTGAAAGACACTTTCTAGCATGTCCACTCAGGTCTGACCTCACAGTGATCATGGGGGAAAGCTTTGAGGCTCAATCACTGGAGGTCAAATAGAAACAGGGAAGCATAGCAATGCTTACAGCAACTGGTGTTCACATCTTGGCAGACTGCATTCTTCCTGTCAGGGGCACAGGTGCAGAGACCCTAGCCATTGGCTCTGCCCATTTGCACAGCTGAGCTGGTGGTACTGTCTGGCCTTGAAATAAACCCATGCATATATGATCAACTGATGTTTGACAAGGGAACCAAGAATATTCAATGGAAAGAAAATGTCTTCAATAAATGCTGCTGAGCAAACTGGATATTCACATACAAAAGAATGAAATAGGACACCTATCCAAAACCACTCATAAAAAATAGTATTCAAATGGATTAAAGATTAAATGTAAGATCTCAAACCATAAAACTACTAGAAGAAAACACAGGAAAATCTCTTTGATATTGGTTTTGGCAAATATTTTATGGCTATGACAGCCAAAGCACACAAAACAAAAGTAAACATAAACCAGTAGTATTAACTGCACTAAACTAAAATGCTTCTGCACAGCAAAAGAAATGATAAACAAAATGAAAAGACAATGTATGTAATGGGAGAAAATACTTGCAAACCATTTATCTGATAAGGGGTTAACATTTAAAATATATAAGGAACTCATGCAGCTCAAAAGGAAAACAACAAATAGTTCAATTAAGAAATGGGCACAGGACTGAATAGACATTTTTCCAAGAGAGACATACAAATGGCCAACAGGCATATAAAAAGGTGCTCAACATCACTAGTCATCAGGGAAATGCAAATCAAAACCACAATGAGATATCATCTCACACTTGTTAGGATGGTTATTATAAAAAAAATGAGCAGTAGCAAGTGCCGACAAAGATAGAGAGAAAAGGGAACACCATTGGTGGGAATGTAATTTAGTACAACCATTATGGAAAATAGTATGGCGGCTTCTCAAAAAATTAAAAATAGAACTACCAGATGATCCAGCCATTCCACTTATGAGTATGTGTCTGGAAGAAAATTACTACCTTAAGATATCTGCACTCTTTTGTTCACTGCAGCCTTTTTTTAAAATAGCCAAGACATGGAAACAACCTAGGTATCCAAATGAATAAATAAAGAAAATTGGTGCATACATGCAATGGAATATTATTCAGCCACAAAATAAGAAGGAAGTCCTGTCTCTTCAGACAAAATGTTTGTACCTTGAGGGCATTATGCTATGTAAAGTAAGTCAGAGAAAGACAAATACTGTATGATCTCATTTATATGTGAAATCTAAAATAGTCACTCATAGAAGCAGAGAACAGATCGGTGGTTGCCAGGTGCAGGGCTTGGGGGCTGGGGAAATGGGTGAAGGTTGGCACAGGGTAAAAACTTCCAGTTACAAGATGTGTAATGTCTAGGAATGTAATGTGCAGCCTTGTAACTGAACTACAGTTAGGAATACTGTATTGCATATCTGAAAGTTGGTAAAGGATAGATTTTTAAAATTCTTACCACAAAACAAACAAAACTTGTAACTACACGAGAAGATGGATATGTTTGCTAATCTTACTGTAGTAATCATTTCACAATATATACATGTATTCAATTATTATGTTATACACCTTAAACTTACAGAATGTGATATGTCAATTATATCTTAGTAAAGTGAGAAGTAAAAAAAAGTCATTTAATTCAATCTTCCATATTTGGTAAGATATTGATATGCCACATGTCATTCATCCGATAATCATCAGCTGAAAACCCTGCTCATTGGGGTAACTAAGAAGGAAAAGGAGATATATCCGATGACCTCAACCTTCTAGGTTTTATTCAAATGCTTATTGTCACCTCTACTTAAAAACAGACAAAATGAATTCATTGTTGGGGTACTTCCATCAAGCTGTATAAAAAACCTTTACTATCTTGACCATTCTACTCATTTGGCCTGTAAAATATAAAAATGATATTCAGGTACAACACATAGATTGAGGTTTCTAATTAAAGAACAAATGAATGCTTAATTAAATTCAAGTAAAATAGCAATCATTGAGATGCCTACTATTAAATGGCATATTTAGTAGTTACAGACACCTTAGAATGCTGTGCCACACAGGAGTGGTTATTTTCGAGGCACATTTCTATTAGTGTGTGTATTTTATAAATGTGATCAAAGAGATAAATGCTTCTGATGAGCATATTATCCAGTTGTTAAGTCAGATAAATTATATTCAGGGAAAAAACTGGGATCACTGTAGGTACTTGGCATGTCCAAAAACTTCTGAACATGATTTTTGTCACTGTATCAAGAATAAGTTTCACCCACACCAGTTTTCAGCGAACAAGGTACATAGTGAAGTCTTGATTTGCTGAGCACTCTGAGCTAAAGGGATTTATTTAGAGTGAGTAAAATCATTGAGCATGTAGTATACAGTTAAGGCAATGTATCAATAATACATGTCACTTTTTGTGTATCAGAAAGGAGGGGAGTATTATTTGCAGGTTGTCTTCTAATTGGATTATACTGCTCTTTAATAATTAAAAGTGTTGTACAAATAAAATATTTCATTTTGGTTTATTAATAAATATCAAAATTTATTTTGAAAAAATACACATTATGAGAAGAAGTAGGGAGAAAATGATACCCAAATGACAAGGAAGGCAAATGCACACAATGACTAACTTATTAGTTAAATTAAGTTTTCTGGAAAATACATGGCATTGTAGGCCCAAAAATTCATCTTGTGGTCATATTATGTTGAGTGTTGAATTTTTTGGAGCCAGTCACTAATTTTATAGTTTATTGAATGAAAATATTTAATTATAGATTCATAACACACCTACATGTGGATATGGAAAAGATCTGACAGGACAATAACTTTTCAACAATAGTTCAAAGGACCATGACAGTTAAACATGATAAATTTCTACATTTCTAAATGTGTGACTTCTAAAGCATACACAATAGCTAGCTAAAATATTAATTACTAAAGCTTAAAAAATGAAGATAATAGTTTAAAGGAATTATGTTTCTGATAATATTAGATGGTACACTGAGGTGAATTTTTCCACATGAATATAATTTTCCTTTATATTCCAAACATTTTTGGTGCATTTGCTATTACAAGAGAAATACATCTAAAGTGAATCTGATACCGTTTTGTTCCCTTAAACATACAGTATATAGGGTATTTTAATGAATTAGTACCTATGTTATGAATGTAAGTTATTGAACAGGACTGAAACAAAATGCTCATGGTGACCCCTGGGGCACTGTGGCCATTGATATTGAGCTCCACTTTTATGGTTCTTTCTGAATGTATTCTTTTTTTTAATCTTTTCTCTTCTCTGTACCTTTGCTACTGTTAGGGTGTTTGTGGTTTTTAATTGGCTACATACTTTAACAAGTACTTGTCAAATATATAATTTAAGTTTTTCTTACTTAAGTTTTGAGTCTGTGTTCCAGGTGGTCAGTCTGAAAAAAAAGAAAAAGAAGAATAAAAAACAGAGTAAGGAAGAAATTGCAGGCACTTACTGTGAAAGGATCATAAATGACTTCCTACAAATCAGTTTTCACTCCTTTAATGAGACAGATATAGGATGTGCTTGTCCAGTATTTTAAATACTGGTAAACTAGAAGCCTTGATTTTAATGACTTATGCTATTTCCAAAGAAAATTTTTATTTATACTTATCCATGTAATTAAATTTTTTATAAGAATTTTTACAATTTCTGAGGTCTTCTTTACTTTGTGATTGAAGAACTTACAGAAGAAATTTCATTTGATAATTTCATTCATTCCTTCTAGTTACTATTCTGCTGGTGCTTAATGATGACTGATCTTAAGCCCTGTGTGGCTACACAGCCAGCACAGCTACTCCTGTTAAATTTTTTTAAATGATATTTATATTCTATAAATGGTGCCACTAATTACAGCTGATCCCTTGACATCCTTTACTTCATTTTCTCTATATCCTGTCAAAAACAAATCTAAGTGAAATATGAGATAGAACAAGATCCAGAGTTCAAATGTTATTGAAAATAAACATAATCTAAGCAGTCATTTGGCTTAATGCCTAAAAATTCTATTCCTATAAGTAAATTCATTCCATTTGGTTAAGATGACTATGATGCTGATACTGTTTTATTGCTATGAAAGCTAGGATGTAAAAAAATTCATAGAGCAATTAACACAAAATAGAACTGAGTTTACCGTCTTCATTTAAAGGAGAAGCACTGAATCTCTAGTCCTAAATTTCTTTGTCTTATCAAATAAAAACAAGTCATCATGAATCATTTTGGGCAGTTTTTCAGTGGACAGGACATGTGAACATGAGACCTGGGCAGCAGATTGACCCTCTGGTCATCAGAGTGAAAAGTCTGATAGGATGTGGTGGAAGCTTAAGGTGAGTTAGCAGAGAAGACTTCCTGTAGGAAGCATTTTGGAAGTGCCTTAAAAATAGATAAGGATGTGTTCAATGTAAGAACTGAAAGCTGTGAGATTTTTTTTCATCTCAGAATCAGCAGGTAGATTTATCTAGTAATCAGGAAGTGTGGTTAGTAGTGTAATGGGAAGACATTTGGTTATGGCAAAAGTAATGCAAAGCCTTGAAACCTGTGGAAGGGATACCGAGCATGTCAGAGTACACAAACAGGTCTGCTGGGCAGATTTTCTGTTGTAAAATTGCAAACAGTAAAAACAAAATGAAAAACAAGGTTCACTCGTAATCATATTACCATCCCAAAATGAATTGCCTTCTTTTTTTTGGTATAATCCTTATCAATATACATATGTTATTTCAATGTGGTTACAAATTGCACTTTTACACAATTTGCTTTCCATTTATAATCATATCAAATATACTGCCATTCAGGTTTTTTCTGTTCAAAACTTTATTTTTGTTTATTATAATTAATCCACATAAGTACATATATAGCAAAGATAAATCATTTATTTTTTTAAATTGTATATTTTTAAATTTTATTTATTTATTTATTTATTTATATGCCCCTTTCTTCTTCCCCGCCCTTATCCCTCCCTACCCTCCTATTCTCCCCTGTCTCTTTCCCTTTGGTAACTGTTAGCCCATTCTTGGGTTCTGTGATTCTGCTGCTGTTTTGTTCCTTCAATTTTTCCTTTGTTCTTATACTCCACAGATGAGTGAAATCATTTGGTATTTGTCTTTCTCTGCTTGGCTTATTTCATGGAGCATAATACCCTCTAGCTCCATCCATGTTGTTGCAAATGGTAGGATTTGTTTTCTTCTTATGGCTGAATAATATTCTATTGTGTATATGTACCACATCTTCTTTATCCATTCATCTACTGATGCACACTTAGGTTGCTTCCATTTCTTGGCTATTGTAAATAGTGCTGCAATAAACATAGGGGTGAATCTGTCCTTTTCAAACTGGAGTGCTGCATCCTTAGGGTAAATTCCTAGAAGTGGAATTCCTGGGTCAAATGGTAAGCCTATTTTGAGCATTTTAAGGAACCTCCATATTGCTTTCCACAATGGTCCCACCAGCAGTGTAGGAGGGTTCCCCTTTCTCCACAACCTCGCCAACATTTGTTGTTGTTTGTCTTTTGGATGGTAGCCATCCTTACTGGTGTGAGGTGATACCTCACTGTGGTTTTAATTTGCATTTCTCTGATAACTAGTGATGTGGAGCATCTTTTCATGTGTCTGTTGGCCACCTGAATTTTTTCTTTGGAGAACTGTCTGTTCAGCTCCTCTGCCCATTTTTTAATTGGATTATTTGCTTTTTATTTGTTGAGGTGCATGAGCTCTTTATGTATTTTGGATGTCAAGCCTTTATCGGATTTGTCATTTACGAATATATTCTCCCATACTGTAGGGTACCTTTTTGTTCTATTGATGTTGTCCTTTGCTGTACAGAAGCTTTTCAGCTTGATATAGTCCCACTTGTTCATTTTTGCTTTTGTTTTCCTTGCCCAGGAGATATATTCATGAAGAAGTCACTCATGTTTATGTCCAAGAGATTTTTGCCTATGTTTTTTTCTAAGAGTTTTATGGTTTCATGACTTACATTCAGGTCTTTGATCCATTTTGAATTTACTTTTGTGTATGGGGTTAGACAATGGTCCAGTTTCATTCTCCTACATGTAGCTGTCCAGTTTTGCCAGCACCATCTGTTGAAGAGACTGTCATTTCCCCATTGTATGTCCATGGCTCCCTTATCAAATATTAATTGACCACATATGTTTGGGTTAATGTCTGGAGTCTCTAATCTGTTCCACTGGTCTGTGGCTCTGTTCTTGTGCCAGTACCAAATTGTCTTGATTAGTATGGCTTTGTGGTAGAGCTTGAAGTTGGGGAGTGAAATCCCTGCCACTTTATTCTTCTTTCTCAGGATTGCTTTGGCTATTCGGGTTCTTTGGTGTTTCCATATGAATTTTTGAACTATTTGTTCCAATTCATTGAAGAATGTTGTTGGTAATTTGATAGGGATTGCATCAAATCTGTATATTGCTTTGGGCAGGATGGCCATTTTGATGATATTAATTCTTCCTAGCCAAGAGCATGGGATGAGTTTCCATTTGTTAGTGTCCTCTTTAATTTCTCTTAAGAGTGTCTTATAGTTTTCAGGATACAGGACTTTCAATTCTTTGGTTAGGTTTATTCCTAGGTATTTTATTCTTTTTGATGTAATTGTGAATGGAATTGTTTTCCTGATTTCTCTTTCTATTGGCTCATTGTTAGTGTATAGGAAAGCCACAGATTTCTGTGTGTTAATTTTGTATCCTGCAACTTTGCTGTATTCTGATATCAGTTCTAGTAGTTTTGGAGTGGAGTCTTTAGGGTTTTTTATGTACAATATCATGTCATCTGCAAATAGTGACAGTTTAACTTCTTCTTTACCAATCTGGATTCCTTGTATTTCTTTGTTTTGTCTAATTGCCATAGCTAGGACCTCCAGTACTATGTTAAATAACAGTGGGGAGAGTGGGCATCCCTGTCTTGTTCACCATCTCAGAGGAAAAGCTTTCAGCTTCTCGCTGTTCAGTATGATGTTGGCTGTGGGTTTATCATAGATGGCCTTTATTATGTTGAGGTACTTGCCCTCTATACCCATTTTGTTGAGAGTTTTTATCATGAATGGATGTTGAATTTTATCGAATGCTTTTTCAGCATCTATGGAGATGATGATGTAGTTTGTGTCTTTCTTTTTGTTGATGTGGTGGATGATGTTGATGGATTTTCGAATGTTGTACCATCCTTGCATCCCTGGGATGAATACCACTTGGTCGTGGTGTATGATCCTTTTGATATATTTTTGAATTCGGTTTGTTAATATTTTATTGAGTATTTTTGCATCTATGTTCATCAGGGATATTGGTCTGTAATTTTCTTTTTTGGTGGGGTCTTTGCCTGGTTTTGGTATTAGGGTGATGTTGGCTTCATAGAATGAGTTTGGGAGTATTCCCTCCTCTTCTATTTTTTGGAAAACTTTAAGGAGAATGGGTATTATATCTTCTCTGTATGCCTGATAAAATTCCGAGGTAAATCCATCTGGCCTGGGTGTTTTTTTCTTGGGTAGTTTTTTGAGTACCGCTTCAGTTTCTTGGCTGGTAATTGGTTTGCTTAGATTTTGTGTTTCTTCCTTGGTCAGTTTTGGAAGGTTCTATTTTTCTAGGAAGTTGTCCATTTCTTCTAGGTTTTCCAGCTTCTTACCATGTAGGTTTTCATAGTAGTCTCTAATAATTCTTTGTATTTCTGTTGGGTCCATCATGAAGTTTCCTTTCTCATTTCTGATTCTGTTGATGTGTGTAGATTCTCTTTTTCTCTTAATAAGTCTGGCTAGGGGCTTATCTATTTTGTTTATTTTCTCAAAGAACCAGCTCTTGGTTTCATTGATTTTTTTCTATTGTTTTATTCTTCTCAATTTTTCTTTATTTCTTCTCTGATCTTTATTATGTCCCTCCTTCTGCTGACTTTAGGCCTCATTTGTTCTTTTTCCAATTTTGATAATTGTGACATTAGACTATTCATTTAGGTTTGTTCTTCCTTCTGTAAATATGCCTGGATTGCTATATACTTTCCTCTTAAGACTGCTTTCGCTGTGTCCCACAGAAGTTGGGGTTTTGTGTTGTTGTTGTCATTTATTTCCAGATATTGCTGGATATCCATTTTAATTTGGTCGTTGATCCATTGACTGTTTAGAAGCGTGTTGTTAAGCCTCTATGTGTTTGTGCGCCTTTTTGCTTTCTTGGTACAATTTATTTCTAGTTTTATACCTTTGTGGTCTGAAAAGTTGGTTGGTAGGATTTCAATCTTTTTGAATTTACTGAGGGTCTTTTTGTGGCCTAGTATGTGGTCTATTCTGGAGAATGTTCCATGTGCATGTGAGAAGAATGTGTATCCTGTTGCTTTTGGGTGTAGAGTTCCCCTATAGATGTCTATTAGGTCCATCTGTTCTAGTTTGTTGTTCAGTGCCTGTGTGTCCTTACTTATTTTCTGTCTGGTGGATCTGTCCTTTGTAGTGAATGATGTGTTTAAGTCTCCTAAAATGAATGCATTGCAGTCTAGTTCCTCCTTTAGTTCTGTTAGTATTTGTTTCACATATGCTGGTGCTCCTGTATTGGGTGCATATATATTTAGAATGGTTATATCCTCTTGTTGGACTGAGCCCTTTATCGTTATGTAATGTTCTTCTTTATCTCTTGTTACTTTCTTTGTCTTGACGTCTATTTTGTCTGATACTAGTACTGCAACACCTGCTTTTTTCTCCCTATTGTTTGCCTGAAATATGTTTTTCCATCCCTTGACTTTTAGTCTGTGCATGTCTTTGGGTTTGAGGTGAGTCTCTTGTAAGCAGCATATAGATGGGTCTTGTTTTTTTATCCATTCAGTGACTCTATGTCTTTTGATTGGTGCATTCAGTCCATTTACATTTAGGGTGATTATCGATAGGTATGTACTTATTGCCATTGCAGGCTTTAGATTCATGTCTACCAAAGGTTCCAGATTAGTTTCCTTACTATCTAAGAGTCTAAATTAACTCACTTAGTATGCTGTTACAAACATAATCTAAAGGTTCTTCTCTATTTCTCCTCCTTTTTTTCCCTCCTTCATTCTTTATATATTTAGTATCAAATTCTGTACATTTTGACTATCCCTTGATTGAGTTTGGGGATAGTCAATTTAATTTTGCATTTGTCTCGCAATCAGCTGCTCCACCCTCCCTACCATGATTTTATTACCTCTGGTGACAGCGATCCATCCCTAGGAACACTTCCATCTATAGCAGTCTCTCCAAAATAGACTGCAGAGATGGTTTGTGGGAGGTAAACTCTCTCAGCTTTTGCTTATCTGGAAGTTGTTTAATCCCTCCTTCAAATTTAAATGATAATCTTTCTGGATAAAGTAATCTTGGTTCCAGGCCCTTCTGCTACATGGCATTTAATACATCATGCCACTCCCTTCTGGCCTGTAAGGTTTCTGCTGAGAAGTCTGATGCTAGCCTGATGGGCTTTCCTTTGTATGTGATCTTATTTCTCCCTCTGGCTGCTTTTAACTGTCTGTCCTTATCCTTGATCTTTCACATTTTAATTACTATGTGTCTTGCTGTTTTCTTCCTTGGGTCCCTTGTGTAGGGGGATCTGTGGATCTCCATGGCCTGACAAGCTATATCCTTCCCCAGATTGGGGAAGTTTTCAGCAACTACCTCCTCAAAGACACTTTCTATCCCTTTCTCTCTCTCTTCTTCTTCTGGTATTCCTATAATGCGAATATTGTTCCACTTGGATTGGTCACACAGTTCTCTCAATATTCTTTCATTTTTAGAGATCCTTTTTTCTCTCTGTGCCTCATCTTCTTTGTATTCCTCTTCTCTAGTTTCTATTTCATTTATTGTCTCCTCCACTGTATCCAACCTGCTTGTAATACCCTCCATCGTGTTCTTTAATGATTGGATCTCTGACCTGAATTAATTCCTGAGTTCTTGGATGTCTTTCCATACCTCCATTAGGATGTTGATGATTTTTATTTTGAACTCCCTTTCAAGAAGAGTCACATATGCTGGTGCTCCTGTATTGGGTGCATATATATTTAGAATGGTTATATCCTCTTGTTGGACTGAGCCCTTTATCGTTATGTAATGTTCTTCTTTATCTCTTGTTACTTTCTTTGTCTTGACGTCTATTTTGTCTGATACTAGTACTGCAACACCTGCTTTTTTCTCCCTATTGTTTGCCTGAAATATGTTTTTCCATCCCTTGACTTTTAGTCTGTGCATGTCTTTGGGTTTGAGGTGAGTCTCTTGTAAGCAGCATATAGATGGGTCTTGTTTTTTTATCCATTCAGTGACTCTATGTCTTTTGATTGGTGCATTCAGTCCATTTACATTTAGGGTGATTATCGATAGGTATGTACTTATTGCCATTGCAGGCTTTAGATTCATGTCTACCAAAAGTCCATATCATTTAAAGTTTTATTAACAATTTTACTCTGGACAAGGTTCCTTTGGCATTTCATGTTTGTATATGGCACCCTCTAGTGTCCAGGAGCTCTATTCTGGAGTTGCTGAGCCCCTGAAGCAATGTTGGTGGTCACAGGGGAGCGGTACTGGTGCCTGGGGGTAGGAAAAAGCTGTTCTCTGCCTCCTGGCTGCTGTGCCTGTCTCCACTGCCTGAACCAGTGGGCCAGTCACACAGGTATAAGTTTTTGTCCCAGAGCAGCCAGATATGGATCCCTGCTTTCCACAAGCAGCCGGAATACCAGTCTCCCCAGGAACTCTGCCTGTATTAACTTTCCAACCCAGTAGTCATGCGAGTCTCATGAAAGCACCATGAAATGTAGGTTTGTGCTCCCAGAGCAGATCTCTGGTGCTAGGTATTCAGCAGTCCCAAGCCTTCCACTCCCTCCCTGCTCCGTTTGTCTTCCTCCCTACAGTGAGCTGGGGTGGGGGAGGGGCTTGGGTCCCACAGAGCCACAGCTCTGGTACGTTACCCCATTCACTGAGGTCTGCTCTTTTCTCCAGGTGTGTGCAGTCTGATGCCATCCTCTTTCCTATTGCTCTCTCAGGATTAGTTGCACCAATTAAATTTTCTAATTGTATCCAGTTTTAGGAGGAAGCCTCTGTCTCTCCTCTCACACTGCCATCTTTAATCCCATCTATCACATGATTTTTTAAGGTGTACAAAGTGATTTTATACACACACACATGCACACACACACACACACACACACAAATTACTATATTGAGTTAACTCATCCATCGCCTTCCATACTTATCTTGTATGTGTGTATGTGTGTCTATGATGGGAACTTAATATCTACTCTGAGCAACTTTCAAATATGCAACACAGTATTGTTAATTATAATCATGAAGCTATACATCATATCCCCAGAATTATTCATCTTAACAGCTGAAAGTTTGTACCCATCTACAAACATTGCCCATTTTCTCTACACCTCAGCTGCTGGTAACTAATGTTCTGTATTTTGGTTTTCTTAGATTCCACATATGAATGAAATCATAGAGTATTTGTCTTTATATGTTGGGCTTATTTCACTTACAATAATGTCCTCCAGGTTCATCTGTGTTGTCACAAATGGCAGGATTTCCTTTTCTGTAGCTTAATAGTATTCTATTATATATGTGTGTGTGTGTGTGTATATATATAAATTTTTCTTCATTCATTTAATGGACACTTTTTTCCATAAACTGGCTATTGTGAATAATGCTACAATGAACATTGGAGTGCAAACCTCTCTTTGAAACAATGATTTGATTCCATTTGGATGTATACCCAGAAGAGGGATTGCTGGATTATATGGTAGTTCTATTTTTAATTTTTTATGAAACTCCACACTGTTTCATGAGTGACTGCACCAATTTACATTTCAGTGTACACCCTTTGCCAACACTTGTCACCTTTTCTCTACATCCTTGACAACATTTCCCATCTCTTTATCTTTTTGATGATAGCCATTCTAACAAGAGATGATGTCTCACTGTAGTTTTATTTGCATTTTCCTAATACTTAGTGATGGTGAGAACTTTTTCATGGACCTGTTGGGTTTCTGTGTCTTCTTTGGAAAAATGTCTATTCGGGTCCTTTGCCCATTTTTAAATTGGATTACTTGTTGTCTTACTACTGAGTTGTATGAGTTTCTTATGTATTTTGGATATATAGGTTGGTTTATTTTTATTATTATCTGTGAGTGAATATTATTGATTTTGTTTCTTTCAGGATTTTAAAATACTATGCTATTATAATTAAGAATTTATTTTTAAATACTATTAATAACTTAATATGGATCTACCCAAAAACTTGGAAATATGATGAAAAATTTATTGCTAGTGCCTGTGCTTCCCAGTATTTGTGTATTTATAGCATGCACAGAGGCTTTTACTTTATCCTAAGCAAGCACCATAAGGGATCCTGACTACTGGTGTGCTGGTTTACTTGCTGTTTGTAAACAAATAAAAAATATGCCATAAGGCTATTTTTCACTGTTTGTGCTTTACCCTACATAAAAATATTTGGTGCCTTTGTGAAATTATAATATAGGATCAACCATTAATCAGAATTTTAAATTTTAGGTCATTGCTCAATTACAGTAGAGTGGCAAATGATTCAACAGTGTAATTTTGTTGATTTCTTAAACGACAATTTCCTGGGTTTCTCTTTAGGGAATTTTTCTGATAAAGATATAAAAATAAGTATTTCTTGTATATCCCATTTTGATGTTTACAGTGGTCTAATAACAATCCTGATTTGGTGTGACTGCGTCACAACCCATCTCAGCGATTAAGTGAGCAGCTTCTATTGTAAGAGTTGTCCATAAAACATAGAGAAATCGGGCTCTTTCCAAAAGGTCAGCAGATAGCAGCGAACACATCCTCTAAAACATTTTCATGTGTTCAGACTAAGTGTCTAGTTCAGGAGTGTTATCTACTGCCCTTCTTACAAGGTTGTGCTGTGAGAAATCTACAATAGGAGGGAGTACACAGAAGACCATGTATTTCAAAGAGCATTATTATTATAAAAAGATCACAGTGTACACCTACTAGAAAAAAAGATGCATAATGAATGTTTTGGGAGGTCTGCATAACATCTTCCTATTTTTTGCTGCTCTTTATACAGAATTTTATTTGGGACATGCTTTTTATAAATGAAGGATTAGTGAATTCTAGTTTGAAGCTTAATGAAATTTGTACATTGAAAACTATGTATAAAAAATTTTGTTTGCTGAAAACTAACACCTATAATCAACAAAACATCTATTTTTTAGTAAAATAGTATTTATGCAAATGCTTTAAGAATTTTTAAAGAGCAATGTTCCACCAAACTCTAAATAAGATATATGGTTTGAATATTGAGAATTTAAATGTGAAGATATTATGCCCCTCCAAAGTATATCAAAGAGGAAACAATGCACTTCTTGGTATTGTAGAGTTTAAAATTATTTTATTACATTAATTTGAAAAGTTATTTAATCATAAGTGCTGGAGTTCATTTAGCCAGAGAATGTTTTGCCTGATGACTGATGTATTTGTTTGCACTATACTTTCAGAGATTTTGAATTTAATTGTGATTTTACAGAATAAACAATAAAACATTGTTTTGAAATAGATGTGTTGAGATTTTTCTATATATCATTTTATGACCTTCTCCAAACCCAAAGTGAAAAAGGAATGAATATATATCCCATAATAGGAAAGAGTCAAAAGAATTATTACTGTGTCACTTACTAACTTTTTGACTCTCAGCTCCAAATCCACTCTTCTTTACTTTGATTTGTGATCATAGATGGATCTTGTATCCATTTCTATTTTTTTAGTTTGGATGATACTAAGTTTGCCATAGTGGAAGGATACTTCAAGGATGGAATGAGGAGAAGGAACTGTCCTTCATTCTTCTCTTCTCTTTTTTGAGTGGCAGGCTGTACATTAGTGTGATATGTGTATGTGTATGGTGGGAGGGAATTTGTGCATGGCCAGTAGTACTCAACTCAGTGGCCTTCACACGTAAATTTCATCTGAGTTCTTAGCAAATTTATTCTCTATTAAAAAGCTGCATATCTCCATGGCAGCATGGCCTCTACTCGTAAATATGAATGTTGGGCTTGAGTATGCACCCTGCCTTAAACATCACCCATAATTAATCACGTATATAGTAGCTGGGTCCTTCTTACAGTCCTATTTGCTCCTTTTAGTAATCTCCTTTTATTAGTTAACAGTTCCTTACTTTTGCTGTTCAAATGACAGGTGTATTTTTTTTTTGTCTCTTGACTTAACCTTGAATCATATACTCATGTTAAATAATATGTATGATGTAAAACACCTACAGCTGCAATGCTATGCAGTTACATTGTGATATGCAGTATAGATTATAAGGGGTTTGTGAGAGATCATTTGAAAAGGGAATAATCGGTAATCTTTAAAGTTGGAGAAATGAAAAAGAAAATGTAAACTGGAGACTTGGTCACAGATGTTGAAATGATCAGACAGGAAAGTTACAATGACTATGATTAATATATTACGGATTCTAACAGAAAAGTAGATAATATGCAAGATAACAAGGCTAATGTACACACAAAAAAATGGAAGCTAAAAGAAATAAACAGAAAGAATTGATAGAAATAAAAACAGAGTAACAAAAGTGAAGAATGTCTTGGATGGGCTCCACAGATGATGCAACACAAGTGAGGAAACAATCAGTAATTTTGAAGATAGGTGAATAGAAACTTCACAAATGAAGTATAAAGAAAAAAAAAGAAAAAATGAAAGGAACAGAACAGAATATCCAAGAATTATGGGACAATATCCAAATGTGTAACATATAAAACTGGGATACCAGAATGAGAAGAAAGAGAATGGGGCAGAAGAAATGTTTGAACTAATTGTGGTCAGTAGCCTTCAAAAGGTAATGGCAGACACAAATTATAGCTCAGAAAACATGAAGCAGGATTTAAAAACAAAAAACCTAGACAGATAATATTCAAATTGCAGAAAAATAACGAATCTTGAAGGAATTTGGTCAGGTAGTGGGACAAAGAAAAAAATTCATCATCAGACTTTTCATCAGACACCACAAAATCAAAAAGAGAGTATAGTGAAATATTTTTAAAGTGTTGAAAGAAAAAGCTATTAACTTAGAATTCTACATACAGAAAAATTACTTTTCATAAGTGAAGAATAAAAAAATGACTTGTCAGATAAACAAAAACCTAGGGCATTTACTGTTAGCCGACCTGCTTTATAAGAAGTATTAAAAGCTGATAATGTCAATTGCTGGTGAGGATAGAGAACCATGGGACTTGCATTCCTTTGCTGGTGGAAATGCAAAATGGAACAACCATTTCTGAAGACAGTTTGGTAGTTCCTTACAAAGCTAAATGTAGTTTTACCAAACTATCTAGCAATGGCACTTCTAGATATTTACTTAATTGATTTGAAACACGCGTCTTCACAAAATTCTACATGTGGCTTTACTAATGATTGCCGAAAGCTGGACACAATCAAGATGTCTTTCAATAAGTGAAGAGATAAACTGGAATAGATCTATAAAATAAATTACACTTCAGTGATAAATGAAATAAACCATCAAGTTGCCCCCAAATCTGGATGAATCCTAAATGCATATTGCTAAGTAAAAGAAGCCCATACGAAAAGACTACATACTTTTATTATTCTATTTATATGCATTTTGGAAAAGTAAAACTATAGAGATAGTAAATAGCTCAGTGGTTGCAGGGTGTTGAAGGAGCACTGAATAGGTAAAGCATAGGGGATTTATTATGTGGGACAACTGTATAATACTGAATACATCACACTATACATTTCTCAAAATCCATAGAACCTTAGATTAGGAAGAGTGAACCTTAGTTATATGAAAATAATGAAAAAATATCATTTAGGAGACTGGGGATCCCAGGAGGAATGCTGATTGTGATAATTTATAATATATGATGTAATCTCAGAAGGTGATGGAAAAAGAAAGTATGTAAGTATATAAGAAAGTGTGTGTGTATATATATATATATATATATATATATATATATATATATATATATATATATATATATATATACGTATTATTTGTAAGACCTGATATAAGTATCTCTGGAAATGTGTGGAACTGTTTTCCATGAGGGTATGAGTTACCATTATGAAACACTGTACATGTATACGGGATTGAACAGATAAGTAAACAGAGGGCAGATGATGGTAGGACAGGTTCTTACTGTTGCAGTGGGAGGTTTCAGATAAGCAAAGAGTGAGAGAGAGCCTGGAATGAACCATTTGATATTGGATGAACTCATGCATACCTCAATATAGACATAGATGGATATAGATATAGATAGATATATACGCACAAGTTAGTATACACACATATATATCCTAGTTCTGCCTATTAGGGATACTAGAGGCAATAACACTCCTATAGCAACATGTTCAACTAGTACCCAGATTTTGGTTCATATTATCAAAACCTTATAAAAGAAAATCAGGGCAACTTAGAGAAGTGGCCAATTTCAAAGTTTGGGGCGGTGAATATACAAGAGGAGTTGGGAGCATCTTGTAGTGTCAAAAGTATGTAAGTGCTAAGGAAAAAAAAAAACCGTAATGATGGAGATGGAGCAAGGTGATATGTTAGACATCTGAAAGAGTCTCAGTGGCAAATCTGGAACAATTTGAACCCAGAGTTTCTTGTGTCAGAAAATAAGAAGCGCTTAAAAAAAAAAAAAATGATAGTGGAATGTAAAGGGGACACAAAAGTCAACTGAAAAGCTCTCAATGCTAAAGCTAGGAAAATAAAACAAATTTACCTAGCAATAAAAACAAATAACATAGTATTGGGTTTAAACCCAAAGTGTAAATAAATATCCATGAATCTATACGAATATAGATGAATTATTGAATAAATGAGTAATGGTTGACTGACTGAATGAATAAATGGAGAGAACAGACAAATCTCCTTTCTAGAAGAATTCCAAATAATTTATGTAGATATTCCCGTTAGCCCATTAGGGCTGCTATATAACAAAGTCCCACAAACTGGGTGGCTTATAAATTTATTTCTCATGGTTCCGGAGGCTGGAAGTCCAAGATTAAGGTGACAGCATAGTCGGGTGAGGGCCCTCTTCTGTGTTGCAGACTTCCTGTTTTATCCTCACTGTTGCAGACTTCCTGTTTCATCCTCACATGGTGGAAGGGACTAGGGAGCTCTGTGTGACCTCTTTTGTAAGTGCACTAATCCCATTGATGAGGGCTCCAATCTCATGGCCTCAGAAACACCTCCCAAAGGCATCACCTACAAATATCATCACCTTTGGGAGCAGGCATTTCAACATAAGGAATTTTGTGGGGACACAAATATTTAGACTACTGCACTCCTTAACTCTGTACACCACTGTGTGGAGTAGACATGGTAACTTTCTTTTAATGAGTACAGTATGGAAGTGGGAGAAATAAAAGTGACTTTACAGTGGAGACACCTGATAAACACTACCACAAGGTTAACAAAGTAATCTTAGTAGAATGTACCTTTGATATAATATAATGAGAATTACACTTAACCTCTGTGGTCTTTCTCCCAAACTCTCATAATGCCTCTATAACCATGAGAGAAACATCAGGCAAATCCAAACTAAAGAGCATTCTACAAAATGTCTGACCTGTACTCCTCCAAATTCTGAAGGTCATTGAAAACAACAATGTCTGAAAAAGTGTTACAGCCAAATGAGGCTAAGGAGACGTGACAATTAACATGTTATCCTGGATGGAATCCTGGAACAGAAAAAGGTTACTGACTAAAAAGTAAGTAAATATGAATGAAGAATTGACTTCAGGTGTTAAAAATGTATTAAAATGAGTTCATTTATTGTGAAAACATACCATAATGTTAACAATAGAGGAAACTGGACATGGGGTATTGGAGAACTCTGCAATATTCACTTCAACATTTCTATAAATCCAAACTATTCTGAAATTAAGTTTATTTAAAAATTCAATTTGTAGTGTAACAGCCTGAAGTTCTAATTAAATAGCAAAATTCCAGGTTGATTATTATAAACTTACTTTACCAAATATTCAATTAATAATATGCTTTGGAGTCATATTTAACTAAAGAACATAAATGATAGGGTCAAAATGTCTTTTTGTAACATTTGGTAGGGCAAAAGATTTTACTGACATTCAGAGACGTGTGCATATCTGCTGCGATTTTGAAAAAAACAATTCGGAATCTAATTGGTATAATTGTTATTTAGGTGAGATGGCTACATGTAAAAATGCCAGCAAAACAAGATATCAAAATTCCCTTCAATTTTAATTTTAAAGTGACGATTTAACAAATAAAAATACAGAACACCCACTTAAATTTGAATTTCAAGTAAGCAATGAATACATTTTAGAGTAGGAATGTCTCAAATATTAAATGAGATATACTAATACTAAAAATAATTCTCCATTTATCTGAAATTCAAATTTAACTGGGTCTCTTATATTTTATCTGGAAACCCTATTTCTACAAAAAAAGGTAAATAGGAAGAAGTCAAATATGTGAGTTCATTAATAACAATATAAATGTCCTGTAGATTGCTGTACAATTTAAATAGCATGGTTACTGAGAAGATCTGTTTTGGAGACTGAACCCTTGGATTTGAATTCCTCTTATTTCATTACCTAATTGTGTAACTACAAATTACTTATGCTTTTGTTCTGTTTCTGTAAATAGGTATAATGAAGGAGCTGACAATCAGAAGACAGGTGTGCATATCTGTTGCCTATTTGAAAAAAACTGTGACATTAAATGAGTTCAATGCACTTACAATTATGCTACACATGGTGATAGCTTCATCAATGCTAGTATAAGAAAAGCATTGTGGTGGAATTGTATGTAGAATAAGCCTATGTCAGTGAACTAAAATGTACAATTTCTTCATTTTACTTCATTGCTAACATTTATTTAGCAAGTATTGTGTAACAGTAACTCTGCTATTATCCTCTCCATTTTCAGAAACTTTAAAAGATCACTATATTTGAAATCTCTTCTCATTTTTTTGCATTTAGATATAAAGCATAAATTTTGTGATGAAAAGTATTTCCAGAAAAAAAGACGTATTTTTTATGGAAATTCAGAGACAATGGCTTATTTTTGCTTTGTACTACATGAAATTGTCATTTTTGTAGGTAAAATATGGCAATTTCATATGGTTCAATTCATTAAATACATTGATACCCTTTACTTTTGGTAAATCATAATTATTTAGTATATCACAATTACATGAGATTTCTAAAGAATAATATTATTTTTATTGATTGGCATATATGCTTTTATTTTGAAATAATTTAATATGATTTTGTAGATAATTAGACTTACAGGTAATCCTGTTATTTTATTTGGTGTCATGATATTATAATTGTCAGTATTTGAACTGTCAAAGATGTGAATCCTAGTATTGAAATAATTAATTTAGATAACTTCATTTTACATAGCAACATACATTTGGACTGTACTGAATCCACAGAGTACCTAGTGAGGCAGATAATAGAATTTGTGTTTCATAGCTATGGCACAGAGTTAAAACAATTTTTCTTAGGACACCTTCAGTTAGGGCAGAAGTGGAATTTAAATAAAAATTAGTTTGGTCAATGTGAACCTCAACTTATTTAATATGTATGTATCAGTAATGCACAGTATTTTAAGATAGTCTTCAAAAAGACACTGACTAGTGTATGGTCAGTAGAGATTTGCAGTTGAAAGAACCACTTGAATGTGGCATATAGAGTTTACATGTATAATTTTCAAAGGATAGATATACCTGTATGTAAAGTTTATCAAAATATACTGCTTAATAAGAAAGGATCTACCAAATGCAAAGATATATCCAGTGCTCCTCTGACATCCATCCCATGCTTAAATAATAAGGTCTGGCAGTGTGTTTCCTTGAAAAGTTCTCTCTACCAACCATGCTTCTAGAAACCCTTTTTTTTGAGGTTGTGCTGAAATCTGTGTCTTTATACTTTTACTGGCTAAACAAATATAGTTCTAAAAAACTGTGTTGTTTATCTGAAGTTCATTTTTAACTGGGTATTCTATATTTTTATTTGCTAAATCTGCAACCATATTTTCCTACCCATTGTCTGAAGGACACTTGAGAGCAACAGAATGCAAATCCACTTTTCCTTCCTTATGCTATTGATTCATTCATTTATTCATCTACTCACTCATCTGCCACCTAATGACCAAAGTCTGTATCAGTTCCTAAATGTAGAAATGGATCTTAAAATCTCTTTTCCTGAAAAGTGAGCAAGTCAAATAAACAGTTATTAGCCAATATGACTGATGCTATGAGGCAGAGTTTTACAGAAGATGCACAAAGGGACCCTTGACCCTCATGGGTGAGAGTGGATGTCAAGAAAATCTTCAAAGAGGAAAAAAAACCCTCTAAATAGAGTGGCTGTTGCTGATGTAGACAACCATGTTAGGATCCACCACAAAAGGCAAGCTGGAACTGCAAAGAGGATAATAATAGTTTGCACGGGAATTGAAATAAATGAAAGTGACATGCAAATGTTTGAAGGCTTCTCCCATCCATGTTTTCTTTTCCAGACTAATTAGTGTTTAATTTCTTTTATTATTTATTACATCATTTCCAGTTTCTTCACTTCTTCTAAAAGTACTCTCATTTGTCTAAAGGGCAGTTTTTAAACTGGATGAAATATCTCATGAAATCTTCAGTGCCTTTACATATAGCATTGAAAATAGTGCTATTAAAGCTAGTTTCTTAAAACCTAACCGGGCAATGCTATTGAGCTAAAGTAGTAAGACCAATACCACCAAGGCCAAACAGCTCACTACCTTTTGTTTTTTTTTACTCTAGAGATTTTGCTCTCATAATTTACTTTTGTTTATGGTTGGATTTTAAGAGCATAAACTATAATTAGTGGGATAAAAACTCCTTTCTCTTTGATTGAATACCATGTAAATTACGGCCAGTTTTGAGATGAAACTCTCAAGGTCATTCTGTAGGGGCAAGATTAAGCAGACATTTAGCAGCATGCGTTTATTGATTGACTGAATTTCTCAAACCCAGCAGACATCAACCATCTGGAGTGCAGAGGCGAACTTTATGAATTTGTTTGAGTTAGCTGTGTTTCTCTCATGATGGAGCACAAAGTCATAAAGAAATAGTTGGTGGTAGATATTAAGAAAGGGAGTTGGGGTGAGCAAATCCAGTATACAGTGACAGGCAGCTTGCAAATAGCTCAGTAGTGGCTGGAAATTTGTGATAGCATTAGTCATATACCATTAACTTCATCCTTTTTCACACTGAGAAGTAAAGGAAGGTAGAGTCATTGAATCCAGGGGTTTACAGTAAACTCTAAATGACCACCAGCTCTGGCTGTTTAATACATCATATGTGTTGGCAATATGTGTCTCAGAAAAAGCAAGGTCAGATAAGACTGGTAAAGATCTCATGCGTATATATTAGGGTATTTCTTCTTCTTACTTATCACATAATAATCACATTTTTAATAATATGAAAAAAAGAAAAAAAAACCCAAAGCCTCTCACACAAAGCAATTCCTCTAGCTCTTACATTTTATGCCACTTAATTGTGGCTAATTTTGTTACCAGTAGCTCATGTAATTTGATGTTATAAGCAGGGCATTGTCTACCTCTTGGATTCACGTATCAGGTGCGCCAATTTGAGCACGTGAATATGGCCTTGGGCAGGTGGCCTAACCTCTTTGGGCTCTGTTTACCTATAATATAAACATAACAATGTGAACCTCATTGAATTGCTGTATATTTGACTATGTGGTAAAGCAGCTAACACTCCTCCTGTTACATGGTAGATGTTTTGATGACTGTAAGCATTATTATACAGTAACATGCTTGTTATTTCACTTTCTCCGTATGTTGTCTTTTCTCCTTATCAGGTTTGAGACTTCTAGAGAGAAGACAGGACTACAGTAGTTCTATCTCACAGATGTTCAATGAACTCTTATCTGCTGACTTGTTTGAACCTTGCATTGCTAACTAACAGATACAGCAAGTATTTATTTATTTGTTTGCCACTTGAGAAGTGAGACTCAGTGAGTTTTCACTGACATGGCAGCTCCTCCATGTCCTACTGTAAGGAGCCCAAGCTACCGGGCTTCTTTGTATTTATTTTTCTAGGTTCTGGAGATTTTTCTATTCTTCTCCCCGTTCGTACTGCCATCTGGTGACAGGGATCTACTTCCTATTCCATTCTTACCAATCTTGTTTCCTAGGAGATTTCTTCCCAGATGGAATGGGACAGGTCTTCCTGTGGGCTTGTCCTAGAGTTATGATTCTTGCTTATTTTCCTTGCTTCACTTTTTTACCAGAGGTGTTCAACATTCCTCCTGCACATACAAACTGTCTCACATTGGTTAGGCTCCATCCTTGCCTTCCAGTATTTGGAGGGGTCATCTCAGTGTCACCAAAATGGACATGAACTGGGAGATAAAAGAATCTATCAGAGCTTATATATATCCTTATTTTTTAAAGAAAACTTAAGGAACAAAGTAAATCTTACTGTAGGGTGTAGCCCACACTTGTTCACTTGGTTTCAGTATCTTACATGTATCAGTTTAAGATGCCCTGTTAGGTGGACTTACAGATACATAAAATCACCAAGTGACTTCAGAGAGTTCATAAAAATGGACCTAACATTAAGGGTAATACTGTCCTTAATAATAATAATGCAAAAACATACAAATACAATGAAAAGGACAGATTTCACACTCCTCTTCCTAGCAACATTTTTCATTAGCCACATTATAACCTAAATATATTAATAATGTAATTAATTTCAAAGTAACTGCTCAAAATACAATAAATTGCTGTGAGATATAGATTTACATCCACTATCACTTTACATGATCCTTAACACATATTTTGTGTATACATCTGTTGTATGTTTTTGCTTGTATTTCTGATTTGACAGTCATTAAGATTAAGTATAGAGATAATCTGAATTGAGAATTATGCCTTTAAATGCCTGCATCACAATGCTAAACAAGTAATTTTTAATATTCTGAATATTGTATTTGTCAGACTAATATTAATTAATAAAATAAAAATAAATACATATATAGCATATCATCAATTAACATGAACTGTATCTAAAATATTATTTCAGTAGTACTGTTAGGTAGAAAGACATGAGTAGCTGGGGAAGAGGAAGATAAAGATCAAGGAAAAGAAAAAAACCTGCCCAAACTCTGCCCATGTAGGGGGGTCCCATGTGAAGACAACAAAGGCTGTGCAGGGAGAAATTTCTTGACTATCAGGACCAGGCCAAACTGGTCCTAACCAGGTCCCAACACTGGCACAATGGAGCAAAACTAAACTACCCAAACCACTCCTCATCATAATCTCATTAAAATAAAATAGTGGTTTTTGCTACCCGCCCCCCACCATGGACTTTCCTGTGTGCATTTTGGGAAAAGACATGCCCACCAAGAGGAATGGGTGTATAACTGGAGCTGTCAATCAAACGACCTCACCTTGTCAGTCAAAGGCACTCCTTCCCTAAGAGTTCAGGGTCTTTTTCTACCTTGAATCTGGCCCTCTCCTCCCTTGGACTTTATTCAAATAAAACTTTTGCTCTGCTTTGCTATTGTGTCTCTGCCTTTCAATACTTTGTTGCAGCAGGGACAAGAACCTAGGAGAACTCAACCCATAATAGATTATAGTAATTTTATGATCACTTTCATCAAACTGTTATGAAATACATCTAGAGAAAATAGAACGAATAGTAAGATTCTTAGCATAACTATGATGTTAATTAATGGAATGTACTAGAATACCCTTGTCTCTTTTCTGTTTTGAAATTTTTTATTACCTTAATGGTTATTAAAGAGGTGTATGAATGACAATAGATAGAGATAGAGTATACATACTGTATAGTTAAAGAAAGCTCACATTGGCTGCCGCTCAATACTTACAGAGTGCTTACTAGGTGTCAGATCTTCTCCTGGCTTCCTGGGCTGCAGCTGGGCAGAAGACTATCATGCCACTACTATTAAACATGCTCTCTGCTTAGTGTGAAATGCAGATGTTGACTGAGTGTTACAAATGAGTGCATCAGTGTACAGGAAAAGCATGTAACTGGTAGTAACCCATTCTGAGTGCTCACTGGGGCCCTTCAGGAGTTTTAAAGTGAGAGCTAAGGAATAAGCAAAAGTCAGCAAGCTAGTTGAAGGGAGTTAAGCAAAGGTGTGTGGGGTGGAGTGGGGTTAGAAAGGGTATATCAGGCATCAAGATGAGTAAATGCAAAGGCCTTGGGGCAGAGAAGACCACTGTCTGTTTTCATATGTAAAGACATCCAGTATGCCAGGAGGGGTGGAGGTCTTAAGAAATGTAGTGATGAACTGAAATGAAAGGGATGAAATACAGGAGGACTGTATGTAACACATTTGTATTTTCAAAAATATATGTGATATTTGAATTGGCAGGAGGTTTATATTTGGCCACTAGTTCTGAATAAAGTGAGCAAGCAAATATGCTGCTCAAAAACAAAAACATTCAACTGCATTTGTAGCGACTTAGTGTCCAGATATAGGAAACTTACTTATCTGCTGTGACTTTGTGTTTAATCATTCTGGAGAAGGTCCATTAAATATAGTTGTAGATGCCACACTGAAAGAGATGATTAAAACCGTTATTCACCCAGGAGCCTTGGAGGGTCCCTGCGTGGAACACGTTAAAGAAGCTGTGAAGGCTCAGTCTGCAGAAGAACAGAAGATCAAGCAGAGACATCAGTGCATTTTAAAATATCTGAAGAATTTTCAAGCAGATAAGGAGTAGATGTATTTTGTGTTTTTGACAATAATAGGATTCCAAGTAAAAGACTTCTTTTCCCAACACACTCCCTGCCATGAACACACTTAGGAGGAGACTAATGATCATTTCTCAAGGAGGCTGTCAATCCTTCATTGAAATAGAAATCGTACTACATGACTTTTCTATTGCCAAAAGGCTATGATTATGTGTTTCCTGTACTGTCTTTTAATTTAATTTTACTGTGTTATGCTGCCATGAGATTCAAAATGGAAGTGGCCTCCAATTAGAAATTCCAAAATTGATAATTTCTAATGATCTGCCAGGACACTGGTTGTTGTCTTGTGGAAGATGGCTTACTTATTTGTTTCAAATAGAAGTTTTTAATATGGTTATATGTGAATTACTCTTGTTGAGGACTCCAAATGTGAGGAAGACACAAGAGAATGTTAAGTGGTATTTTGTAAGTTACAGTAACAGAATCATGACACGGAAATTATCATTTAGAAACTATTTCTAACAATACATAGTGTGTGCTCTATTACCAAACTATGAAATAAAATTCCATTTTATGCAATTTTTCTCAAATGGAATCTGATAAATCTTCTCACATTACAACTTGCTTTTGTAATAGTATTCTTAAAATCTTAATTTTTTAAAGAAAAATTTAGAGTTCCACTGCCCTCTAAATAGTAATATAAAAAATTGTTTTATTCTTCATAGATTTTATCTTTAAACACCTTAAACATCATTGTTATTGGTCATATTTGGGGATAATAAACAGAGTAATCTTGTAAACAGAATTATGTGTGTGGTAGGAATCTATCTGAGCCTTAAGTTGTTGATACACTCTGCTTGAGAGCAACTGTAAATCTCAGATGGTCACCATAGAAGGTTGTTACTGAATGTAGTTATTTAATTTTCTTTATTGGAAGAGACTGATAGCCACCAAACATAGGCCTATACTTGTGAATGACCAAATTGACTAGGTCAATTTACAGTATCCAGTAACAACGTAAGAGATTATTTCCAATCTAAACTTGGCAGCAAGCCTTTAATAAAATAATGTAACACATTGGAGATATTTCATTCATCAGAGACCATCCTCAAATCATTAAAAGATAGTTTAAAAAAATAACACCATAATTGAGAATGTCACTTAAACCTTTTGCTGTGAAACTCATAGCTCCAGAATGCAATTATATTAATCTCAACTTGGTATAGTAAGGAAAGAAGTTTGTATTAGAGGGAAAAACAAAAACAAAACTTCCCCCTCCAGGACCCCACAGAAAATAATAACAAATATGACCCAGATTCTTAAACTATTATAACCTAAATCTATTAACAAAAATAATTAGAAATACCATTTATTTACACAAGAAAATAGAATATTTTCTAGTACATAATACACAGTTTAATAAATTGCATCTTGTTTGAGCTTTTTCTTTCTGCCCCACTAAATATCATCTCAGTCTGCTTCCTAGAAAAACCCTTGTGGCAGTGTTTCTATTGTTGCTTTTTATATTTCTAGTGTTTCAGTTTTAAAAGAGCACATATGGTGTCCTTCTGCACTCAGAGGTATAGACAAATCTAGATTTCTTGATATTAATGGATCTTCTGTGCACTAGAATATTTTTATTTTTAAACCTACCAATGCTATAAAAACCATTTTCCATTTTTTATTACTCTCTAAAGATAATAGATAGTCTAATCTAAATTAGTTTTTAAAAATTCAAATCTATGGAGTTATCTAAAAATTACATTCCAAGACACTAACAAGATACACTGAAATAATAATATTTGGAGGAAAGACAGAAAATCTTTACTTTGAAGGTTCCAATTAGTTGAATCTGATGCAGCCAGATCACTGTCCAACATGTAGACCTTCTGACAGTTCTTCCCCTTTATACTGTGGTATAGTGGAAGAAAAACTAGAATATTGGTTGTTTATAAATGACCTTGCAAGTGGAGATTAGCCCATCAGTAAAGATGTATTCTATAAGACAGCCACAGTATCTACACGAATAATGATATCCTTTAAAATACAGTATTTCAGAGGATCACAGAACTGTAAGAGTATTCAAAATTTATATACATACCTACTATTGCTTCACTGAATTTTTATTGGTGCTCCATCAAGTGTCTATCTGCCATATGCATTGGCTCCTGCCACTTTGGAAAAAGGGTTAAACCAGGCTCCCAGTATTTTTAAACATGCATTAGTATAGATGTAGATTATATACATATACATGTATATAAAACCTTATTTCATTACTCATAAAAGTTATCTTATGCAGCTTGCTTCTGATAATAGAGAAATACTGGAAGATAAACATAGGGGTAATAATAACAGCATTATTCTTTTTACTGCATAAAGTTTGTTTGAAAATATATGAATATATAGTTGTAAGCCTGCATTAACATATAAAGATATTTTAGTATTAGAAATAATGATTTAACAATCTTCCTAATTAGTTTCCCTTATTCTTGCATTGCCTATTCAATGAAGAAATCCAGCTTCTTGGCTAGATCAATATTTGTAGCTTGGGGTTTCCTTTTCTTATGTTTCCTTCTCTATGAAAAGAAAATAACTTGTCAGTGGAATTTTATTAACTCTCCAAGTATCTGTGCAGAGCAAGGAAATTATTGGATCAGCTATAACACAAGCATTTGCCTTATTTGCAAAAGCCTAGCTGGCTGTTTGTGAATGATTGTTCTTACGTGGAGTATGTTGAACTGGAGTATGTTGATTCTGGCTTGGGTTTTGGTTTACTTGAATAGGCTACCAATACATGAAAGCCATTTCAGTCTAATGCCTGCCTTATTTTACTACTTTAACAAATCACAGAAATATCAATAGTTGTAACATACCAAAAACCAAAAATCAGAAAAGAACTGTACCAGGTACTTCAAGTTATTGGAATTTAAAATGTATCCTCTCTTAGTGTGAGGAAGACAACGGGGTTGGAGACTGAATAGCATACAAACAAACCACTAAAAAGTGCTCTTTTCTTTTTAGAGAACTACTCTTTTCCCCAAAACGGAAGCACATACACAGTTATACTTCTCTGAAACTATTGCTTTTAAGTTTAATCTTAATTACTCACATTAATTATAACTTTAATCAAGTAACTTCTGGAGATGGATGATGCAAGCCATCTGTTACACACCAACATTTTAGAATAACAATAATGCTCATGAATAAGTATACCAAAATTCTACAACTACACACATCCTTTATCTCAAAGTTGCAAAACTGAACCTGTTCATGAACAAGACTCCAAAATATAGCTTCTTTATAGCATATAAAATAAGGAACCAAAACATACAAACTTAAATATATGTTTAGTAATTAATATTTCATTATTCTAGCTTACATAGGAATTATATAGGCATACAATGAATATCTTTTAATTCACTCAATTTAATATCAATCCAAGGTTTTAAATTACTTTAAAAAATCTGGAAATTATCTTCAAATTGACATATTATAAAAAGTAATTTTGAAATAAAGAATGAAATAGGATAATCAGAATTATGTTTTGATTTGACTAAGCACATATTTACATTTTTTATACACATTAAGAATTAATAATAGCTTCCTTGATCAGTAAATCTGTATGTGTAGGAAGAACATAACCAACTAGAATAAAAAGGCACACTTTTATCATCGTAACACTGATAAACAAGAGGAAATGGGGCTATTCATATTAAATATAAGATTTTTAGTCTTATTTTCAATGATTTACTTGAATTATCTGAGCTAAAGTCATACAGTGTTTCTGAGTTGATTACTGTAAAAATTTAATCCCAGCTATTTAAAGTATTTGAAGTTCAATGTTCTCATTTACTAGGAATTTTAGGAATATTTTATAAAAGTCTTATTTTTATAAGCCAGTGAGAACTTCTAAAGACCTTAAAAAACTTCATAATGTAATTTATTAATATCACCCGGAGGTAGAAAAACATTACATACTTATACAATGAGAGGTAAAGACCTTCTGAATAAAAATACTTAGTATACAAATAGAGATTATTTTCCATGGAAGAGTAAATACAAAAACCCAAAAACACTGATAATCAAAGAGCTGTTTTCTGGTGGGAACAAAATTCTTTTTTTTTCTCTTAAGATGAACAAACAGAAACAACAGTGAAGAATAACAAACTAGATTCTATGTCTCTTCTCACCCAAGATCAACTAGATCTCTATAAATCATGAACCCATTTACAGAGATAACCAAATAGGTCATAAAATCAAGTGCCCATCATTGTTGCCACCAGTGATAATCTGCTGCAAATAAAATAAAACAACAAAAGCAAGAACAAACCACAGAAGTAGTAGAGAGGAAAATTAAAAATAGAAAAACAGTGTCAGCAAAGTTCTACTGCTGCTTTCAATTTATCTCTTGGAGACAAGAAAATACATGCTTGGACATAAACTGACCAAGAAGTACACGTTTCAGTTGCAAAGCTTATAGACCAGACTCTGTTAAGGGAATCTTTAGGACATTTTAGTGGGAGATCTCTAGTGTTAAAGGAAAAAGCTTTTAGAAGGGGAAAATCATTAGTCTCAACTAGATATGTTAAAAATTGCATTTAGTTTCTGATAAAGGAAATAAGGTTAATGTTGTAACTGCTTCAAAGGAGAATTCAAATAATAGACAAATGTACATTGAAGTGAATGTGCAAATAGAGGTAGGACTGATTTTTTTCTCAGGGCGGGGAGGGCTATTTCTCCACCACCAAAAAAACTACTTGCATGTATGAAAAATAATTACTTTGCATGGCTATTGGTGATCTACAATTTACAGTTATAAGACCCCATAGAATCAGATCACATGAAAAGGTAAGCTGTAAATGTAATTTCCCACTAAAGCATAGTTTTCCCTATACACTTCTGGAAAATGTAGGAAACCTTTAATGAACATCTTTCACTGAAGGACTCCATTAGACTAGCTGAAACTTTCTGAAAACTACATTGAAGTCTGAACAAATCCCCCTTCCTTCCTTTTCTTGTTGATAGAGGTCAGGTCTGTAAAGGGGTCTTACGGCTTTCCTTACCTTCTTGGCCTCTCTACTCTTTATTTTTTTAATGGTGTTTTGGCAACAAATATCTTGCACATTTGCTCCCATTTTGATACCTGTTTCTCAGAGTGCCCTAACTAACATATAACACTTCCAAAACGTTCGTTCTCAGTATAATTTGTTAAGTGTAATTTTTAATTCTCAGTGTAATTTTTTAAAAAGGGCATGTATGTCTTTATAGCCTGCTTTCTAAATAGAAAGACATTGTTTATTATAATAGCCAAAGGAAAAAAATAATCCTTCAAATTTACTACTGAAATGTGTCCAGGTATTTTATCAGCTTTTGACCTTCAATTATTTGAATTGTTTACATGTGTCATATGAATATCAAGAATATTTTATGACTTTGCCTTATTATTGATTTTCCACTCACAGATATTAAAATATAATTATATTATGTGATATATATATTTTCCCCATGGTATCTGTTATTATGATTTTTTGTCACTGCAGTTGTCATTCTTTTTTTTTTTTATTTCTTTTCCTTTCTTATTGATTGTTATAAAAAAGAAATCTGGGCAACTTCCCATATAATTCAAAAAGGAGAAAATTATTTTGCTTTAGAAAATTTCTTTATTTACCTGCTGATTTGTTATTCATTACTATTAAAAGAATATGGCTACACTATTGTGTAAAACACACAAAAAAGAAGACATCTGGATTCATATCTTTGAGAAAGTCAACCACTTATTCTCAGAAGGTATCTGCCTCTACCATACACATGTAAGATAATGGGACATAATTTATGAATTACTGAGTCAAATAAAATAGAAAAAATTCTCTAATTTCCCAATAAAGCAGTAATAAAAATTATGAGATGAAGTTATTGAATGATGAAAGGAAATTAAAAGGCATGAAGACATAGATTTGAAATTCAACTATATTGGTTGAGTGACATGCAAAAAGTCAACTAATTTTTTCAAAGCTCTGTGTGTGTGTGTGTTTAAATCTGTACATGTAGTGGAGGAAGGAAGAGATCAACATGAAATTCAATGTACCACATTGTAGAAGTTTTGTTTGCTCTAATGATTAAAAAAATGACAAAATAAGCCAACAATTATCTTTCTTGTACAATCCTCTATCATATTTTAGATTAATACAAGAAACCGGTGAGAATTTGCATCACTGCTTATATAACATCCTCTAGTTTAGGTATTTATTCTAAACTTAGGTCATTTAGGTCTAAATTAATTGCTGAAACTTCCTGGTTGTGAATTTTGTTTTCTTTTATCTTTGTAAGTTCTTCACAATGTCACCTATTTCTTCCCTTCAGAAAAGTGCACAGAAGACAGTTACATCAACAGAAATTTGCACCACTCTTAAAGATTTCGAATTGTTGACTCCTTAAGGCAAAGTCTAATTATTTTGCAAATGTGAAGACAAAATGAAAATTAGCATCTTTAACAGAGATACAAATTTGATGATGGTAGAGGAATCCTTTCCCATATTTCTGTAGCATTTAAATGGTAATTATGTAGTTTTGCCTTTAACAAAAATTAGCCTTTTAGTACTTTAGTTAGCCTATAAACTATCTGGTTTTAATAGACAACAGAAAATATAATCCACAATAACAGCTATCTTCCTGTAAAATTAATTAGCTGTTTAACCACTTTAGAAGTTTAGAAGTTAAGCTTTTAAAACCCTTGGGTTAATTTCTGTGAGAGAACAGTATGAACAGATGTGTGATTAAAAATGATTTTAAAAGTAATAATGACCAAAATAATCATTCTTAATGTAGAGCATCAGAAGGAATGTGGCAGTGAGAGAGGTAAAGACCTTCTGAATACAAAAACACTTAGTAGACTAACAGCGATTATTTTCCATGGAAGAGTAAATACAGAAACCCAAAAACACTGATATCAAAGAGCTGTTTTCTTTTCTGGTGGGAACAAAATTCTGGTTTTTTTTTATTTATCTGAAGATAAACAAACAGAAACAACAGTGAAGACTAACAAACTAGATTCTATGTCTCTTCTCACCCAAGATCAACTTGATCTCTATAAATCATGAACCCTGGACATGATTGGGCAAATCCTAATTTTTTCCTCCCTCTTGGGCACTCAATAGGTGTGATTTGCTTTGCTTTGCTGTATTGGCAGAGCCTCTATTTAAAAAAATCAAGGCACAATGTGTTGGTTCTTAAAATTTTAATAATAGTTTAAGGTGTGGGCCTGGAGATTTGACAGGTATAAATAGTTAATCCAAGCATCACAGTTAATGTCACATTTAGAAGCATTTACATTATGCAGGCAGCTATAATTTTCTCCCTCCCTCCTTCCCTCCCTCCCTTCTTCCATCCTCCCTTCCTTCTTTCCCTTCTTCATTTCTTCATTTCTTCTCTCCTTCATTTGAATGATCAAAAAAATCCTAAAGATTGTATATTTTACAACAATTTATAGTCATGGAGAAAGGTGATATGGATTTGTTACATATGCAAATGTTAATTTTAAAACAAACTCTGTTCATAGTTGGGTTCTTAGAACACTTTTGTGATATATTGGAAAGTGAATAAATTAAAAGATATTTTTGTGTCAGCTTTTCAATGAGCACAATGCTTCAGTTGGTGTTTTTGTTTAATACTTCTATTTAATAAAATTAAACAAAAATATCAAGTGAAGTTCTATTTTAATCATATTTGTGATTAATATTTCTACTTAATAGAGTTAAATAATAATCACAAATGTGTTGGGATAGGATAGTCAAGAACTAAATGATATGATTACTTAAAATTGGAGAAGCATTCTAATGAGATACTGGTAGAAGTAATCAGATCTCAGCCCAGTATACTGAAAAAATGCAGCAAGTTGAGTCAGTAAAATATACTTTTTGAACCTAGAAATTCTTTCACATGGATTTTTCAGCTAAAGCAAATATTCTAGTAGAAAAATCAGTAGTTTTTCTAGTAGAAACATTTTTCATTTCTGATTATTTAAATTGTAATTGTGTTTCCAAATATACTGAAATTGAGTAAATCAAGGGAAGGAGCAAATATATTAAGAATTAGCTGATCAGGGTTTGGGGCCTAATTGTGTCACTATCTCTTTAATGCTAATCATATGGAGAGACTTGTATTTACTCTGTCTTCAAAGAGCTGTTGTGACGAATATATAATATAAAATACTTGCAGGATCTATGGAATCTAGGAAGTAATATAATACCATCAGTATTATAAAAATATAGTAAAGTACTATAAGTAAATAAGTAAAAATGTGTTTTGTGTACTTTGAAAAGTCAGAAATCAGTATTACTTATCTCTATTAAATTTAAAAGTAAGTCAACATTATAATGTTTCTAAGTAAAATTGCAACTGCCTTTCAAACCCACACTAATATTCAGCATTGTGGTAATGTTAACTATATTTTACTTTGTTCTGCTTTATAATCAGGGATAATTGTATCATGGGAATACATTCATTCATTCTACAAATATTATGAGTTCACTATTGGTAAAGCACTATGTAAGGCAAAAAAACTTGTAAAAAATTGTGTCTCATAATCAAGAAATATATATATGTATTTTTGTATGTATATACATGTATAAATACATATATGTATACAGTACATGATTTATCAATGGAAATATTATAAAATATGGCAGAAGATACAGCTTTAGAGTTTAAAAGGAAAATATAGTTCTGATTGTCAATATTACAGGAATCTCAACACTGAGATTTCTAGGTTAAACAAAATTTAGAATTACATATACACAGCCATTTCAGTAGCAGACCTAGGTCTAGAGAGTCTGCAATCTAATTTTCTAATTGGAGTATTTAGTGAATTTAATTATTGAAGTATTAAGATTTATACCTACCTGTTCAAATTTATTTTACGTATTACCAAGTTTCCTGTTCCTCTTCTCCCTTATTTCTTACCTTTTAAGATTAAATATTTTTAAAATTATTTCTTCTATTAGCTTGTGAGTTATTACTTTTTTTTACTATTCTTTTAGTGGTTATCCTAAGAGTAAGATTTGATCCTGCATGAAAACAGTGCCTGGACCTACACCACTTCTGCTGACACAGTAAAGACTGAAGGAATTGAAAGACCAGTAGAAGAGCCACTGTCTGAAGCATTACTAGGCAATAATAAATGGTTTAATTTATACAACAACAACAACAAAAATTTCAGTTTCTCAGTTGCATTAGCCACATTACTAATGCTTAGCAGGCACGAGTGACTAGTATCTACACTATTGGATAGCTCACGATTGAAAATCTGCATAACGTTGGCAGTTCTATGGGAGAGCACTGCTTCAGAACCCTTTAATTCTTCTTACTTTCCCATATTTTGTATTATTGTCTTGTATATTAGTTTTACAAAGATTTAACCTCTACTAGGTTTACTATTCTTGCTTTTATATAGTCAATACTTATTTATATTTATCTGCCTTTATAACCTTCCTATTGCCCTTCCTTCCTTTCTCTCTCCATTACCATGTTTTATCTGGAATCATTTTATTTTAACCTAAAGAACTCCATTTGGTGTTTGGTTTAGTTCAGGAAAGAAAAGTGATGATTCTCTGATTTTGCTGGTCTGAAAATTCTTTTGTTTCATCTTTAATTTCTTTGGGAAGAAAGATAAATACACAATGACAGTTGTTTCAACATTTTAAAGAAGTTAGTCCATTTTCCGAAAGCCCTTCTAGGTTTTTTATAGTCAGCTGTATCCTTATTGTTATGCCTTTGTGGATAATATCCTTTTTTTCTCTGGCTGGTTAAGTATTTTCTCTTTATCTTCAATAGTTATTAGTTTTATTATGATGTGCAAAGGCAGAGAATGCATTCGTTCTGCCTGAATCCCAAGACAAATAAACTTGATAAATCTATGGTTCATACCTTATTTCTGAAAAACTCTAGCCCAATAGTTACTCACATTTTTTACATCTTGTCTCTAACTGCTCTGACAGATATGTGTATATGTGTGTGTGTGTGTGTGTGTGCATGTGTGTATATGCTGCTTTTTGTTTTTTGGTTTAGAGCTATGGAGTAAAAGGATGCTCTAGTTACTCATCTGCATATTGGGAGGGGAAATAGCTCATCTGTTTGAAAAGGAGAGCAGTGCTTTCAGGATATGAAACTAACTTGTACCTTATTCTTATCAGATGCATTTGCCTTGAAGTGACCTACCTCAGCTGTAACGAGATGGATTTACTGCCATGGCCAGATTGTTGAAGTAGCTCAGGGACCCGAAGGTGGGGTGGGAATGGGGCTGGTTCCTGGTATAGCTCCTGGGTTAGACTAGGGCTTCTTTAGTTTTCTTCTGGAAGGTTGGCTCAGGCCTCCAGAAACTGGCTTGTGACTGGTAATTTATTATCACATATATCAAAAGTATTTTTATTTCATCCAGTATATCAAATACATCTTACAATGATTTCTGAATTTTTGATTCTTTTTTAATTTTTTAAAGTTGAAGTATAATTGTATTATATATATTGCTTTCAGGTGTATAGTACAGTGAACCAACAATTATATACATTACTAACTCCTCACAATGGTAATTGTAGTTACCATCTGTCATCTTACAAAGATATTAAAATATTGACTATATTCCCTATGCTGTACTTTCATCCCCATGACTATTTTGTAATTGGAAGTTTGTACATATTTATCTCCTTTACCTATTTTGCTCATCCTTCCATTGTCCTCTTCTGTGGAAACCACCAGTCTGTTCTCTGTATTTTTTAGTCTATTTCGTTTGTTCATATTTTTCTTCTTAGATTCCACATACATGTGAAATCATATGGTATTTGTCTTACTCTGTCTTATTCATTTCACATAGCATAATACCCTCTAGGTCCATCCATGTTCACAAATGGCAAGATTTTATTCTTTTTTATAGTTGAGTGATATTTCATTGTATATATATGTAAGTACATGTTTATCCATTCATCTGCAATGGACATTTAAGTTGCCTCTATATCCTGAGTATTGCAAATAATGATGCTATAAACATAGGAGTATAGGTATCTTTTTGAATTAGTGATTTTGTTTTCTTTAGATAAATTCCCAGGAAGTGGAATTACTGGGCTGTATGGTATTTATATTTTTAGTTTTTTGAGAAACCTCCATATTGTTTTCCATAGTGGCTGCACCAATTTACATCCCCATTAACAGTGTATGAGGGTTCCCTTTTCTCCACATCGTTGCTCATGCTGGTTATTTCTTGCCTTTTTGATACTAGCCATTCTGACTGGTGCAAGGTAATATCATCCTTTTTGCTCTCCATGATTCTGTCTGGATATTTTCTACTGATATATCTCCTACTTCTCTAACTTTTATTTTTTGCTGTTCTTATTCTGCTGTTAAGTCTATCTACTGGCATCTTGATTTCAGTATTTACAACTTTAAAATCTAAAATATCTGCATCTTTTTTTGAGAGATTTTAGTTGTCTAGTAAAATTCTCCATCCTGTCATCTATTTATTTGAATAGAGAAATCACAGATATTCTAAAGATCATCTCTGATATGCCCAGTCATCTGTGGGTTTTCTAGTCTAGAAAAGAGATTCCAAGTGCATAAGGACACCTTTTTTGTTTACAGTTCTCAGGAATTCTAAAAAGTCATGCTAGCCCATGCTCAGTTTTAAAGAATATATTACACTTTCACCTATTTTCTTCTTACCCACTTTTATGCCTTTTACCTCTTTTTGTGATCTGCCAAAGGCAAAATGGTTGCCTTCTCATTTCTTGGAAGGGTTTATTGTGCTTTGGAACTCAGTCCACTTGGTTTACTTTTGATCTCATACTGATAAGCTCAAGAAAGACTGTCGATACTCTTGGTTAGCATACGAGTGATGTTCTTTTGCATCTTTCTGAATCATAATCAAAAGCAGAACTCTTCACTGTGTATTTAATACAAAAGAAAATAATAGCATTTTAATTTCTGTATTTATTTCTTACAATTTATACTATCTAGTATAGGTAGTTACTGAAACAAAATCCAGTAAATACTAAAATTATTAGCTATTACCAAAAAGCACAAGTCAATGCCAACTGTTAAAACTTTATATTCAAATGTAGGAAAATTGAAAATGAAATTGATTAGGAGAAAGACTTTATATCAATTAGCTTAGTGACACTATATGTATCACACATTATTTATTAGTATCAGTTTTTCAAATATCAGTATGAAAAGTACTAAATGCAGAGCCTAAGTTTCACATTTCTTTACTTATCCAGCCACCTCCTTTGTCTCAGTACGTACACACATATCCCAAACTCTAGTCTTACCAAATTACTTAGTTCCTTTTTGTGAAAAAACTGTGATACATAAATATAATAAATATTTTGTTTGACATTCTTAAATTGGATAAATTTGTTTTTGTTTCCTTCTTACTATACACTGAAATATTTTGCCTGGGGACTTTTTATTTTTGGACCTTTGGATTCTCAATGAGGCAGAACAAAGTTTGTGTACAAACAAAACATGCTTGTAAATCTGCTAACAGATAATTAAATGATTTTCTAATAAATAATTGAGGACATTAGAAATGTATCATTTTGAAGCATGTGGATTTCCATACCCTCATGTTTTAGAAGATATTTAAATTGTCCTGTATTTATAATTGTGGAAACACTGCATCTGAATACGCTTCTCTACATAGGTAATATTTCATTTTCCTTTCCATTTTATAAGTTTGCTCATTCCAGCATTCAGATATTTCCAGCTGTTTCCTCTTTTGGCTTTTCAGTATACCTGGGTTACTAGCATAAGTTGGGAGACCAAAGGTTAAGTGCCTTTGAGAATCAGAGAGGCCCAATAACTATCTTCAAATGCTTCCTCTGAAAGAAGCTAATATTGTTATAAAATTGAATTGTTACATGAAAGAAAATAATATGAGGAAAACTATGAATTGTGTGCTTCCTTGGCAGGTTTGGTAATAAATTTGACAATTCTATTAACCAGTCATAAACCTCCAATTACGTCCAAGGCACTAGAGCCATTTCACGATAACAAATAAAGGCTTCATTCACACAGTGTCAAATCACTTGATGGTCTTCCTCTTGTGCCAATAACTAATTTAAGAGAGAAGATGGCAAGTAGGGGCAATTCATAGAGTTTTGACACTATGTAGACATCCAGAACAGAATTTTAAGTGTTGCAATAGCACTTGATGGTGGAATATACCGATGAAGTGCTCTTGTCATTAATTATATTTATGACAGTTTTATAAAAGCAAAATGTAATCAGTTTTATAAAAGCAAAAAGAACTCTGCAGTCTTGCAGCCTACCAAATATTATAGCAATGATAGGTGGATTAAATATTTTTCTGAATAATAACAATGGACAACACTTATGTTGCTTCAATTTCTTGGCTATTGCAAATAGTGCTGTGATAAACATAGGGGTTAATATTAATTCACCATATGAATTTAAATGACTAAATATTGTTAACTCACTTCTTAGCTAAATTCAACAATAAAACTGAAATAATAATTCTATAAAAGTGAATTAATCACATTCAACATGTCAGTTTGGTTATTATCTATAACATTCTCAAATATTACATCATTTCATATACATATATTCACACACGTACACAAACATATATATATAGAGAGAGAGACTGAATATTTAACAACTGCCTAAACATCTACATGTTTGGATTAGAGCCACAGATGAAATATTTTTGTTTATGATAACAATATAAAGGTTTTATTTTCTTCTGAATTGCATGCCCTTTGATACTGAAAACCTTAAGCAATACTTTAAATTTTTCTGAGATAAATTCTTAGCAAAAAATAATCATCACCTCTGACTTTATCTAGAAATGTGGTTGCATTTACTCTAAAGAAATTCTGAATATATTTGGGAATTTCTATACTCTATGAAATAAAATGACAATATTGAGGTAGTAGCATTAGACTACCTAGAGTGGCATGGATACAGGTAGGGATAAAACCTACATACTGCCTGTCAAGCAGGTTTACTTATGTATATACACACACACATATATTACATATGTGTAATATACACACATATATTACACATATTATATACTTCAGGTTTATTGAGGTATAATTAGTGTACAAAAATTTCATATATTTAATATTATATAATTTGATGAAGTTGGAAATATCCATATACTCATGAAACCATCACATTAACCTCCTCCAAAAGCTTCCTTATGTCCTTTTGGAGTATGCAGATTTTTGTTTATGTTTTTTGTTTTTTTGTGATATGAATACTGTATGATTCCAATTATATGAACAATCTAGTCAGACTCAGAAGCAGAGAATAGAATGGTGCTTGCCAGTGGGAAGAGGAGGGGGAAAAAGGAATTATATTTGAGTTTATGATCAAAGTAGTTTATGAGCATTAACAAACAATTTTAGTCATAGAATAAAATCTATGCACATGTTCATACATATATACACACACACACACACACATACACCCCTTACCTTATTTAATCATTATCACGTTATGCTTTACTCCATACTCTGTACTCAGGAGCCCCAGACTCCACATAAGACCCCAACCACTTTAATCCCCATTGCAGCAAAGCAATAACAGCAGCGTTTCATGACTCTGTTGAGGATAAAAGTTCAAAATAACTTTAACATCCATAATACTTAAGAATATCAGACAAATTCTAATCATGACTTCTGTACTTAAGTTTCTTAGTGCAGTCTTTACTGGAGGTGTTGATACCTGAAAATACTTCCTTAGGGATATAGGGCTGAATCTTTAATTAACAACCTATAATAAAAGTTGGTTTGACTTCTAATAACAGAAAAACCTTTCAAATGCTCATCACTCAAATTCTTTTAAGTACGGTTTTGTCATAGGTATTTCAAACATCAAAAGTTATATAAAATTCTGAGTTCTTAGCTTCTTGACTACTAAAAATTAGGAAAGACCATAGGATAATTCCTGTAGTGGAAAATATGCACATTAAGAAAAAGATGTGCAATGATACACCCCGGGTACACCCACTTTAGTATAAATTAATAGGCTGAGAGACAACTAGAGATGATTCACAGGAAGAATATTATTGGAAGAACAAACATTGCATTTTATTTATAATGCAGATCACTGTAAGAAAAGAACTTCTAACTAGGATCATTTATTCATCTTACTGAGATGTGGTGTTAAATGTTGAAATGATTTAAAACGATCACTTAAAACATGTCCTAGAATAGTTTTAGTTAGTATGTGAGTGAATTCAAAAGAAAAGTAGGGTAATGAAAAACAATATTCAGTCTAGTGTGTTTCTTTTTCTTTCTTTCTTTCTTTCTTTCTTTCTTTCTTTCTTTCTTTCTTTCTTTCTTTCTTTCTTATTTATTTATTTATTTTTGGGTATCATCGATACACACTTACATGAACAACATTGTGGTTACTAGATTTCCCCCATTATCAAGTCCCCACCACATACCCCATTACAGTCATTGTCCATCAGCATAGTAAGATGCTATAGTATCATTACTTGTCTTCTCTGTGCTATACTGCCTTCCCCATGCCCCCCCTACTACATTATGTGTACCAATCATAATGTCCCTTTTCTCCCTTATTCCTCCCATCCCATCCATCCTCCAAACACTTTCTCTTTGGTAACTGTTAGTCCATTCTTGGGTTCTGTGAGTCTGCTGCTGTTTTGTTCCTTCAGTTTTTGCTTTGTTCTTACACTTCACAGATGAGTAAAATCATTTGATACTTGTCTTTCTCTGCCTGGCTTATTTCACTGGGCATAATACCCTCTAGCTCCATGCATGTTGTTGCAAATGTTAGGATTTGTTTTCTTCTTATGGCTGAATAATATTCCATTGTGATATGTACCACTTCTTCTTTATCCATTCATCTACTGAAGGGACACTTATGTTGCTTCAATTTCTTGGCTATTGCAAATAGCGCTGTGATAAACATAGGGGTGCATATGTCTTTTCAAACTGGGCTCCTGCATTCTTAGGGTAAATTTCTAGGAGTGGAAATCCTGGGTCAAATGGTATTTCTCCTTTAAGTTTTTTGAGGAACTTCCATACTGCTTTCCACAATGGTTGAAGTAATTTACATTTCCACCAGCAGAGTAGGAGGGTACCCCTTTCTCCACATCCTCACCAACATTTGCTGTTCCTAGTCTTTTCTATGTTTGCCATTCTAATTGGTGTGAGGTAATATCTCATTGTGGTTTTAATTTGCATTTCTCTGATGATTAGCGTTGTGGAGCATCTTTTCATGTGCCTGTTGGCCATCTGAATTTCTTCTTTGGAGAACTGTCTGTTCAGTTCCTCTGCTCATTTTTTAATTGGGTTATTTGCTTTTCATTTGTGGAGGTACATGAGACCTTGGCATATTTTGGATGTCAACCCCTTATTGGATATGCCATTTATGAATATATTCTCCCATACTGTAGGATGTCATTTTGTTCTACTGATGGTGTCCTTTGTTGTGCAGAAGCTAGTTTGACATAGTCCCAGTTGTTCAAATTTTTTCTTTAGTTTCCCTTGCCCATGGAGATATGTTCATGAAGAAGTTGCTCATGTTTATATTTAAGAGCGTTTTGCCTATATTATCTTCTAAGAGTTTTATGGTTTCATGACTTACATTCAGGCCTTTGATCCATTTTGAGTTTATATTTGTGTATGGAGTTAGACAGTAATCCAGTTTCATTCACCTACATGTAGCTTTCTTGTTTTGCCAACATCAGCTGTTGAAGAGGCTGTCATTTCCCCATTGTATATCCATGGCTCTTTTATCATATATTAATTAACAATATATTCTTGGGTTTATATCTGGACTCTCTATTCTGTTCCATTGGTCTGTGGGTCTGTTCTTGTGCCAGTACCAAATTGTCTTGATTACTGTGGCTTTGTAATAGAGCTTGAAGTCAGGGAGCGTAATTCCCCCTGCTTTATTCTTCCTTCTCAGGACTGTTTTGGCTACTTGGGGTCTTTTGTGGTTCCATATGAATTATAGAAATATTTGTTCCATTTCATTGAAGAATGCTGTAGGTATTTTGATAGTGACTGTACTGAATCTGTAGATTGCTTTAGACAGGAAGGCCATTTTAACAATATTAATTCTTCCTACCCAAGAGCATGGGATGAATTCCCATCTTTTAGTATCTTCTAATTTCTCTTAGGAGTATCTTGTAGTTTTCAGAGTATAGGTCTTTCACTTCCTTGGTTAGATTTATTCCTAGGTATTTTGTTCTTTTTGATGCAATTGTGAATGGAATTGTTTTCCTGATTTCTCTTTCTTTTGGTTCATTGTCAGTGTATAGGAATGGAACAGATTTCTGTGTATTTATTTTATATCCTGCAGCTTTGCTGAATTCAGATATTAGATCTCCTAGTCTTAGAGTGGATTCTTTAGGGTTTTTTATGGACAATATTATGTCATCTACAAAGAGTGACAGTTTGACTTCTTCCTTACCAATCTGGATGCCTTTTATTTCTTTGTGTTGTCTGATTTCCTTGGCTAGGACCTCCAGAACTATGTTGAATAAAAGCGGGGAGAGTGGGCATCCTTGTCTTGTTCCTGATCTTAGAGGAAATTCTTTCAGCTTCTCACTGTTAAGTATGATGTTGTCTGTGGGTTTGTCACATATGGCCTTTATTATGTTGAGGTACTTGCCCTCTATACCCATTTTGTTGAGAGTTTTTATCATGAGTTTTAAGCATGTTGAATTTTGTTGAATACTTTTTCAGCATCTATGGAGATTATCATGTGGTTTTTGTCCTTCTTTTTCTTGATGTAGTGGATGATGCTGATGGATTTTCTAATGTTGCACCATGCTTGCATCCCTGTGATGAATCCCACTTGATCATGGTGTATGATCCTCTTGATGTATTCTTGAATTTGGTTTGCTAATATTTTGTTGAGTATTTTTGCATGTATGTTCATCAGGGATATTGGTCTGTAGTTTTCTTTTTTTGCGGTGTCTTTGCCTGGTTTTGGTGTTAGAGTGATGCTGGCTTCATAGAATGAATTTGGAAGTATTCCCTCCTCTTCTATTTTTGGAAAACTTTAAGGCAAATGGGTAGTATATCTTCTCTAAATGTCTGATAAAATTCAGTGGTGAATCTATCTGGATTGCATTCTTGGGTAGTTTTTTGACTATCGATTCAATTTCATTGCTAGCAATTGGTCTGTTTAAATTTTTTGTTTCTTCCTGGGTCAGTCTTGAAAGGGTGTATTTTTCTAGAAAGTTGTCCATTTCTTCTAGGTTATCCAGTTTGTTGGCATATAGATTTTCATAGTATTCTCTAATAATTCCTTGTATTTCTCTGGTCTCCATCGTGATTTTTTCCTTTCTCATTTCTGATTCTGTTTGTGTGTATAGATTCTCTTTATTTCTTAATAAGACTGGCTAATGGTTTATCTATTTTGTTTATCTTCTTAAGAACCAGCTCTTGGGTTCATTAATTTTTTCTATTGTTTTATTCTTCTCAATTTTATTTATTTATCCTCTGATCTTTATTATGTCCCTCCTTCTGCCAACTTTGGGATTCACTTTTTCTTCTTTTTCCAGTTTCAGTAATTGTGAATTTAGACTATTCATTTGCGATTGCTCTTCCTTCTTTAAATAGGCTTGGATTGCTATATACTTCCTTCTTAGAAGTGCCTTCGCTGTATCCCACAGAATTGGGGCTTTGTGCTGTTTTTTTCATTTGTCCCCATATATTGCTTGATCTCTGTTTTAATTTGGTCATTTATCCATTGATTATTTAGGAGCAGGTTGTTAAGCCTCCATATGTTTGTCAGCCTTTTTATTTTCTTTGTACACCTTATTTTTAGTTTTATCCCCTTGTGATCTGAGAAGTTGGTTGGTAGAATTTCAATAATTTTTAATTTACTGAGGCTCTTTTTGTGACCTATTATGTGGTCTATTCTAGAAAATGTTCTGTGTGTACTTGAAAAGTATGTGTATCCTGCTTCTTTTAGGTGTAGAGTTCTGTAGATGTCTGTTAGGTCCATCTGTTCTAATATGTTGTTCAATGCCTCTGTGTCCTTACTTATTTTCTGTCTGGTTGATCTGTCCTTTGGAGTGAGTGGAGAGTTTAAGTCTCCTAGAATGAATGCATTACATTCTATTTCCGCTTTTCATTCTGTTAGTATGTGTTTCACATATGTAGGTGCTCATGTGTTGGGTGTGTAGAAATTTATAATGGTTATATCCTCCTATTGGATTGACCCCTTTATCATTATGTAATGTCCTTTTTTGTCTCTTATGACTTTCTTTGTTTTGAACTCTATTTTGTCTGATACAAGTACTGCAACACCTGCTTTTTTGTCCCTATTAGTTGCATGAAATATCTTTTCATCTCTTCTCTTTGAGTCTGTGTATATATTTGGGTTTGAAGTGAGTCTCTTGTAGGCAGCATACATATGAATCTTGTTTTTTTATTCATTCAGTGACACTATGTCATTTGATTGGTGCATTCAGACCATTTATATTTAGGGTGATTATCGATAGGTATCTACTTATTGCCATTGCAGGCTTTAGATTCATGATTACCAAAGATTCAAGGGCAACTTACTATCTAAAAGTCTAACTTAACTCACTTAGTATGATATTACAAACACAATCTAAAAGTTTTTTTTCCTTCTTTTCTTCCTCCTCCATGCTTTATATATTAGGCATCATATTCTGTACTCTTTGTCTATCCCTTTATATTACTTCTGGTGACAGCTATTCAACCTTAGGAACACTTCCATCTATAGCAGTCCCTCCAAAATACACTGTAGAGATGGTCTGTGGGAGGTAAATTCTCTCAGCTTTTGCTTATCTGGAAATCGTTTAATCCTTTATACAAATTTAAATGATAATTTTGCTGGATAAAGTATTCTTGGTTCAAGGCCCTTCTGCTTCTTTGCATTAAGTATATCATGCCAATCCCTTCTGGCCTGTGAAGTTTCTGCTGAGAAGTCTGATGATTGCCTAATGGATTTTCCTTTGTATGTGATCTTATTTCTCTCTCTGGCTGCTTTTAAAGTCTGTCCTTATCTTTGATCTTTGCCAGTTTAATTATTATATGTCTTGGTGTTGTCTTCCTTGGGTCCCTTGTGTTGGTAGATCTGTGGATCTCCATGGCCTGAGAGACTATCTCCTCAAAGACACTATCTCTTTTTCTCTCTCTTCTTCTTCTGGTACTCCTATAATATGAATATTATTCTGTTTGGATTGGTCACACAGTTCTTTCAGTATTCTTTCATTCTTAGAGATCCTTTATTCTGTGTCTTGGCTTCTTTGTATTCCTCTTCCCTAATTTCTATTTCATTTATCATCTCCTACACCATATCTAATCTGCTTTTAATACCCTCTATTGTGTTCTTCAATGATTGGATCTCCATCCTAAATTCATTCCTGAGTTCTTGAATATTTTTCTGTACCTCCATGAACATGTTAATGATTTTTATTTTGAAATGTCTTTCAGGCAGATTCAAATGGTTGATTTCACTTGAATATTTCTCAGGTGTATTCATAATTTTGCTTTGAATCAGGTTCCTTTGATGTTTCATAATTTGTCTGTGGTGCCCTCTAGCGCCCAAAAGCTGTACTCTTTTGAGCTGCTCAGCCCCTGGAGCAATGTTAGAGGTGACAGGGGAGGGGTGTTCCTGCTTAGGAGGAGGAAAGAGCTGTTTCCTGCTTCCCGGCTGCTATGCTGTCTCCAATTCCAGAACCAGTGGGCTGAACACACAGTTGTAAGTGTTTATGCTTAGTGTTTGTTGGTGCTGTAGGCCAGGCTTCCCTCTGGCTGGCCTGAGGCTAGGGCAGGGGTTTCCAGTTTGCAAGCCTGAGCCAATTGCAGGCTAGATGGGAGGAAGACACAGTAGGCTGCATATCATTGTGGGGGGCCTTGGAGCTGTGTAGCCAGCCAGGGGGATGGAGCATCTGAAGTTCACTTAAGCTCCCAACCTATTGGGCAGAGTGTACCCAATTTTGTCTACCTGTCCTTTCTACTGAGCAGTAAGCTCTGTGCAATTCTTGCCCCTTTAGTCACCCTCTCACTTTTAGGATGTCTCTCAGCCTGCCCACCCAGGTCAGCTAGATATGAATCCCTGTTTTCCACAAGCAGCTGGAATCTCTGTCTCTCCAGGTATTCCACCTGTCTTAGCTTTCCAGCTTCACTAAATCACCAGAGCACCATGCTATGTAGGTTCATTCTTCCAGAGCAGATCACCAGAGCTAGGTGTTAAGCAGTGCCAGGCCTCCACTCCCTCCCTGCTCTGATTTTCTTCCCCTGACTAGTGAGCTTGGGTGGGGGAAGGGTTTTGTCCCTGCTGGGTCACAGCTTTGGTACATTACCCTGTTCTGTGAGGTCTGCTCTTTTCTCCAAGTGTATGCAGTCTGGTGCAGCCTTCTTTCCTATTGCTCTTTCAGGATTAGTTGTATTAAATTATATTTTTGTATTATATGTGGTTTTAGTAGGAGGTCTCTGTCTCACCTCTCACACTGCCCTATAATTCCCAGTCTAGTGTGTTTCTATTCATATTTGTGATCTCTGGTCTGGGTCTTTAGTGAAGGTACTTTGGAGATAATTTGAACATTTTCTCCTCTGCTGTTACTTCATTTAGGGTATCTCATAGTCTAAGAAGCTTGACCTTTTTGGTGGGGCTAAGATTTTATGCCTCTGCCTACTCTGAAAACCTAGAACCGTTGGTTCAATCCAGTGTAAGTTTATAAGTAGGTGATTACAAAATCACATATAATTTGTTCTGTTACCCCCAATCTCACATTGAATGTGATGCATAGATTTTATCTTGATAGGTAAACTGTTGAAAACTGACATTAAGCTTTAGATTCCAACTTATTTGTGTATGAGGAAATAGATTGGGAAAATAAATATAAAATAGTAGTGGTTTTTTTTGGCATTTGTACATTGAGAAAATACATTATGATAAAAATTTAATTATTGTATAAGACTATTTTAAAATTAGTTTTAATACCATTAATCAAAGCATTCACATACATCAAAAATGATTTATGACTGTGAAATGTTGTAACAGTATACTGAAAATTTTTATAATTTTTTAAATAACAGGCCAATTGAAATAAGCTCAAAGCTCCCCAGGCATCTGAAGCCCACAAACTGGAAACCAATGATACAAGGGATCTTTTCCTCTTTCCATCCTTCTCTGCCTTCCATAACCTTCCTTTTAATAAATTTAACTCGCTAATTATCAATAATTATTTTTTTCATCTTTTAGAGTATGTAAAATAGTGTGATTTTTGTCAAGGCAGTTTTAATAAAAAGTGATGAAGTCACAGAGCAAAATCACAAAATATGTGTTTTCCATGTCTTATAGTCATTTTCCTGAAGTAGTTACCCAAAGTCATTGAGAAATATATTTTGTCTAAAAATGGGAGTATGAATTAAAGTATAAATATTTACTATGGAATGTGTAAAAACAAAATTATCCATGAGAAGGCTTTTCTAATAAGACAAATATGTGCTGGCTACAAATGTACTGTGTACCCAACAGTTAAATAGTTTCACTTTTGTGTAATTGACACCTTAGTGGAAACAAACCATAACATTTTAAAAAGTTTAAATCAGCCATAGGTTTACTGTGAGTAATCTTACAAGAGTTAATTTTTGAGCAATCAATATGTTGATTGAACTAATTCATATAAGACGTGATTGTGTGTGTTCATTTTTTTCCCAATTGAATAAGGGTATTTGATAATATATTTAATGTGTGGCATTCAAAGGCTAATAATCTTGGAAAGAAGATCAGTCACATATAGGAACAACCATAACAAAGAGTATAAAATGATACATTTTAAGAATACTTGCACAGATATATTGCCATGCCTGCTATTCTGTGGTAATCATCTACTGGTTGCTATCCATCTATCTCTTCCTTAAGTTTTCTTCTTCCTTTTTTTTTTGTTGTTATTTCTACTCTGTGGTCCTCCTTTATGGTTGTAATTGCTTTAACAAATTTAGGATTTGTTCCAATTATATTGCAACTGCTTTTTCCATATTTCAAATACTATGCATTCATATCGGACCATTTCCTTTGCTTCATGACACCATTTTTTTTTCTGCTGAGTTTTGTTATTAGGGCAGTCAAGCAAATGTTTTATACCTTTAATCTTATCATATGTTTTAATGGATGATTATTCCTTTTTTATTAATTCACATTTGGTTATATAGACTTCCTTGGATCAGCCATAAACAGAAGGTTTCAGTGGGAGGAAGAAAAGGCTAGGATAGACAATAGTTTCTGTGTTCAAGATCTCCCTGTTCTGTTGCTACTGTGATGATCTGTCCCTTTCTGTAACTAACATTTTGAAATACGGTATATAAAGAATTTTTTATTACTCCCACTAGTAGTTAAATAAGGAGCTTGAATCTATGGTGTTTATATCATGGTGTTTTTGGAATCAGTATTAAAGGAAGAGTGGCTCCTTTTTAGTGTGAAATCTAGACTTCTTAGATAATTAAGATTGGCCTTCTAGATCCCTAGGTTCTTTTGGTATACTCTGACCATTATTAAAAAGAGAAAAATGAATACCTGTCAATTACATTCAGACAAAAGTTAGAACTTTGATATATTCAAATACATTCAACTTGGTTAAAGTAAAAGAGGGCTGATGAAAGCAAGTATACATCTGTAAAAATCTGAGTGGCAAGTCAGGTAACAGGAAAATTATTACTAAGTTGGGGGTACTTTAGGATTCCTTAGAATATTTAAGGATATAGGATAAGACACAACAAATAGGTCAAATATATTGCATTTCTTTAATTGAATGTTTAATTGAATGTGTGTATATAATATTATAAACTGTATATTTTATAACCGTAGTAGGGTAGGTATAGTAGTCTATACTCTATATGTATTATCAACCTGTAAATATGTAATTTATATCCCTGAGATAGATTACTAGAATTGAGATTAGAATTTTCTTGGAATAATCTGTAAGAGTCTGTATTTTTAGCTGAACTTTAATAATATAAAAGAAAAAGTTCAAAATTACTAATAATTATTTTAAACCTCCATTGTCATTTATTCCTATCCTTAATTCCTCTTCCTCCTCCTTTTCATGTACAGAAACACACAAATCATTAATTAGAAAGTTACTCAACAAAGTGAAGTATGATTCTTCAAACTTTGGGAGACATGAGTAACGAACCAATCTGAGGTTAAGGTTAAGAGTCAGATTTTAAGGGTGAAAATCCTTACCAATTTTCTCCCTTGAATATGAATGGAAAGAGAGAATTCAGATTATATGTGTTTTTGAATATCCATTACCCCTTTTTGCTTGTTGCATTTCTCTATTTTGGAATTATTCAATAAAAAAAAATCTCCAGGGCTACAAAGGCCAGTCTTTGGTTACCTATTTTTTTACTCAAATTTCACAGAAAAATTAAGAGCAGGCAGGGGAGCTTCAGTTGTGCTTTCTTTACTCCTCTTCCTTCCAATTTTCAAGAAATTGCAAGAAATAGTGCTTGCTTTATTTATAAGGCTATTATGAAGATTAAATACAGTGACAACTGAAGATTAACTATTACTATGATACTTACCTTGACTGAAGGGAAAGGAGTGAAGAAGCCCACATGACTTCACCACCCTTTCCGTGGGTATCCCTTTGCATTAATTAAAGATAATGGTTCACCAAATATAGCTATATGATATGTCATCAAGCAAATATTTCACTACATTATTATTGTGTACATAAAAATGCAGTAATGGAAATGAGAGAACTATAAAAAGGAGGGAAAATGTGAGTATGGAAAAGAATGAAAATAAACAAAATACTCTGGAAAAAATGGTACTTCTAAAATCTAGTTTGGTAGAAGCATTTACTATTGCAGGAATTGGATGAAAGATCAAAGGACAAGTTTATTTTGAGAATTTGATTTGAATTTCATTAAGAAAAGTGAGCAATTTCAAGTGTGTAAAATCATCAAAAAAATTCATCATAACTTTGCATTCTTTCAAAAATGATCTTTTAGCTATGCTGTTACTCAAATGCAGTATTGAGTTAATAATGCAATTACATGTGGAGGACTGTCTACACTTGAGGCATAGCTGAAGCATTCAATACAGAAATATGAAAAAGACAAGACACTTGCCTACATGGCACCAATAATTGAGTATGAGATGTAATACAAGTAACAAAGTAGTCATAACTCAGTGAGATAACTTATTTAAAATATTGTAGATGTGTGTTTTGGAGAAAAAGTAACTATTTGGACAAGGGTGGAATCTGAAACATTTCATGGAGATATGACTGAAATGTAATTTTATTGTGAAACAACTAGTTCCCTCCAAACAAAAAACCATCAGATTATTTCAAATAGCATACATTATTTGGAAGAAAATATTAAGGTTGGTTCATCAATTTAACTCATTCAGAATTTTGAAGCACTAACATTAACAATCTTTAGATTCATTTTAGTATGCATTGACTTGTTTTTTAAAGGATAAAATAATTTAATGAGCTTTTAAATTAAATACATAAACTGATTAAGATTTAAATTATTGTTTTTAACTAACATTTTTCCAATAATAACAATAATAAAGTATGATTCTTAATCATGCTTTCAATGCTAGTTACAGTTTATACTGAAAACAGAAAACTAAACAGGATAAAATGTCCCAACATAATGTGGTGCTAAATTGCAAGCCAGAGTTGATACTGCATATGTTAGATTAATTTGTGTTACTAGTTTATTTTGTAACAATTCTGTTACTTTGGGCAGCAGTTATTTACTACATAATATTAGCTATTTGAATGAGTTGAAGAATAAAAGACTCATGAGAATAAGAATCTTTGTTCTAGGAAAGGTTATTTCAAAAGATGAATGTTTATACTTAGTTCAAAGGGCAGTGAGCTGCTAATAACTTACATTTTTATATTAGATGCAAAAAGACTGAAAGAGTTATAATTTTCTCATATTTATATGTAAGCCTTCCTGATATGCTGAACTTCAAGCATTCAATTGTTTCAAGTATGCTATTATAAACTCCTTGATTCTTGGTAAAGCTATTTTTTATAGAAAAAATGCTTATATTATATTCCTTTGGTGGTTTCTCCTCCTTCTCTTCTTCCTTGTCCTTCTTCCTCTTGTTCTTCCTCCTCAACTTCTTATATTCAAAAGGAAAATGATTTATCACTCTGTATCTAATGAAAATAAATCAAATTGAACATATGTACATGTCACAGTTTCCTCCAACATTTCCATCTTACATGATTACAGTACAATGTCAAAACTAGGACTTTATATTAGTACAATTGGTGTGTGTATAATTCAGTCATTTTATCACATGTAGTTTTGTGAAATCATCAGTCAAAATACAAAAATACCCCTTTATTACAAAGAACTCTTATATACTACCTTTTATATTTACACCTTCCTCCTGTCCTGTAATCTCTTTCAGCTACTAATATATTTTCCATCTCTATTACTTTGTCATTTCATGAGTGCAAATGAAGAAAACTTCAACCTTTTGATAATGACTTCTTTTGCTTAGCATAATACCCTTGATATTTACCTAAATTGTGTATATCAACACTTAAGCCCTTTTTATTGCTGAATAGCATTCCATGGTATGGCTGTACTACTGTTGACATCTGGGTTGTTTCTCGCTATTAGAAATAAAGCTGCTGTACACTATAAATATTTTACAGTTTTATTTGTCAATTATACCTCAGTAAACCTGAAAAATAAAACTAAAAATAAAGCTGCTATGACCAATCATGTACAGGTTTTTGTATGAACTTAAGTTTTCATTTCTCTGAGAAAAATATCCAGGAGTAAACTTGCTGGGTATATAGTCAGTGACTGTAGATTTAGTTAATGCTGCTGCTAAACTATTTTCCAGAATGAATGCATCATTTTAGTCTCAGTAATCAAGTTTCTACATGTTCTCACTAGCATTTGGTATTGTTACTTTTTCACTTTAGCTGTTGCTAACAAGTGTATATGAGGCTCCATCATGGTCTTAATTTGCATTTCCCTAATGACTAATGATATTTAACATCTTTTCCTGTTCATTTGTCAAATATACATCATCTTGGTGAAATGTCTCTTCATATCTTTTACCTGTTTTTAAATGGAGTGTTTGCTTCTTTTAATGCAGTATTTTGAGTGTTCTTTATATATTCTAGATATGAGTGCTTTGTCAGATAACTGGTTTGAAAATATTTTCTCATAGTCTGCAGGTAGTCTTTTCATTGTCTTTATAGAGCTTTCGCATAGACGAAGTTTTAATTTTTGATGAGGACTATTAGTAATTTTTATCTATTCTGCAATCTTTTTGTTATGTCTAAGAACTCTCCATTAAACCCTAAGTTTCAAAGATTATCTCCTATGCTTTATTTTGAAAGTTTTATAGTTGTACACTTAAAATCTTTTTCTCTTTTGAGTTATGTTCTGTGAAAATTTTAAAGTTTAAGTCCAGGTTCATTTTATCTATCTATCTATCTATCTATCTATCTATCTATCTATCTATCTATCTATCTATCCATCCATCCATCCATCTTTCTATCTGTCTATCTATCTATCATCTTTCTTTCAATCTATCTTTGTCTATCTATCTTTTCTACCTGTTCTGTGTCTATGGATACCCAACTGCCCCAGCAACATCTGTTGAAAAGGTTATCTTTTGCTTGAACTGCTTTTCATCTTTGTCACAAGTCAGTAGGATGTATTTGTGTGGGTCCATTTTTGGATTCTTTTGTTTCTTTATGTGTCTATGCTCTCACAAATACCCCACAGTCTTGTATCACTGCTAATAATCCTTGAAATCTGGTAGTCTAATTCCTTCCACTTTATTCTTCTTTTTGAAAATTGTTTTTAGCTGTTCCAGTTCCCTTACTTTTCCATTAAGCCTTTTCATTAGTCTTGCTTATATCTACAAAATATTTTGCTAAGATATGGATAAGATTTTCAGAATTGTCACCTTTATTATGTTGAGCCTTCCAATTTATAAACATCATGCAGCATATATTCTATTAGTGCTTGAAAAGATGTGTTTTCTTCTATGATTTGGTGGAGTGTTTCATGTGTCAGTCTTAATGGGTGATAATACTTCTGCTATATAGAAGATGTTTCAGATTTTTTATGATGTTGTTCTATCAATTGTTGAGAAAAGACTGTTGGAGTGTTCAACTATACTTGTGGATTTGTCTATTTCCCCTTTTAATTTTATTATTTTTTCCCTTCACATATTTTGCCACTGTTATTTGGTACATGCACACTTAGGTCTGCTATCTTCTTGGTGAATTGGCCTTTTACCATTATGGAATGTACCTCTCTGTTCCTGGTAATTTCCTTTGCTCTGAAGTCTTTTTTATCTGATAATAATACAGCCATTTCTGCTTTCCTTCAATTAATTTTGTATGGTATATATTTTTCCTTCTTTTTACTTTAAATCTACCTACATTATTATATTTGAAATGAGCATGTTGTGAAAAGTATATAGCGATGCAATGTTTTTTAATCCACTCTTCCAATCTCTGTTTTTTAATTGGTGTATTTACATAATATTCATTTCCTGTAATTATTAGTGTGTTTGGGATTAAGATTGTAATTTTTTTTGGTTTGTTTTCTGTTTGTTCTGTTTTTCATCTTTCCTTCTTATTCCTTCTTTCCTATGGGCTACTCAAGCCACATTTAAAAAAATTCCATTTGGGTACATTTATAGTATTTTGAGTGCATCTCTTTGTGTGACTTTTTAGTGATTGTTCTAGGTGTTATTATATGTGCATAACTCATCACACTCTACTGTTGTCATCATTTTACCAGTTAGACTCATCTATAGAAATCTAACTTAACTTTATGGTCCTTTATATTATAATTATCTCAAATATTTCTTCTATATAAATTTAGAATCTCATCAGGCAATGCAGATTGTTTTATGTACCAAAAGTTCATTACTATTTATTGCTCAGTAGTATTCCATTACATAGATGTAACAGTTTCTTCAACCATTCATGCATTGAAGGAAATTTGGGTTCTTTGCAGTATTTTATATGATATGAATATTTGTGTCCTGTTATTTTTTTTTGTAAAGATCATTTTTTTTCCGGGATAAATGCCCAAAGTGGCAATTGTTGTGTTACAAGGTAAGTATATATTTTGTTCTAAGAGACATTTAAAGAATTATATCTTTATTTTTCATGTTAGCTTCTTGCAACCTTAACATTTAACTGTCCTACTTTCCTTTTTCTGCTGTAGCAAGTTTTCAAAAATGTAGTAGTTGAAAATAAACAAATTTATTATCTTATAATTCTGAGGTCAGAAAACTGAGATTGGTACCATGAGCATACAGTCAAGGTGTCAGCAGGGATGTACTCTTTCTTAAGGTTCTAAGTGAAAAGCCATTTCATTCCTTTTATAGCTTCTAGAGGCTGTCTGAATTCCTTGACTTTTGGTCTTCTTCCATCTTCAAAGTTAGCTATTATTATCACCTTGATCTGTGCTTTGTCATCATATTTTGATGGTCCAGCTTCCATTTTTATTTATAAGGACACTTTTGATTACATTGGGCCCATTGGACATTTCACAATAAACTTCCCATTGCAATATCCTTAACTTAGTCACGTTTGCAAGGTCCCTTTTTCTATGTCACATGTTCTAGGCATTAGGATGTGGATGTTTTGGGAAGAGGGCATTATTATTCCTACTATATACTGATTAATAAGTAGTAATCTTGCATTCATAATTGGAATCCAAATGGATTAATATATAAATTCTTAAAATTATTTTAATTGTAAAAATGTAATTTAATGAATTGAATTAATTATTGGAGTTTTTATAAATACACATAATACAGTGAGCACAATACAGTTTATTAAAATTGACAGAAATATTGAACAGATAAGTTCATGTAAAGCAATATAAAATATTCCCAAATTCTCTCTCTGACTCAAAGTACAAGAGAAATAATGTTTAGTAATATAGTATTTTACCCATATTTCTAAATACCTTGAGTAAAGTACATAGTGAAGAAATGCACATAGATTATAATACAACAATTTCTATATGAAACATAGGCTATTTCTTGATGAGCAATTTTTATTCATTGTTTGCACATACCATAACTTCTGTTGATGAACATGGATTGCTGTGTCTGTTAAGAATAAATTGAACTAAGTACTACACAGAATAAAATTTTCCTCTTCATTTGCTTTAATTTATTCTAGTTGTAAATGACATTGTCTTCCCTAACCAGAGAGTAAATCTTCCTTGAGGATCAATTACTATAGTTAGAATTACATGTCAATTGTTTTATAATTGTATGAAATTCTGGGCTAATTACCAGAACATTTATAAAAACATTTGTGCTTAAAAGATGATGTATATGATTACATTTGAATCCTGTGTATTAAGTATTTAAATTATATAACACCTTTTCTTCATAGTTCATTAATTTCTTAATTTCAAGAAGTAAACACCCAAATGGATGCTTACTGTGTCTAAAATATAATGTATTATATAACATTAAATAGCTTACCACCAGCCATCAATAACCCGCCATTGCACCAGGCCAGCCTAGGTATAGCCCCACTTGGCAGCTACAAGGGACTCTTCCTTGCATGCTTGGCCCACATGGAGGCAGGCGTTACAGCCAGGAAAGCAGGAAAGAGCTCTTTCCTCTTGGCAGGTGCTGATTCTCCTCACCTTTGAAACCCCCATTGCTGCAGGTAGTCAACAGCTCCAGATAGTAGAGCTTCTTGGCAATAGAGGGTGCCTCCTACACAAACTTATTATCCCACAAGAAGCACTGGGAAAAAAAATGAAGAGACAGGAATTTGGTCCAAACAAACAATCAAGAAAACACAGCAGAAAGTGGGCTTAGTGAAACTGAAATCATTAATCTTGCTTAAGATTTCAAAATAAAAGTCATAAACATGCTCACAGAGCCACAGAAAAATGTTCAATATTTCAGGGAGGACTTCAAGAATGTGATAGAAACTGAAAAATACAGTATATGAAATGAAACATACAATAGAGGGGTTTAAAACCAGATTAGATGAGGTAGAGGAGATGGTAAATTAAATAGAAATTAGAGAACAGGAAAACAAAGAAACTGAGGCACAGAGGGAAAAAAAAGGATCTCTAGAAATGAAAGATTACTAAGAGAACTATGCAACCAATCCAAACAGAACAGTATTTGCATTACAGGGATACCAGAAGAAGAAGAAGAGAGAAAAAGAGATAGAAAGTCTCTTTGAGGAAATAATTGCTAAAAACTTCCCCAATCTGGGGAAGAAAATAGTCTCGCATGTCATGGAAGTGCACAGATATCCCAACACAAGGGACCCTAGGAAGACAACACAAAGACATAAAATAATTAAAATGGCAAATATCAAGAACAAGGAGATAGCAATGAAAGCAGAGAGAGAGAGAGAAAAAAGATCATTTACAAAGGAAAGCCCATGGCTGAATCTCAGCACAAACCATATAGGCCAAAAGGGAGTGGCATGATATATTCAATGCAATGAAACAGAAGGGCCTGCAATGAAACAGAAGGGCCTGCAACCAAGAATAATCTACCCAACAAGATTATTACTGAAATTTGAAGCAAGGATTAAATAATTTCCAGATAAGCAAAAGTTGAGAGTATTCACCACTCACAAATCGTCTCTACAGTGTATCTTGAGGGACTTTTCGAGATAGAAGGGCTCCTATCGCTAAATAACTGTCATAAGAGAAAATAAAACCACAGTAAAGGAAGTAGACCAATTAATTACTAAGCAAATGCAAAATTAAATCAACTACTCATAAAGTTAGTTCAGGCATACATAAAGAGTACCGAATATGACACCTGATATATATATTAGAGGAGCAAGAAGATGAAGGGGAGGAAAAAAAACAGGAACTTTAGATTGTGTTTAAAATAGCATAATAAGAAAGTTAAGACAGACTGTTACATAGTAAGGGAGCTGCCCATGAACCCTTGGGAACTAAGAATCTAAAGCCTACAATGGCAATAAGTATATATCTACTGAAAATCACCCTAAATGTAAATGGACTGAATGCATCAAACAAGACATAAGAGTTACAGAATGGATAAAAAAACAATACACATCTATATGATGCCTACAGGAGATGCACTTCAAACTGAAAGACATACACAGACTAAAGTGAAGGGATGGAAAAAATATTTCATGCAAATAACAGGGAGAAAAAAAGCAGGAGTAGCAGTTCTTATATCAGACAAAATAGATTTCAAAACAAAGCAAGTAACAAGAGACAAAAAAAGACATTCATAATGATATAGGGGTCAGTCCAACAAGAGAATATAATGATTATAAATATCTATGCTCCCAATATAGGAGCACCTAAATACATGAAACAAGTAACAACAAAATTAAAGGGGGAAATAGAATGCAATGCATTAATTTTAGGAGACCTCAACACACCACTCACTCCAAAAGAATGACAAACCAGACAAAAAATAAATAAGGAAACAGAGACACTGAACAACACATTAGAAGAGATGGACCTAACAGACAGCTACAGAATACTCCACCCAAAAGCAGCAGGATACACATTCTTCTCAAGTGTGCATGGAACATTTTCAAAAATACATCACTTACTAGGCCACAAAAAATGCCTCAGTAAATTCAGAAAGATTGAAATTATAACAACCAGCTTTTCAGACCATAAAGGTATAAAACTAAAAATAAATTACGCTAAGAAAACAAAAGCCCACAAACACATGTAGGCTTAACAACATGCTCCTAAATAATCAATGGATCAATGAACAAATTAAAACAGAGATAAAGATATGGAGACAAATGAAAACAACAACTCAATAGCCCAAAACCTTTGTGATACAGCAAAGGCAGTTCTGAGGGGAAAGTATATAGCAATACAGGTTTACCCCCCAAAAAGAACATTCCCAAATGAACAGTCTAAACTCACAGATAATGAAACTAGAAAAAGAAGAAATGAGGCCCAAAGTCAGTAGGATGAGTGACATAATAAAGAACAGAGCAGAAATAAATAAATTTGAGAAGAATAAAACAATAGAATCAATGAAACCAGGAGCTGGATTTTGAGAAAATAAACAAAATAGATAAACACCTAGCCAGAATTATCAATAGATAAACCCCTAGCCAGAGTGTATACACATACACAGAATCAGAAAGGGGAAAGGAAAAATCACTACAGACACCATAGAAATACAAAGAATTATTAGATAATGCTATGAGAAATTACATGCCAACAAATTGGATAACCAAGAAGAAATGGACAACTCTCTAGAAAAATACAACCTGCCAAGACCGATCCAGGAAGAAACAGAATATCTGAACAGACCAATTACCAGCAATGAAATTGAATTGGTAATCAAAAATTACCTGAGAACAAAGGCTCTCGACCAGATGGCTTCACAACTGGTGAAGATATTTAGTGAAGGCCTCATGTCCATATTCCTTAAAATTTTCCAAAATGTAGAAGAGGAGGGAATACTTCCAAACTCATTCTATGAGGCCAGGATTACTCTAATACCAAAACCAAGCAAAGACACCACAAAAAAAGAAAATTACAGACCAATATCCTTGATGAACATCGATGAAAAAATACTCAACAAAATTTTAGAAAACCGAATTCAAAAAATACATCAAAAAGATCATTCCATCATGATGGAGATTTATTCCACAGATGCAAGGATGGTACAATATTAAAAAATTGATCAATATCATCCACCACATCAACAAAAAAGCCAAAAATCACATGATCATCTCAATAGATGCTGAAAACCATTTGACAAAATTCAACATCCATTCATGATAAAAAGTCTAAACAAAATGGGTATAGAAGGTAAGACCATATATGACAAACCAACAGCCAACCACACACTGAAAAGTGAAAAACTGAAAGCTTTTCCTCTAAGATTGGGAACAATACGAGGATGCCCACTCTCCCCACTTTTATTCAGCATAATACTGGAGGTCCTAGCTATGCTAATCAGACAACACAAAGAAATGAAGGGCATCCAAATCGGTAGGGAGGAAGTTAAACTGTCAACTGTTTGTAGATGACATATTGTACATAGAAAACTCTAAAGAATCCACCAAAAAAAAAAACAACACTAGAACCAATACCTGCATTCAGAAAAGTTGTAAGATACAAAATTAATACACAGAAATCTGTTGCATTTGAATGAGCAGAAAGAGAAATCAGGAAAACAACACCATTTACAATGCATCAGAAATAATAAAATACCTTGAATAAACCTAACCAAGGAGATTGAAGATCTATGTCCTGAAAATTACAAGACACTCATTAGAGAAATTAAAGAAGGCACCAATAAATGGAAATACATCCCATGCTCATGGATAAGAAAAATTAATACTGTCAAAATGGCCATCCTGCCTAAAGCAATCTACAGATTCAATGCAATCCCTATCAAAATACTGACAGCATTCTTCAACAAACTAGAACAAACAGTTGTAAAATTCATATAGAGCCATAGAAGGCCCTGAATAGCAAAGCAATCCTGAGATGGAAGAACAAAGCTGAGGGGATTATACTCCCTGACTTCAGGCTCTACTACAAAACCTCAGTAACCAAAACAATTTGGTACTGCCATAAGAACAGACCCACAGATGGCACATAATAGGGAGCCCAGATATAAACCCACACATATATGGCCAATTAATATATGATAAAGGAGCCCTGGATATACAGTGGGAAAATAGAGCCTTTTCAACAAATAGTGTTGGCAAAACTGGACAGCTATATGTAAGAGAATGAAAATGGAGTATCGGTTAACTCCAAAAACAAAAGTAAACTTGAAATAAATCAAAGACGCATATGTATTTCATAAAACCATAAAGTCATAGACGACCATGTAGGTAAAAATCTCTTGAGTATAAACATCAGCAACTTTTTCCTGAACACATCTCTTTTGGCAAGGGAACAAAGCAAAAATGAACAAATGGGACTACATCAAACTAAAAACTTCTGTAGAGCAAAGGACACCATCAGCAGACCATATAAGGCATACTATAATATAGGAGTATATATTCTTAAACAACTTATCCAATAAGGGGTTAATACCCAAAATATATAAAGAACTTAAACACCTCAACACCTAGAAAACAAATAACCTGATTAAAAAATGAGCAGATGATATGAACAGGCACTTCTCCAAAGAACAAATTCAGATGGCCAACAGGCACACGAAAAGATGCTCCACATGGCTAATTATCAGGGAAATGTAAATTAAAACCACGAGATATCACCTCACACCAGTTAGGATGGCCAACATCCAAAAGACAAACAACAACAAATGATGGCGAGAATGCGGAGAAAGGGAAACCCTCCTACACTGTAGGTGGGAGTATAAATTAGTTTAACAATTGTGGAAAGCAATATGGAGGTTCATCAACAAACTAAAAATAGAAATATAATTTGATCCAGGAATTCCACTCCTAGGAATTTACCCTAAAAATCCAGGAGCCCATTTTGAAAAAGACATATGCACCCCTATGTTTACTGCAGCACTATTTACAATAGCCAAGAAATGGAAGCAACCTAAGTGTTCATCAGTAGATGAATGGATAAAGAAGAAGTGGTACATATACACAATGGAATATTATTTAGCCATAAGAAGAAAACAAATTCTACCATTTGCAGCAACATGGATGAGGCTAGAGGGTCTTATGCTCAGTGAAATAAGCCAGGTGGAGAAAGACAAGTACCAAACGATATCACTCATTTTTGGAGTATAACAACAAAGCAAAACTGAAGGAACAAAACAGCAGCAGACTCACAGACTCAAAGAAGGGACTAGTGGTTATGAAAGGGAAGGGGTTGGGGAGGGTAGTTGGGGAGGGTGGGAGAAGGGAATTGAGTGGCACTATAGTTAGCAATCACAATACAGGTAGTTCACGCGGAGGCAGTACATCACGGAGAAGACAAGTAGTGACTCTACAGCATCTTCCTATGCTGATAGACAGTAACTGCAAGGTGGGGGGCGGTGAGGACTTGATAATACAGGTGAATGTTGAAACCACAAGGTTGTTCATGTGAAACCTTTATGAGATTGTATATCGATGATACTTTAATTAAAAAAAAAGAAATCCATAAAAGTGAGGTTTAGTCAAAAGCAATTTAATTATAAACAGGCTTGCACTTTACATTATTATGAATTTATAAATTATTATTACTTTACACTGTGACAATAAACACAATCATCACTGGATCTAATGTAACTGTTTTTGGTTGAATTGTATCTCCCTCCTCAAATTCTTATTTTGGAATCTTGATCCTTAGTATCTCAGAATGTGACTATTTGGATACAGGATCTTTATAGAGGTTAAAAGGTTAAAATGAGGTTGCTAGGTTAGGTCCCATTATAATATGACTGGTGTCTTTAAAAGGGTATATTTGGGTACATTCATGCATATGGGGACAGCATCATGGAAGAGGAAGGAAGATATTGGGGAGTGATTCTTCTGCATGCCAAAAATTGTTGGCAACCCACAAGAAGCTGTGGAGGAGACATGAAACAGATTATACCTCACAACCCTCAGAAGAAGTACATCTTGCTGACACGTTAATCTCAGACTTCTAACCTTTAGAACCCTGAGACAATACATTTCTGTTGTCTAAGTCACTCAGTTTGTAGTAATTTGTTACAGTAGCCTTAGCAGGCTAATAAAATAACTTAGACTTTGAATACTGTATTTCCATTGGTATATTGAACTGTAGTAATAAGTCTCAAGGTATATTTATGATTCATAATATTTCTAAGTTTATAATACATTGCATTTGAGTAATTTACCTTTTTGTTTTTTTTGCAAAAAATGTAATTAAACAAGATTTTAATGAAGAATCAACGGACTGGGTAGGGTAAGCTTGACTAGAAGAGCAAAATTTTATTCTTTATAGGCAGCTTGCCTAAATCCCAAAACTAAACCAGCTTTTCGAGTACCACTGTGATCACACCACTTCTCTGAGATAAACATAGAACCAGATTTATGTATCATCAATCTCTATCCTCTTTACTGGTTTCTTCTTACAAAAAAAAGAATTGCACTTAAAAATGAGATGTGAAATGATTAGTAATCTCTCACCTTGCTAAAAGGAGCGTAACATTTTATAATCACTTTTGGAAAACTTTGCAGGTTCTTATAAAGTTACACATATACTTACCATTATAACCCAGCTATTCTACTCCTAGGTATTTTGTTGTTGTTATCATTAATCTACAATTACATGCAGAACATTATGTTTACTAGGCTCCCCCCTTCACCAAGTCCCCCCAACACATCCCATTACAGTCACTGTACATCTGCATAGTAAGATGCTGTAGAATCACTACTTGTCTTCTGTGTTGTACAACCCTCCCCATGCCGCCCCCCACCTTATACATGCTAATCGTAATGTCTCCTTTTTTTACCCTGCCCTTATTCCTCCCTTCCCACCCATCCTCCCCAGTCCCTTTCCCTTTGGTAACTGTTAGTCCATTCTTGGATTCTGTGATTCTGCTGCTGTTTTGTTCCTTCAGTTTTTCTTTGTTCTTATACTCCACATATGAGTGAAATCATTTGGTACTTGTCTTTCTCTGCCTGGCTCCTAGGTATTTTTTAAAGGCAAAATGAAAACATGTATCTACATAATAGCTTGCTCATAAATATTTATATTTAGAGCAGTTTTATTCAAAATTGCTCAAACCTTGAAACAACCCATATGTCTAGAACAGATGAATATATAAACGAAATGTGGTATATCCATATGAATGGAATACTCTCCAACAATGAAAAGAATAAACTAGCTGCAATCTGGATGAATCTTTTAAAATACTGTGAAAAAAAAACTAAGCACAAAAAAATCACATAATGTATTACTCCATTTATATGACATTCTAGAAAACAAGAAACTCTAGTGATAGAAAAAAGATCAGTATTAGCCAGGGGCCAGTATGGGTGGAGAGGACTGACTACAAATGGGCATCTGGGAACTTTTTGGGTTTGGAAATGTTTTGAATGTTTACTCTGGTTGGAAAATGATTGAATACACTTGGAAAACACCAAATTGTATAATATAAATTGGTAAAGTTTATTTAAAATAAATAAATAAATAAATAAAATAAATCTCAATAAATTTAATTTAAAAAAGAAAGCCATTTATAACCAAAACCAGATGATTTAATTTTACAACTTTCAGAGGAGGTATATTTTCTAAACCCTAATGTGTTATGTAATTTTTGTCTGTTTTTAAAATATCAAAAGCATAGGGTTAGAGTTCAGGCTTTCCTGAATTTGAATTCTAACTTGCTTTCCAGGAATGTGACCATGAGATTTATATTTAAGTTTTCTAAGCCTCAGTTTCTTCATTTTTATGAGGGAGATCAGGGAAGCCATCACAATATCATTTATGTATTTGATTATTAGTTGCAAACTTATTCTTTGTGCCAATCACTCTGTCAAAAACTAGAAAAAGAGAGGTCAGAAAGTAGGCTTAATTCTTGCATTCAAGGAATTTTTGTAGTCTACAAAAGAAGACTGACATTAAAGTCTGTACCTACAATGAAGAGAAAATGACAAAAGGGAAGTAAAATAGTTATTAGATCAATTACTTCTAATCAATATTAGAACTAATTAATTAATTGGGGCATCAGGCTGGAAGGTCAAAGAAAGCCTCACTATAAATAAAAGGAATGTTTCAAATGCAATCTGAAAAATTAATACGAGTTGGCCAGTAAACAGGAGGCAAAGTGTTTCTGGCATAGTTCAAAGCTCATGCCACACCTTAAGGTATTCCTAAAACCAGAGGAAGTGCTGAATACTTAGAATGAGTGGAGTTTAGAGGGTGACTGAGGAAAAGTCCCAAAGGGTCTTTTAGAGAATAGGATATATGTATATGCATATATATATTACATATTTTTAGTTGACGTTGTCTTACCTCTCTCATAGAGTGATTCAATCTCAATTTCTTCTTGTCTTGATCAATTCTGGAATGGAAAAAAAAAACATGCAAGTGTTACAACTGAGGATCGTAGGAATCAAGAAATACTGCCCCAAGCAATTAGATTATGAAAGTAGAATATTTTATAAAAGTATTCTCAAAATTTAGCATGCATAGCTGTAAAATGGACAACTTGCTAAAAATGCTTATTCTGGAGACTAATTTGCACAGCTATGTTTTAGAACAGTTAAGTTGAAGCTCCAGAATCAGAATTTTTAATAAGAACTTCAAGGAAGTGTCATACTATGTATTCTACATTGTACAATTACATAATTACATTCATTCCTATTTTGGGTAAATACATGTTTCATTAAGAACTCTTACTATAATTCGTATGATGATAATAAAATGTTCATAATATTAATCTGTTTTGTTCTCAGCATACCATTCTTTAAGAGCTTTGTAATAACTCATCTTGGTAGGTCAGAAATTACAGTGGAACTGCTGTCACTGAACTGGGAAACCTAAATGCGATGAGATGATTGCATCCCAGCTGCAGGTGGAGCTGCACTCAATTACCAAAGAAGGTGGGTAGGCATATCATAATGAACAACAGTCAAAGCGGTGATCAGAATATTCTGACTCTCAGAGACCTATGGTGTCAACTAGTGAATCATGGTGCTCCTAAAAGTGGAATAGATGCAAAATTCAGTAAATTCTTGCTTGATTTGTATAAGTGGAAGAGTTCTAGATGAAGTAAACAAAAGTCTAATTTGAATAATAAAAGTTATAACCCTTAATTAATTCCTAGACTTCAGAGCCAGTTTATAAACTTATCTTAAAATTGTGTTAAATGCACTATTTCTTTTAATGCTTTCATATCTTTATGAGGTGAATATTAGTGTTATTTAGATATAAGGAAATTATTGCTCTGATTAATTTAGGGATTTTTTTTTTCTCTAAGCAATAGTCATAGGACAGTTGAATAGGGATTTGAGTTCAGGTCACTGGTACTTTAAAATCTCATGTTTCTAGTGTTCAAATTGCATCATATTGCCTCTAGCTGTTGGATCTAAATGTTTCCTCCAAAAAGAAAGGAAGTATATTAAGGTAATCCATTCAATTAATAAAAAGATTTTATTAATTATAAAACAATATAATTAAGTATAAATTATAAGACAAGTCTTATTTTACTATAAATCATTGTACTAGCTAGATTAGAGGATTCAAATGCAGTATTTTCCCTTGGCCCTTTCCTGATTATTCTATGATAAAACAAAAAGTCTAGAGCCAATGAAAATTAAGGGAAAATATTTAAAAAATCAATTGAAATAAATATTAATCTAGTTTTTTTCCACAATACATTTGATAAAAAATATAATTGTTGTATATTGTCCAATCTGTTGAACACAAAATAAGGACCCATATAATCCCATTACTTCAAGACAGTTCTTAAATTAATTCTCAGCTCCTACTTTAGAGGAAAAGAAAAAAGAATTCTGAACCAATCTCACCACATGATCCATTGAAAGAAAGTACAAAAGGAATCCATAATAAGTTATTGCCTTCCCTTTTTATATCCCTGCTTTAAACTGAGGCATGTTCTTTCAAGGTAAGATTTAAGACTTTTCTTTGTAGTTCTCCCATATCTCCCTAGATTATAATTGGTAATTTTAGAGTTGCTGAATGCAGCACTAACAAGGGTTTGAGGAGAAGTAAACTCCTCTTGTTCTTGGTCATTTCTACAGAACAATGAGAGAACCCATACTCATTAACCAAAGTTTGAATGTTAGTAGAAAACCTCCAAGAATAAGGATTTATTGCTTTTTCTTACATGTAAAGATTCAGTAATTTACAAAGTGATTTTAAAAGCCAGTTGAGAAAGTTATCCTGCAGTTTCAGTTTGTCTCCTTAAATTTGACATGGATAATTTGAGGCTCTGAAAAGAAAAATGTCCAAATTCTTGGACCCAATAATAATGTAATCACTTTAATATCATTCTTATCAACATCTGTCCATTCATTCAAACATCTCATCATAAATATCTCACGTTTCCACCATCTAAGAACTAAATTTTTTCCCAGTACTTCCTTTCTACTGAGGGTTTATTTCTCCTCATTTAATCAACTCTCTGGATGTTCAGTAATCCTCTGATCCTTAGTTGTCATTTGACAGCACCCTCTTCTTCATTCCAAAAGTACTTAGTTATAATCTAGGCTGAGGGGATTCTAGGAAGATGGTAGAATAGGAGGTCACTATAAGGCTATAAGCTCTTCCCCTATCCCATCCCAATCCAGGATAGAGTGAGTGAAGAATGGAGGTGGGAAGAGATAACATCCAGGAACTGTGCACACCCCACCCTGGGGATCTGCTCTGGAACAAGTCCCTATAGCACTGGGCTTTAAAAATTAGCAGAGCTAAAGGCCAGGGAGAACTGTAAGGTTGTGGGATGCCAAGTCTGTGCTGTGGAGGACCAACATGTTATATGGAACACTCTGAAACCCAAAAGAAGCAGCAGTTTGAAGGAGATTTATTAACTTTGGGAAGTGTCTTGGTGGGACAAGAGTCTGAAAGAGCTCTTTCTAGGGAAGAAAGTGCTGACACACACCACTTTTGCAGCTCTTCCTTCCCCTAGGCAGGATCAATGCTTCTGGTAGCTAGTTCTGAAACTCTCCATTTACCCCACTTTCTCTCCCTGGCATTGCCTTACAGACTTGTCCCACCCAACAAGTCCAGCCCAGCAGTAGTTGAATTGGGCCAATGCTGGCAGCCAGGCTGACTAGGTCAAACTCACAACTCAGAATAGCAACTGTGGCTCAGCCACAATAGAATGATGCACACAACCCACACAGGGTTATCCTTAGATCACCTGGAACTGGTAAGCAAGGGGTTTTATACATCTGGGAATCAAAGGATGATTACTACTACTAAAGCCACTACTTTCAAAATCAGGAGACCTAGCTGATCTATCCAATACATAGAAACAATCACAGAGATCCAGACAAAATGAAAAGGCACAGGGCTATGTTCCAAACAAAAGAATAAGACCAAACACCAGAAAAAGTGCTAAATGAAATGGAGATAAGCAGTCTACTTGATAAAGAATTCCAAGTAATGGTCATAAAGATGCTCAGTGGACTGGGGAAAGAATAGATAAACTCAGGGAGGACTTCTACAAAGAGAGAGAATATACAAAACGACCAGTCAGAGCTGAAAAAATTCAGCAACTGAAATGAAAAAATACCATAGAGGGAATGAATAACAGATTAGAGTATACAGAAGAATGGATCAGCAATCTAGAAGACAGGATAGTGGAAAATAACCAAGCTGAGAAATAGAATAATTTCTAAAATGAGAAAATGCTAGAGATATCTGTGAGAACTCAATCAAAACAACATTTAATTAGGATTCCAGGAAGAAAAAAGAGAGAAATGAGCAGAAAGCCTATTTGAAGAAATAATGGCTTAAAACTTCTCCAGCCTAGGGAAGGAAACATTCAAGTCCTGGAAGTGTAGAGAATTCCCAGTAAGATGAACCCAAGGAGGTCCACACCAAGACATATAGTAATTAAAAAGGCAAAGATTAGAGAGAAAGAGAGAATCTTAAAATCAGCAAGAGAAAGGCAGTTACCAACAAGGAAGACCCCCAAAAAGGCTATCAGAAGATATCTTAGCAGAAACTTTACAGGTCAGAAGGGAGTGGCCTATAATACTCTAAGTGCTGAAAGGAAGAAATCTACAACTAAGCATATTCTATCCAGCAAGGTTATAATTCAGAATTAAAGGAGAGAGAAAAATTTTGCAGATAAACAAATGTTAAAGAAAAATTCATCACCACTAAACTGGCCTTAAAAGATATGTTAAAGGGACTTCCTTAAATGGAAAAGATATTTTTATGAATGAAAACAAACCTACAATAAAGGCAGCAGATAAATCACTTACTGAGTAAGAAGTTCAAAACAAAAGTAGCTAAATCAAAGGACTTATACAAAAAATTAGTTGAGTACACAAAATTAATATGTAAATTATGACATATATATATAGTGTTGAGGGAGGAATAATAATAAAAAAGTAATACTGTTAGAATGTGTTCAAACTTAAGCAACCATCAATGTAACATAGTTTTATGTATAAATATATATATGTATATAAATATTATACATATATGATGCTATATATGAACCTTATGGAGATTATAAACCAAAATTCTTTAATAGATAAAAAAAATCCAAAGAAAAAGGAATCCAGCATAACATGGAACAAAGTCATCAAATCACAAGGGGAGAGAAGAAGAGAAGAAGAAAGGGAGAACTACAAAAATGATCAGAAAAAAATTAACAAAATGGCAATAAGTACATACCTATCAATAATTACTTAAAATGTAAATGGACTAAATGCTCCAATCAAAAGACATAGGTTAGCTGAATGGATAAAAGAACAAGGCCCATTTATATGCTTCTTATAAGAGACTCACTTCAGACCTAAAGGCAAATAAAGATTGAAAGTGAAGGGATAGAAAAGATATTCCATGTAAATAAAAGTGAAGAAAAAGCAGGAGTAGCAATACTTATATTAGACAAAATAGACTTCAAAACAAGTGACAAAAAAGGGCATTATATAATGGTAAAGGGATCAGTTGAACAAGAGGATATAACAATTGTAAATATGCACCCAACATAGGAGCACCAAAATACATAAAGTAAATACTAACAGAGCAGATGGAGTTTAGATACATACATGAACATATATATGTTCATGTATGTATATTGAACACTCCACCTCAAATCAGCAGAATATACATTCTTCTCAAGTGTACATGGAATGCTTTCCAGGATAGATAATATCTAACATGTTAGTTCAGAAAACAAGTCTTAATGAATTTAAGAAGACTGAAATCATGTCAAGCATCTTTTCTGTTCACAATGATATGAAACTAGAAATCAATTACAAGAAAAAAAACTAGAAATCAATTACAAGAAAAAAAAACTAGAAAAAAAAAACATGTGGAGGCTAAACAACATGCTACTAAATAACCAATCGATAAATGAGCAAATCAAAGAGGAAACAAAAAATACTTGGAGACACTGAATGAAATGAAAATAAAAACAGCATGGTTAAAATCGGTAGGATGCAGCAAAAGCAGTTCTAAGGAAGAAATTCATAGCAATACTGGCCTACTTCAACAAGAAACAAGAACAATTTCAAATAAACAAGCTAACCTTACACCTAAAAGAACTAGAAAAGAACAAATAAAGGCCAAAGTTAGTAGAAGGAGGGACATAATAAAGATCAGAGCAGAAATAAATGAAGTAGAGACTAAAAAACAGTAGAAAAAATAAAGAAACTAAAAGCTGGTTCTTCAAAAAAATAGATAAAATTTACAACCCTTTAGCCAGATTTATCAAGAGAAAAAGAAAGATTAAAATAACTAAAATCAGAAATGGAAGAGACGAGTTACAATGGACACCACAGAAATTCATAGGTGTATAAAAGAATTGTATGAAAAATTATATGCCAATAAATTGGACAATCTAGAAGACATGGATAAATTTCTAGAAATGTACAATCTTCCAAAACTAGAAGAAATAGAAAATCTAAACAGACTGATTACTAGTAATGAAATTGAGTTGTTAATCAAAAAACTTCCAACAAACAGAAATTTAGTATTATATGGCCTCATGGGTGAACTCTACCAAACATTTAAGATTGAGCTAATACTTATTTTTCTTAAGGTATTCAAAATATATATATATATATATATATACACAGAAGAGGAGTGAGAACTTCCAAACTTATTCTATGAGGTCAGCATTACCCTAATATCAAAACAAGACAAAGACACACACACAAAAAAATTATGGACCAATATCCTTGATGAACACAGATGCAAAAGTCCTCAACAAAATATTAGCAAAATGAATTAATATATCAAAATGATTATTCATTATGACCAAGTGGGATTTACTAAGATGCAAGGATGATTCAATATCCAAAAGTCAATCAAAAAGGATAAAAACCATACAATCACCTCAATAGATGCTGAAAATGCATTTGACAAAATCCAGCATCTATTCATCAAAATCTCTCAACAAAGTGGGTATAGAGGTAATATACCACAACATAATAAAAACCATATACAACAAACCCACTGCTAATACCATACACAATGGTGAAAAGCTAAATTTTTTTCCTTTAAGATCAGGAACAAGGATGTCCACTCTCTTCACTTTTATTCAACATAGGACTGGAAGTCCTAGTCACAAGAGTCAGATAAGAAAAAGAAATAAAATTCATCCAAATTGTTAAGGAAGAAGTAAAATTGTCATTATTTGCAGAAGACATGATACTATATATAGAAAACCCTGAAGACTTCATCAGAGAACTATTACAACTAATAAATAAATTCAGTAAAGTTGCAGGATGAAAAAATACATAGAAATCTATTGCATTTTTATATGCTCATAATGCATAACAAAAAAAGAAAATTCCATTTACAATTTCATTAAAAAGAATAAAATACCAGCAATAACTTTAACCAAGGAGGTGCAAGACCTGTATTCTGAAAACTCTTAAGACACTGATGAAAGATATTGAATATGACACAAATACATGGAAAGCTATTCCATGCTCATGGGAAGACTTAATATTGTTAAAATGGCCATCCTGCACAAAGCAACAGACAGATTCAATGCAGTCCCTATCAAAATACCAACAGCATTCTTCAATGAACTAGAACAAGTAGTTCTAAAATTCACATGGAACCACAAAAGACCCCAAATAGTCAAAGCAATCTTGAGAAAGAAGAATACTGGGGGCATCACACTCACTGATTTCAAGCTCTGCTATAAACTATTAAAATTGTATGGTATGATACTGGCACAAGAATAGATACATGGATCAATGTAACAGAATCAAGAAACCAAAAATAACCCTTGTATATGTGACCAATTAATATATGCCAATGGAGTTCAGAATATACAATGGAGAAAAGACAATCTCTTCAATAAATAGGGTTGGGAAAACTAGATAGCTACCTGCAAGAGAATGAAACTGGACCACTGTCTTACACTATATACAAAAGTAAACTCAAAATGGATTAAATAATTAAATGTAAGACATGAAATCATACAACTCAGGAGAAAACATAGGAAGATGATCTCTGAACATTAGCATGAATAATTTTTTCTGGATACAGCTCCCAAGGTAAGGGAAACAAAAGCAAAATAAACAAGTGGGACTAGACCAAACTAAAAAGCTTCTGCACAGCAAAGGAAACCATTACCAAACCAAAGAGGAAATCTACTGCATGGGAGAATATATTTGTAAATTATATATCCAATAAGGAATTGATATTCAAAATATATAAAGAACTCATAAAACTCAACACCAAAAAGACAAATAACTCAATTATAAAATGGATAGAGGATCTGAATAGACATTTTTCCAAAGAAGACATAGAGTTGGACAACAGAAACATGAAAAGATGCTCACCATTACTAATTATTAGGGAAATGCAAGCAAATCAAAACCATGATGAGATATTACCTCACAGCACTCAGAATGACTACTACCTAAAAGATAAGAAATAACAAGTGTTGGCGAGGAGATGGAGAAAAGTGAACCCCTGTGCACTGTTGAGAATATAAATTGGTACAACCACTATGCAAAACAGTAGGGAGGTACCTCAAAAAATTAAAAACAGAAATTCCAAATGACCCAGTAATTTCCTTCTGGGAATTTACCAAAAAAAAAAATCATAAATTCAAAAGGGTACATGCACATGCATGTTTATTACAGCATTATTTACATATGGAATTATATATTCCATTATTTAAATATGGAAGAAACCTACGTGTCCATCAATGGATAATGGATAAAGAAGATGTTGTGTATTTATATATAATGTAATACTACTTGGCCACACAAAAAAATAAAACTACACTTCAATAAAAATAAAGTTATATGAGATACACACATTCTAGAAATCTCGCTGTACAATATAGTACCTATATATACAATACAATACAGTTAACAGTATAGTATTGTGTCTTAAAATATTTTAAGTTGGTAGATCTCATGTTAAGTGTTCTTACCACAACAAAACAAAAAGAACACAAAGGGACATAAGGAAACTTTGGGAGGTACTGAGTATGTTTGTTACCTTAATTGTGGTGATGATATCATGGATGTTTGCATATATTCAAAGTCATCAAACTGCAAACACTAAATACATGTTTATGCTACTTGTATGTCAATCATACCTCAACAAAGCTGTCAAAAATATCTATGACTAATATATGGTAAAATATTTTATTATTTATATTTTGGCAGTTTATTACCCATTTCTAGATTTTTAAACATACTTTATAAATATTAAATCATCCAATCCTCAAAACAACCACAATCTAATCCTCCAAACCACCATTTCACAGATGATAAAACTGATACAAAGAAGGTTACGTGATTAATCTAGTATGTTTGAAGTAGTATGTGGTAGAGTAGAAGTCCAATTGTTTCACCTTTAGATTGCATGACCACCAGACTCATAGGACAAGTTTCTATTGTGCAGAGAGACCTAGAAACAAAGGATGAGGTAGGCCTACATGCCTTGTAAAGGTTAGGCTGTTGAGATATGCAGATTCATGTCTTATTCGTGTAAGAGCACTGGAACCTAAAAAAATCTTTCTAAACTTTATTTCCTGAAAATTTCTCAGTTAGTATATAAAACTTATTTCTAAAGTTCCATATACTAAAAACTAAATACTTCAACATAGATAGCTATGAAGGAATAACCACATTCAAAAGTGGATTTCTGTTTGGAGTATTTCCAATGCCAACTAATTGTGCAGTTAAAATTAATTTTGTTATGAAAAATTATTAAAAAGTTGAAAATTATACAAAAGGTAACAGGTATGTTCTTTCAAATGTTGTATGGGGATAAAGAACACCCAAGAATTATCAAGGGCAGAAGTTGATAAATGTTTTTTGTAAAGGGCTAGATAGAAAGGCTCTGTTCTAACAGAACTTTATTTAGATAAATAGATGGCAGGTTTAGCCTGTAGTCTGCATTTGCTAACTCTTGATCCAGGCGTATGTACTTTTTGACTTAGTATTTAACATTGATAAATATGCTTTGATTTTGATGAGGAAGTTTGATATTGACCATCTCCAAAATTGTCCAAATAATGCATATATCAGAAATGAAAGAAGTTAAGAATTTAGGGCTGTTGTAGGGAGTAGTGGAAGATCTTTCATAATCAAAGGCCACAAACTATTCTCTCTCTTCTGTCTCTCAATCTCTTTCTCACATACACACATATAGTTAGAAAAATACACAGAAGAATCACATTAAAAATTAGCACTGTATCGATGGTATACTGAAAAGATTTCACTCTAACAATTTTAAATGTGAGAGTGTAACATTAGAAAACCAACTATCTAAGCCATCAGTAAATGTTACTAAAATGCTCTTTCTTTTAATTGCTAAACAAATTAATGGACACTTTGGGTTGTATTTTAACATCTTGGTATAAGGTAGTATTTAATAGCCTACAAAATGTTATAATTGACATTAATTTGTACTGTAACGTTCATTTGCAATGCTAAAAATAGTGTTGCTAAGCAACAACCTAAAATACAAGAAATTAAAATATATATGCATCCTAAAAACATTAACAATTACGCAATACTTAACACTCTCCATTAATATTTTTTTTAAATAATTATTTTTTATTGAAGGGTAGTTGACACACAGTATTACATTAGTTACAAGTGTACAACACAGTGATTCAACATTTATATACATGATAATTCTAGGTACCAGCTATCACCATACCAAGTTGTTACAATATTTTGACTATATTCCTTATGCTATACATTACATCCTGGTTACTTATTTATTTTACAATTGGAAGTGTGTACTTTTTTTTTTTTTTGGTAGGGCATCTCTCCTATTTATTGAACAAATGGTTGTTAACAACAATAAAATTCTGTATAGGGGACTCAATGCTCAATGTATAATCATTAATCAACACCAAGCCTAATTTTCTTCAGTCTCCAATCTTCTGAAGCATAACGAACAAGTTCTTACATGGAGAACAAATTCTTACATAGTTAATAAGTTACATGGTGAATAGTACAAGGGCAGTCATCACAGAAACTTTTGGTTTTGATCATGCATTATGAACTACAAACAGTCAGTTCAAATATGAATATTCGTTTAATTTTTATACTTGATTTATATGTGGATACCACATTTCTCTCTTTATTATTATTATTTTTAATAAAATGCTGAAGTGGTAGGTAGATGCAAGATAAAGGTAGAAAACATAGTTTAGTGTTCTAAGAGAGCAAATGTAGATGATCAGGTATGTGAGTGTAGACTATGTGTTAATCCAAGCTAGACAAAGGCAACAAAACATCCACAGATGCAGATTTCTCTCAAAACAAGGGGAGGGGGGTGAGGTTCTCAGCCTCACCTCTGTTGATCCCCAATTTCTCACCTGATAGCCCCCCTGAGACTATGCCTGTCTTAGGTTGTTCCGGCCTTGAGGAATGTTACCCATCTCTGGCTAACCAGTCATCTTCCGGGGCCATACAGGGAAATGTAAAGTTGGTAAGTGAGAGAGAAGCCTTATTGTTTGAAAAGGTTAGCTTTTTACTTCTTTGCATATTTATGCCCTGTGGCTTCTATGCCCAGCATTTGTCTTGAGGTATCTTTACCACTTGGAAGAATTGTGATACACGGTAAATTCAATATGAAGCACGAATTCTATTTAGGGGTTGTAATTAGGAAGGAAGAAGAAAAGCTATAGAAGTAGCAGGCAGAAGAAAACATGGGAAGATTGATTATTTCTTTGACATAACTTCCTGTAGAGTAACTTCAGCATGTATAGGTTTTAAACTACTAATTAAATTGTGCACACACATTAACATAATAGGAGTACATTACATAACCAAAGCATACCTATAATTACCAGCCATCTGCAATGAAACCAAGAAAACCAGTTAGGCACCTTAGGCATTTGTGAAAACTTATCTATGATATGGTGGATATTGTCCAACTGAACTTGAACAGTCTGAGAGAAATCAGACAAATTAAAACAACCCTTTCCTGGGGACTGTTCACATCCCATATGTTCTTTTAACAGTAAATAGTCTGTAGTTGTAAGATTTTGGAGTGCTACAATTTGCACTTCTCCTAATTCTTGGTTGAGTTCCAACAGTATAGATCCAGTCAAATTCGTTGTTTTACTGTATGCACAGGCCAGCTTAGATATCACCTTCTTCATTTCCATGGCAAGTCCAGGAACCAGTGGGATGAGTGCATCTACACCTGTAGCAGTGCGTGGATCTTTGTTGGGGTTTTTTGGGTTTTTTGATGATCATCTTCTGGTATGAGTCTTCCAGAGAGTGCTGATGTTGGAAGTTCTTCTTCATATCATATCTTAGTTCATTTTTTAGGTAGCCAAATTAGGCTTTGATCCTCTGTATAAACACAAAAAAACCCTTTGCCTACACTTTTATATGCCCTTTATACCATTGTGTAGAACTCATTGGAGGTCACCACACAGGAACTGCTTTTTTTTTTTGTTATCATTAATCTACACTTACATGATGCATATTATGTTTACTAGGCTCTCCCCTATACCAGTTCCCCCCTATAAACCCCTTTACAGTCACTGTCCATCAGCATAGCAAAGTGTTGTAGTATCACTACTTGTCTTCTCTGTGTTGTACAGCCCTCCCCTTTCTCCCAACCCCCATGCATGCTAATCTTAATAAACCCTTCTTCTCCCCACCGCCACTTATCCCTCCCTACCCACCCATCCTCCCCAGTCCCTTTCTCTTTGGTACCTGTTAGTCCATTCTTGAGTTCTGTGATTCTGCTGCTGTTTTGTCGTCCAGTTTTTCCTTTGTTCTTATACTCCTCAGATGAGTGAAATCATTTGGTATTTCTCTTTCTCTGCTTGGCTTATTTCGCTGAGCATAATACCCTCCAGCTCCATCCATGTTGCTGCAAATGGTAGAATTTGCCCTCTTCTTATGGCTGAGTAGTATTCCATTGTGTATATGTACCACATCTTCTTTATCCATTCATCTATCAATGGACATTTAGGTTGCTTCCAATTCTTGGCTATTGTAAATAGTGCTGCGATAAACATAGGGGGGCATCTGTCTTTCTTAAACTTGATTGCTGCATTCTCAGGGTAAATTCCTAGAAGTGGAATTCCTGGGTCAAATGGTAGGTCTGTTTTGAGCATTTTGATGTACCTCCATACTGCTTTCAACAATGGTTGAACTAATTACATTACCACCAGCAGTGTAGAAGGGTTCCCCTTTCTCCAGAGCCTCGCCAACATTTGTTGTTGTTTGTCTTTTGGATGGCAGCCATCCTTACTGGTGTGAGGTGATACCTCATTGTAGTTTTAATTTGCATTTCTCTGATAATTAGCGATGTGGAGCATCTTTTCATGTGTCTGTTGGCCATCTGTATTTCTTTTTTAGAGAACTGTCTGTTCAGTTCCTCTGCCCATTTTTTAATTGGGTCATTTGTTTTTTGTTTGATGAGGCATGTGAGCGCTTTATATATTCTGGACGTCAAGCCTTTATCGGATCTGTCATTTTCAAATATATTCTCCCATACTGTAGGGTTCCTTTTTGTTCTATTGATGATGTCTTTTCCTGTACAGAAGCTTTTCAGCTTAATATAGTCCCACTTGTTCATTTTTGCTGTTGTTTTACTTGCCCGGGGAGATATGTTCAAGAAGAGGTCACTCATGTTTATGTCTAAGAGGTTTTTGCCTATGTTTTTTTTCCAAGAGCTTAATGGTTTCATGACTTACATTCAGGTCTTTGATTCATTTTGAGTTTACTTTTGTATATGGGGTTAGGCAATGGTCCAGTTTCATTCTCCTAAATGTAGCTGTCCAGTTTTGCCAGCACCATCTGTTGAAGAGACTGTCATTTTGCCATTGTATGTCCATGGCTCCTTTACCAAATATTAATTGACCATATATGTCTGGGTTGATGTCTGAATTCTCTAGTCTGTTCCATTGGTCTGTGGCTCTGTCCTTGTGCCAGTACCAAATTGTCTTGATTCCTATGGCTTTATAGTAGAGCTTGAAGTTGGGGAGCGAGATCTCCCCTACTTTATTCTTCTTTCTCAGGATTGCTTTGGCTACAGGGGGTCTTTGGTGTTTCCATATGAATTTTTGAATTATTAGCTCCAGTTCATTGAAGAATGCTGTTGGTAATTTGATAGGGATTGTATCAAATCTGTATATTGCTTTGGGCAGGATGGCCATTTTGATGATATTAATTCTTCCTAGCCACGAGCATGGGATGAGTTTCCATCTGATAGTATCCCCTTTAATTTCTGTTAAGAGTGACTTATAGTTTTCAGAGTATAAGTTTTTCACTTCTTTGGTTAGGTTTATTCCTAGGTTTTTTTTTTTTTTGATGCAATTATGAATGGAGTTGTTTTCCTGATTTCTCTTTCTGTTGGTTCATTGTTAGTGTATAGGAAAGCCACAGATTTCTGTGTGTTGATTTTGTATCCTGCAACTTTGCTGTATTCCGATATCAGTTCTAGTAGTTTTAGGGTGGAGTCGTTAGGGTTTTCTTGTATAGTATCATGTCATCTGCAAATAGTGACAGTTTAACTTCTTTTTTACCAATCTGGATTCCTTGTATTCCTTTGTTTTGTCTAATTGCCATGGCTAGAACATCCAGTACTATGTGAAATAACAGTGGGGAGAGTGGGCATCCCTGTCTAGTTCCCGATCTCAGAGAAAAAGAGTTCAGCTTCTCGCAGTTCAATATAATGTTGGCTGTGGGTTTATCATAGATGGCCTTTATTATGTTAAGGTACTTGCCCTCTATTCCCATTTTGCTGAGAGTTTTTATCATGAATGGATGTTGAACTTTGTCAAATGCTTTTTCAGCATCTATGGAGATGATGATGTGGTTTTTGTCTTTCTTTTTGTCGATGTGGTGGATGATGTTGATGGACTTTCGAATGTTGTACCATCCTTGCATCCCTGGGAGGAATCCCACTTGGTCATGGTGTATGATCCTTTTGATGTATTTTTGAATTCTGTTTGCTAATAATTTGTTGAGTATTTTTGCATCTACATTCATCAGGGATATTGGTCTGTAGTTTTCCTTTTTGGTGGCATCTTTGCCTGGTGTTGGTATGAGCGTGATGTTAGCTTCATAGAATGAGTTTGGGAGTATTCCCTCCTCTTCTATTTTTCGGAAAACTTTAAGGAGAATGGGTATTATGTCTTCCCTGTATGTCTGATAAAATTCTGAGGTGAATTCATCTGGCCCGGGGGTTTTGTTCTTTGGTAGTTTTTTGATTACCACTTCAATTTCGTTGCTGGTAATTGGTCTGTTTAGATTTTCTGTTTCTTTCTGGGTCAGTCTTCGAAGGTTGTATTTTTCTTGGAAGTTGTCCATTTCTTCTAGGTTTCCAAGCTTGTTAGCATATAGGTTTTCATAGTACTCACTAATAATTCTTTGTATTTCTGTAGGGTATGTCGTGATTTTTCCTATCTCGTTTCTGATACTGTTGATTTGTTTTGACTCTCTTTTCCTCTTAATAAGTCTGGCTAGAGGCTTATCTATTTTGTTTATTTTCTCAAACAACCAGCTCTTGGTTTCATTGATTTTTGCTATTGTTTTATTCTTCTCAATTTTATTTATTTCTTCTCTGATCTTTATTATGTCCCTCCTTCTGCTGACCTTAGGCCTCATTTGTTCTTCTTTTTCCAATTTCGATAATTGTGTCATTAGACCATTTATTTGGGATTGTTCTTCCTTTTTTAAATATGCCTGGATTGCTATATACTTTCCTCTTAAGACTGCTTTTGCTGTGTCCCACAGTAGTTGGGGCTTAGTGTTGTTGTTGTTGTTTGTTTCCATATATTGCTGAATCTCCATTTTGATTTGGTCATTGATCCATTGATTATTTAGGAGTGTGTTGTTAAGCCTCCATGTGTTTGTGAGCCCTTTTGCTTTCTTTGTACAGTTTATTTCTAGTTTTATGCCTTTGTGGTCTGAAAAGTTGGTTGGTCAGATTTCAATCTTTTGGAATTTTCTGATGTTCTTTTTGTAGCCTAGTATGTGTCTATTCTGGAGAATGTTCCGTGTGCACTTGAGAAGAATGTGTATCCTGTTGCTTTTGGATGTAGAGTTCTGTAGATGTCTGTTAGGTCCATCTGTTCTAGTGTGTTGTTCAGTGCCTCTGTGTCCTTACTTATTTTCTGTCTGGTGGATCTGTCCTTTGGAGTGAGTGGTGTGTTGAAGTCTCCCAAAATGAATGCATTGCATTCTGTTTCCTCCTTTAATTCTGTTAGTATTTGTTTCACGTATGCTGGTGCTCCTGTGTTGGGTGCATATATATTTATAATGGTTATATCCTCTTGTTGGACTGAGCCCTTTATCATTATGTAATCTCCTTCTTTATCTTTTGTTACTTTCTTTATTTTGACGTCTGTTTTGTCTGATACCAGAATTGCAATACCTCTTTCTTCTCTCTGTTGTTTGCATGAAATATCTTTTTCCATCCCTTGACACTAAGTCTGTGCATGTTTGGGTTTGTGGTGAGTCTCTTGTAAGCAGCATATGGATGGATCTGGCTTTTTTATCTTTTCTATTACTCTGTGTCTAAAGAGAACAGAATACTTATATTCATGGAAATAAAATCAGGAAAATATCATACTTTATTTTGTATAAGAAATTTTTAAATGTGAGAATTAAATTGTTATTATTACAAAAAATGGCCCTCATATTAAGTTTCTATGTAGGTATTTGTTAACTATTTAGAAAAAGTGCTGACAGTATCATTATGTTAATAAGTGAACATCCTGAAGTCAATATTGAAAAATTCTAGGAATGACAGGGAAATTGGACATAGACACTGCTTTGAAAGAGTCTAGGGTAGATGGCAAAATAATCTTAGGATGTCATATGAACTGTATTTCCCTTAATTTGCTCATCTGGAAAACAAGTAAGTTGACTTAATCAGTGGTAGGTGTGTTTCTACATCCACTTCTGATGCACTCTCCCAAGCCAATCGCACCACTTAAATCAGAAATTCTTCAATTAGATGAATACATTGAGGTTTGAAAACTAGTGACTGTTGCTTTAATACATTAATTTGTGCAGTTAAAAATTATACTGTTATATTGCTTTGATACCTTGATATATTATATTGTATCTGCCCTTTCCTGTATGTCTTAAAACAACACTTATTAAACAATTTCAACTTAAAAAGACATGCTTTCCATAGATAACATTTTGTTTCCTATCCTAAACATAAACCAATGAAACAAAATGAAAGTCTAATGAAACATTTTCAACAATAATAATTAGAGAAATCATCTGGGTACCCTACTTCCAGAATTAAGAAGTCTAAAGATATTTGTTTCAGATAAAAATGTTAATGATTAAAGTTTTCAATTTAAGCCTTATATCATTTACTAGCTCATTTCCCATCTTCTGAGGGCAACTTTCCTTGGAATAAGATAGTATCCAAAACTTTATTTGCCTTCCTATACTATATTTTAACACAAACTTTATTAAGGACCATTTGTGCTTTTTAGATTTAATATAAATGTCATTGCACTGTATGTTTGTCATTCAGATTTTGGAAATGCATCCATGATAACATGTAACTTTCGATGACTATATAGGATATTCTACTTCCTCATGTAAATATAACATATTATACTTTGTTGTATAAATATAATATACTGTCTTATCTATTACCCATTGTTTTCATTTCATTTAGCAATGATGATATTGATGAACAACTGTTCCTTTTACAACTGTTGATGCAATGAATATCCATATACACTTACATAATTCTTCTAATAACAGAATAATCTAGGACCATATTCCTCTTCAACTGTCCAAAATAGTGCCAAATTACTCTCCAAAATAGCTAGACAGATGAATACTTTCCACATTTATGTATAAAACTTTGTCAACACCTAACAAACATTTAGTATTAATTTAGCCATTAGCCATCATTAAATGTTAATAAACATGAAATTTATTTTTTTATAGTTTTGTAATTTGTGTATTTTGATTTGCATTTATCTGATTACTAAAGTAGTTGAGCTTTATCCCTGACTAGTTCATGAGGCCACCATTTACGCCCACCAAACAATTCTTAAAAGTGAAATATTATTAATATTTCCATTAAAGTTAGCAATAAAAGGAAATAATATGGAGCACGTATCCTAGTCCAAGTTGTAAAGGAGTTCTTGACTATTGTAATAAGAAAATACAGATTTAATATTCCTCTGAAATTAAAAGAATTTTACTATATTATTTTCTATTCAGAAAATCATCATATATAATGAGTATAATGAGTATCCTTATAAGATACAATAACACATTTTTAAAGATATACAAAAACACACTTTTAAAGACTTTAGTTTTAGTTAATGCATAGCCAGACATAGATCTACAACTATAGCAGGTGTTAGTATAGTATATATTTGATATTTAAAATCCTGGAAAGTTATTTCACTTTCATAAACTGACACTGAACCAATTTTCTCACCTAACTGGAAAACAAAAATAAAATTATAATTTTCTCTCACAGTAAAAAAGAATCCTAATACATTAAATGTATAAGGAAAATTTATACACTCACAAACAAAACCTTTATTAGAAAAAATATAGACATAATAATGATTCTTACTGTGTTTTCAAACAATAAAAATAAAAGTCAGGAAGCTTAAAGTGAAAAATTTCAGATTATCCCTGAATAATCTGAACATGTTATAGGAACAAATTATGAGAAATTGTTTCAAATGTATAGATATAAAATGATTAATGTATAAAATATAAAAGAACTACCATAAACAAGTTATTAGAATATTAAGTAAAGAAACTGTATAGGGAATATGCAGAAGAAATGCAAATGGTCTGTAAGCATATTGAACAATGTCAAATACCATTTATAATCAGTAAAATGAAATTATTTGCCCATCAGGCTATCACTCTAAAAATGCTAATATTATATTAGACTCTTAGGAAAACTGCACTTTTATAAAGTTTAACTGTATGTAGTTGAAGATAATTTGAGAATGTTCACAGCTGTGAATATTAAAATATGTAACCATTTCATATCCTGTAGAAAGATACATATATTTAGACAAGGAGACATGTGGAAAAACTTAATGGCATCTTCCATTGTAATAATAAAATATTTAATGTTAATCTAATTCATTAAGAGATTTATGGTGCATCCAATTCAAGTAGCTGTTGATTATTACAAAACTGTTAAAATATAAACTTGATTTTTTATGGTACTGAACTGGCAATATTTTCAAAAGATACTAAGTGAATAAAGCAAGTAAGTGGGTGTGATTATTTCTGAAAAGAGGTTTAGAATTACGAATTAGACTTGGTGAGGACATTTTTAAAGTTTTTACCCTGAATACTCACTTTTTAGAATAGTTTCTACTATTAGTCCCTGTTTATATTGCAATATATTATGTTAAAATAAATTTAGAGTAGGGGCAGAGCGAAGATGGCGGCGTGAGTAGGACAGTAGGAATCTCTTCCCCAAAACATATATATTTTTGAAAATACAACAAATACAACTAATCCTAAAAGAGAGACCAGAAGACACAGGACAACAGCCAGACTACATCAACACCTGCGAGAACCCAGTGCCTGGTGAAAGGGGTAAGATACCAGCCTCAGCCCGGCAGACCCGAGGCCCCTGACCCCAGCTCCCAGAAGGAGGAGAGGAGTCAGAGTCGGGAGGGAGAGGGAGCCCAGGACTGCTAAACACCCACCCCAGCCATCCGCACCAGAGCGCACACACAGTGTAGGCATGGGGTCCTGGATACTAGGGAAACAGGGCAGTAAGAACTTTGAGCTGGTCCCAAAGCCGGCGCCCCTGTGACAAAGAAAAGCGAGTGCTTTTTGAATGTCTTAAAGGGACAGGGATCCCATAGCTAGACAGAAGCTTCCCAGGTCACAGTCCAGCAGCTGGAAATTCCAGGAACTCCGGGTGCACTAACCCTCTGGGAAACACCTCTGAGACCCCTCAAAGAGGTAAACAGCCAAACAGCCCCCCATCCATTACCCCTCCGGGGCCCCGCCATAGCAGAACAGCAGCCTGAGGCTGGCCACACCCACAGCAAGGGAGCTTCCTCCATACCTGCCGGGCAAGATATAGAGACCCAATCTACACGCAATTGCCCAAAACAAGTCACTAGGTGTCACAGTTTTTCCAGTAAAGAAAAGCCAGGAGCAAATGGAAAGTCTTGGCTCTCTCAGCTGACAGACGAGTCAATAGCTCACCATTGCACCTATCAACATGAAAAGGCAAAAAAATTTGATCCAGACAAGACTAAGCCAGACAGCTTTGACATCTTCTACAACTTCCCCTGAGAAGGAACCTGGGGAGATAGATTTAACCAGTCTTCCTGAAAAAAGAATTCAAAACAAAAGTCATAACCATGTTGATGGACATGCAGAGAAATATGCAAGAACTAAGGAGGGAGAATAAAGAAATAAAACAAGCTCTGGAAGGATTTCAAAACAGAATGGACGAGATGCAAGAGACCATTAATGGACTAGAAAACAGAGAACAGGAAGGCAGAGAAGCTGATGCAGAGAGAGATAAAAGGATCTCCAGGAATGAAAGAATTTTAAGAGAACTGTGTGACCAATTGAAACGGAACAATATCTACATTATAGGGGTACCAGAAGAAGAAGAGAGAGAAAAAGGGACAGAAAGTGTCTTTGAAGAAATAATTGCCGAAAACTTCCCCAAAGTAGGGGAATAAATGGCCTCTCAGACCACAGAGGTACACAGAACTCCTATGACAAGGGATCCAAGGAGGGCAACACCAAGACACATAATAATTAAAATGGCAAACATCAAAGACAAGGACAAAGTATTAAAAGCAGCCAGAGAGAAAAAAAGGTCACCTACAAAGGAAAACCCATCAGGCTATCATCAGACCTCTCAACAGAAACGTTACAGGCCAGAAGAGAATGGCATGATATACTTAATGCAATGAAACAGAACGGCCTCGAACCAAGAATACTGTATACAGCACGATTATCATTTAAAAATGAAGGAGGGATTAAGCAATTCCCAGACAAACAAAAGTTGAGGGAATTTGCCTCCCACAAACCACCTCTACAGGGCATCTTATAGGGACTGCTCTAGATGGGCACACTCCTAAAAAGAGCGCAGAACAAAACAACCTAAATATGAAGAAGGGAGGAGGAGGAATAAGAAGGGAGAGAAATAAAGAATCATCATACCATGTTTATAATAGTTCAATAAGTGAGTTAAGTTAGACAGTAAGATAGTAAAGAAGCTAACATGGAACCTTTGGTGACCACAAACTTAAAGCCTGCAATGGCAATAAGTACGTACATTTCAATAATCACCCTAAATGTAAATGGACTGAATGCACCAATCAAAAGACACAGAGTAATAGAATGGATAAAAAAGCAAGACCCATCCATATGCTGCTTACAAGAGACTCACCTCAAACCCAAACATGCACAGACTTAAAGTCAAGGAATGGAAAAAGATATTTCATGCAAACAACAGAGAGAAGAGAGCAGGTGCTGCAATACTAGTATCAGACAAAATAGACTTCAAAATAAAGAAAGTAACAAAAGATAAAGAAGGACATTACATAATGATAAAGGGCTCAGTCCAACAAGAGGATATAACCATTATAAATATATATGCACCCAACACAGGAGCACCAGCATACGTGAAACAAATACTAACAGAATTAAAGGAGGAAACAGAATGCAATGCATTCATTTTGGGAGACTTCAACACACCACTCACTCCAAAAGACAGATCCACCAAACAGAAAATAAGTAAGGACACAGAGGCACTGAACAACACACTAGAACAGATGGACCTAACAGACATCTACAGAACTCTACATCCAAAAGCAACAGGATACACATTCTTCTCAAGTGCACACAGAACATTCTCCAGAATAGACTACATACTAGGCTACAAAAAGAACATCAGAAAATTCCAGAAGATTGAAATCTGACCAACCAACTTTTCAGACCACAAAGGCATAAAACTAGAAATAAACTGTACAAAGAAAGCAAAAGGGCTCACAAACACATGGAGGCTTAACAACACGCTCCTAAATAATCAATGGATCAATGACCAAATCAAAATGGAGATTCAGCAATATATGGAAACAAACAACAACAACAACACTAAGCCCCAACTACTGTGGGACACAGCAAAAGCAGTCTTAAGAGGAAAGTATATAGCAATCCAGGCATATTTAAAAAAGGAAGAACAATCCCAAATAAATGGTCTAATGACACAATTATCGAAATTGGAAAAAGAAGAACAAATGAGGCCTAAGGTCAGCAGAAGGAGGGACATAATAAAGATCAGAGAAGAAATAAATAAAATTGAGAAGAATAAAACAATAGCAAAAATCAATGAAACCAAGAGCTGGTTGTTTGAGAAAATAAACAAAATAGATAAGCCTCTAGCCAGACTTATTAAGAGGAAAAGAGAGTCAACACACATCAACAGAATCAGAAATGAAAAAGGAAAAGTCAAGACGGACCCAACAGAAATACAAAGAGTAATTAGAGAGTACTGTGAAAACCTATATGCCAACAAGCTGGGAAACCTAGGAGAAACGGACAACTTCCTAGAAAAATACAACCTTCCAAGGCTGACTCAGAAAGAAACAGAAAATCTAAGCAGACCAATTACCAGCAACAAAATTGAAGCGGTAATCAAAAAAATACTCAAGAACAAAACTCTCAGGCAAGACGGATTTACCTCGGAATTTTATCAGACGTACAGAGAAGACATAATACCCATTCTTCTTAAAGTTTTCCGAAAAATAGAAGAGGAGGGAATACTCCCAAACTCATTCCATGAAGCCAACATCACCCTAATACCAAAACCAGGCAAAGACCCCACCAAAAAAGAAAACTACAGACCAGTATCCCTGATGAACGTAGATGCAAAAATACTCAACAAAATATTAGCAAACCGAATTCAAAAACACATCAAAAGGATCATACACCATGACCAAGTGGGATTCATCCCAGGCATGCAAGGATGGTACAACATTGGAAAATCCATCAACATCATCCACCACATCAACAAAAAGAAAGACAAAAACCACATCATCATCTCCATAGATGCTGAAAAAGCATTTGACAAAGTTCAACATCCATTCATGATAAAAACTCTCAGCAAAATGGGAATAGAGGGCAAGTACCTCAACATAATAAAGGCCATATATGATAAACCCACAGCCAACATCATACTGAACAGCGAGAAGCTGAAAGCTTTTCCTCTGCGATCGGGAACAAGACAGGGATGCCCACTCTCCCCACTGTTATTCAACATAGTACTGGAGGTCCTAGCCATGGCAATCAGACAAAACAAAGAAATACAAGGAATCCAGATTGGTAAAGAAGAAGTTAAACTGTCACTATTTGCAGATGACATGATATTGTACATAAAAAGCCCTAAAGACTCCACTCCAAAACTACTAGAGCTAATATCGGAATTCAGCAAAGTTGCAGGATACAAAATTAACACACAGAAATCTGTGGCTTTCCTATACACTAACAATGAACTAATAGAAAGAGAAATCAGGAAGACAATTCCATTCAGAATAGCATCAAAAAGAATAAAATACCTAGGAATAAACCTAACCAAAGAAGTGAAAGACCTATACCCTGAAAGACACTCTTAAGAGAAATTAAAGAGGTCACTAACAAATGGAAACTCATCCTATGCTCCTGGCTAGGAAGAATTAATATCGTCAAAATGGGCATCCTGCCCAAAGCAATATACACATTCAATGCAATCCGTATCAAACTACCAACAGCATTCTTCAATGAACTGGAGCAAATAGTTCAAAAATTCATATGGAAACACCAAAGACCCCAAATAGCTAAAGCAATCCTGAGAAGGAAGAATAAAGTGGGGGGGGAATCTCACTCCCCAACGTCAAGCTCTACTATAAAGCCACAGTAATCAAGACAATTTGGTACTGGCACAAGAACACAGCCACAGAAAAATGGAACAGAATAGAGACTCCAAACATTAACCCATACATGTATGGTCAACTAATATTTGATAAAGGGGCCATGGACATACAGTGGGGAAATGACAGTCTCTTAAACAGATGGTGCTGGTAAAACTGGACAGCTACGTGTAAGAGAATGAAACTGGATCACTGTGTAACCCCATATACAAAAGTAAATTCGAAATGGGTCAAAGACTTGAATGTAAGTCATGAAACCATAAAACTCTTAGAAAAAAACGTAGGCAAAAATCTCTTAGACATAAACATGAGTGACCTCTTCTTGAACATATCTCCCCAGGCAAGGGAAACAAAAGCAAAAATGAACGAATGGGACTATATCAAGCTGAAAAGCTTCTGTACAGCAAAGGACACCATCAATAGAACAAAAAGGTATCCTACAGTATGGGAGAATATATTCATAAATGACAGATCCAATAAAGGGTTGACATACAAAATATATAAAGAGCTCACACACCTCAACAATCAAAAAACAAATAATCCAATTAAAAAATGGGCAGAGGAGCTGAATAGACAGTTCTCTAAAGAAGAAATTCAGATGGCCAACAGACACATGAAAAGATGCTCCACATCTCTTGTCATCAGAGAAACGCAAATTAGAGCCACAATGAGATATCATCTCACACCAGTAAGGATGGCTACCATCCAAAAGATAGACAACAACAAATGTTGGCGAGGTTGTGGAGAAAGGGGAACCCTCCTACACTGCTGGTGGGAATGTAAATTAGTTCAACCATTGTGGAAAGCAGTATGGAGGTTCCTCAAAATGGTCAAAATAGAAATACCGTTTGACCCAGGAATTCCACTTCTAGGAATTTACCCTAAGAATGCAGCACTCCAGTTTGAAAAAGACAGATGCACCCCTATGTTTACAGCTGCACTATTTACAATAGCCAAGATATGGAAGCAACCTAAATGTCCATCAGTAGATGAATGGATAAAGAAGATGTGGTATATATACAAAATGGAATATTAGTCAGCCATATGAAAAAATCAAATCCTAGTATTCGCAACAACATGGATGGAGCTAGAGGGTATTATGCTCAGTGAAATAAGCCAGGCAGAGAAAGACAAGTACCAAATGATTTCACTCATACGTGGAGTATAAGAACAAAAGAAAACTGAAGGAATAAAACAGCAGCAGAAGCACAGAACCCAAGAATAGACCAATAGTTACCAACGGGAAAGGGGCTGGGGAGGACGGCTGGGAAAGGAGGGATAAGGGCGGGAAAAAAAGAAAGGGGGCATTACGATTAGTATGTGTAGTGTGTGTGGGGTCATGGGGAGGGCTGTGCAACCCAAAGAAGACAAGTAGTGATTTTACAACATCTTACTATGTTGATGGACAGTGACTGTGAACGGGGATGTGGGGGGGACTTGTTGAAAGGGGGAGCCTAGTAAACATAATGTCCTTCATGTAATTGCAGATTAATGATACCAAAATAATATAAAAAAAAGAAAGCAGACCAACCAAACACTAACTAAAGGCAAAAAATAAAATCAACTACCCACAAAAGCAGTTAAAGTAAGCACAAAAGAGCACAGAATTAAACTACCAACATATAAAGAACAGAGGAGGAGGAATAAGAAGGAAGAAAAATAAATAATGACCAGACAGTGTTTAAAATAGCTCAATAAGCGAGTTAAGTTAGACAGTAAGATACTAAATCTTTGGCAAGCATGAATCTAAAGCCTGCAATGGCAATAAGTACGTGTCTTTCATTGATCACCCTAAATGTAAATGGACTGAATGCACCAATCAAAAGACACAGAATAATAGAATGGATAAAAAAGCAAGACCCGTCTCTATGCTGCTTACAAGAGACTCACCTCAAACCCAAAGACTATAGGAACAAAAAAAGACTGAAGGAACAAAACAGCAGCAGAATCATAGAACCTAAGAATGGACTAACAGTTAAGGGGAAAGGGACTGGGGAGGATGGGAGGGGAGGGAGGGATAAGGGTGGGAAAAAAGAAAGGGGGCATTACGATTAGCATGTATAATGTGGGGGGGGGGCATGGGGAGGGCTGTGCAACACAGAGAAGACAAGTAGTGATTCTACAGCATCTTACTACGCTGATGGATAGTACTGTAATGGGGTTTGTGGGGGGGATTTGGTGAAGGGGGGACCCTAGTAAACATAATATTCTTCATGTAATTGCAGAGTAATGACAACAAAATTAATTAATTAGTTAATTAAAAAAATAAAAATAAATTTTGAACTTTCAAAAATGTTTTCTTAAATTATTCATGAATAACTAAGATCAATTAATTTTATCTTGCAACTTTCATCTTTTGATCATTACTGATAGCATTATTGATGCCTATAAGAATAAAAATCCAACCTGATAGCTTCTGAATCATTAACTTTTTTAACTGAGATAATTGTAGACTCACAAGCAATTGTGAGAAATAATAAAGATAGATCCTGTATGTCTTTTACTCAGTGGTAATGTTTCCATAGTTATTCTCATTAACTTTAAATCAAGAAAATGTTCAGTGCATTTTTAAGGTAAATATTGTGCCTGTAGTTAATTTCCAGTGTATAAAATGACTGGAAATAAATAGTGAAAAACAATTTATATTTGTTGTGTTTGAATATATGTGCTTATGATCACATCATGGGAGCACTTACTTATCATGGGAAAGTCTTGAACATATTTAGAAATGAAGAGATGGATCAACAAAAGGAAAAATGATCAAATTCATAGAGTATAGTCCCAGAGAACGTGGAAGGGAATAGGATTCAGATAGAGGAGCACTTCTTTGTCAGAAACAGAAAGAAGGAGATTATAGCGAACATTGATGCAGATATCCCATGAATACCTCGTCTTAGTCCAAAGTTCTCATCTCACATGAGAGAACTAGTAATCACTTCCACCTGGACTGTGATTTTGGACCTCTTTGCCCCATCTTTGCGTATGTATTCCCCCAGGTGATCGGTCTTACCCTGTGACACATTTGGGGCTTATCCTCCCTGCGGCCCAGTTTATGCTAGAGACCTGTTTTACACAAATGCGCGCTTGCGCTTGTGTTGTCCTTTGGGGCCTTGTTTGTTCCTTTCCTTTACCTCTTAAAAACCGGTCTTTTCCTTTCCTGCCTTGTCTCCCTTTGTGTACCCGTTCACTTCGCCTAGATGCTGGCTTCCATGGGATTGAAGCAGAAAAACAGGAGGTCTAACAAAACTATGATTTGTCTTTTTTGCTACAGAAACTTACTTTATAAAATTTTAATAGGCCAGGTATTTATGACTTATTTTATTACATTTGTTTATTAATTCTCAGCTCTTGTATGTCCTACCTAGGTATACCCTAACAATACTATTGTCCCAATGGAACTTAGAGATACACATTATAATTAGAAAATTTCACATTTTCTTTTCCTTTTTTTACATTATTATACTCCTGTTTGCTGCATGTGTCATAGGTAAAGCCCTCTGAAAGAAGATGCTAAAAGATGTTTATTAGGACCCCTGTAAAAGGAAGTGGGGAGGAAGTATGGTTGTGCATACAGAGAAGTTCTAGTGCAATGCAGGCTACACAAAGGCCCAGCCAACTTTATGGGGAATTCTAAAGCCAAAAGTACTCATCCCTGCATCCTGCTTTGAAAAGATGAACAGGCCTTTGTGTGCTTCACTTAGTCATTTGATGCAGGCTACCCTGGGAAGGGTGTTGACTTCTGCCAAGGCTGTAGCTGAGGCAGAACTTGAAGGAGCTCACTATAGACCTCTGTGATTCCATCTTTAGAGCATAAAGACAGCACATCTACATATCACAAACTGTTGGACTGTAAGGATGTTTTGTTTGTCTAGTCATGTTTTAAATATATTGAATGTGCTTAGCTAGCCTCTATCAATTGAATTCCCTGGCCAAATATTAAAACTTTTTTGTTTTGCTATCCCTTGTATACATAGTAGCCTCCCTTCCACCTCACCTCCAACCCTTCGATACCATCAATACAATATACAAAGCTACTGCCAGAATCACACCAGGAAATATGATAAAGTTCATGAAAAGACTTTATCTAGTAACTCATTGGTCAGTATCAGTAATACAACAAAACTGGTCAGAAAACATAAGACTAGGACAACACTCTGACTTACTAAATCTCTTAGGGTGAACTTAGGGCAGGTATATGTTAGAAAAAGTTCCTCAGCCTGTTTAGAATGATTAAGAAGCCTCCATCCCTGGTACCATTCCACAGTAAGCTCAGGGAAAAAAAGTAAATTCCAGAGTTCCAAAAAGACATGGAAATTGTTGGTATAGCTAATAAAATAGAGCAAGAACATAAATAGGGCATATAGCTTGGAGAAGGAACACAATATGAAAATGAAAGTAATAGGCAAAAATATAATTCAGTCTATGCCACAGCAGAAGTAAGCCTGATTGGAGAAACATCAGAAATAAGATTGGGATGTAAAATTGAACACAGCTCTTGTGGTAAGGCTTTATGTCAGTATTCACCTTGGAAATCTCTAAAACTGCACATATTCGGGCATCAATAAATATATCCTGGAATGAGTGTTCCCATTCCAGAACCCATAACTAAATTCATGTAGAAGTGGAGAAAGAACTGATTGTACTTGCTGGTGACCATACCATGTAAGAGGCAGAGCCCATCTGCTGTACCAGATGTCTGTAGCTGATCAGACAGCATGCCTGTGGGGGTGGCAAAAGCCCTTCTTTCTGAGAAGGCCACCTGGAAAGAGGCCAATTCAATTGTGCAGGACTACTCCTAACCACTGTTAAGAGTCTCATAGTCATACTGAGTTAGTTCCCTAATTCAACCAGAAAGCTTCTACAAATGTGTGGGGAAATGACTGAATTGTACTTTATGGTTTAAAATAAACAGCCTTCGAATGTTTCTGATAAAAATGAATTTATATGGTATCTGTTAGGCAAATCTCTGCTATTTTGGTTTGTTCTACGTTCCTTTAAACACACTAGGGCAGCAGTATTTTCTGTGAGCACCTAATTATACAATATGTCTGAATTGACCCTCAATTTCCACAGAGTTAAATGTGAGTAGTCTGTGCATTTCCCAAGATTTGAAAGCTTTATTTAGCTCTAATTTTATGGGCAAAAGGAACTTGAAAAATAATTTAATTTGTTAACTTTTAATTTCAGATTTCTAATTTTCTCACTTACTTGTACCAAGAGTTTTGAAACACAATTAGGCAGCAATTGCCTTAAATTTGTGCTTTATTTTTTCGCACATCATTAAAGACTTGATGCCACAGCTTTCTGCAACCAAGGCTAAATATTTTGCTTTAATAGAAAACACATGTTAACCTTCTAATCCTAAAAGGTTTACATACATGTTTACATATACATTTTCTTCTCTTTCTTTTGCTTTTATCCTTTCCTTCTCTCAGACTTTCTCTTCCCTCTTTCTCTCTCTCTCTCTTGCATACACACACACACACACACACACACACACACACACACACACACACACACACACACACACACACAGAGTCATTTTGCTTCTACATAGTATATGGAGTACTAGGTGCTTTAATTCCAGAGGGAAGCATATTACTAATACTGGATGCATATATCACCCAGGTGCCATGTTAACTAGAGGCTTTGCTCAAATCACAAGTCTTCACAGTAACTCCACGGATGAGCATACTTGTTCTTTTTGTACGGATTTAAAAATATTGAAGCCCAGAGGATTTCAGTGATGGGCCCCGAACCACACACCTGCAAGTGGTACAATAGGAGTGAACACAATGTCTGCCAGACTCCAGAGTGCATGATCAGGCAGGTTCCTACTGCTGCTTTCTTGCCTCTGAAAAACTGAGTACTTTTAGAGGAAGGGAGGAAATAGGAGCAATATATCTGCCTAGTGACCTGGTGCTATGTGCAAGTGCCAATCCGTCATGGAGCCTGCTGAACTCTACCTAGTATTCAATGACACATTAGAAATGACCAGGGATGAAGTTTTCAGATGGTGTTACCTAGTCACTACACTAGGACTGTTATAGAACTTCTACAGTTATCTGACTCTAATCTGAGTTGAGTGTTAAAAGAGCTGAGCTTGTTGAGTTTTTCTTTCAGTAAATGCTCCAGTGCACTTCTTCGGTCATCACAACTGTAGTGAACAGCTGAGTGGAGCAGTCACTTTTTCCCTGAGGAACTTGTTTCATCACCATAAAACATAGGTGATAAGGTGATTATGATGTCATTACATAATGTGGATTAGTTGCATCCCATTTTCCATTTGAAGAAGCTCAGTATAGTGTTACTGACCAGGATAACCAGAGTGATTCCAAAACCTCATCTTAGAGGGTCTCCTTTTGAGTTCCCACTCCTGGTACCAATGCTTTAATCAGCCACTGAGAAGACAGACACCATATCATTTATTTCAACAGAAAGAATTTGACATAAAGAATTGCTACTTAGAGATTGAAAGAGAGATTGGATTAAATAGGATAATAGGTAATAAAAAGACATAGCTATCAGGTATCTTACATTCCATGCATTGGGACATTGGAATACTATGATTTATGTATCATTTCTTCTCCTTTAAAAAATACTTTAAATTTATAGATAGTAATACAATAAGCAAAAAGTTCATATGTTATATTTGACTATATTTTCAGGAGTGTAATGCAATGAGTAGATTTCTTAGGCCCTGATGCTTCCTCCAATATTTTGTTTAAGTATGTGGGAGAGTAAGTAACTTGCTTTGAATTTAGTATCAGTCTACAAATGATTACGACTAGAGAGGTTTCATTTTATTATAATTTTCACTTTGATTCTGGAAAATGACATTTTGCTTTTTATTTGGCAAAAAAAGTCTATGAATTCTCGAAGATATACATATGGAAATTCATCCAAGGTTTATATCCTCATGGTCATATTTAATGCAAAATACAAAGTACTAAAAAGTCTTTTACAGAGCGTTAGTTAAGGAACAAGAAAAAACTGACAGATTTTTAGCCACACAAAAAGAGCATTTTTATTGGCTGCATTTCAAATAATGGTAAGGTTATGCTACTGCTGACAGACATTCTTCACCCATTGGTTAAAACTGTTTTATGCTTCTGGGTGTTAATAAGCAAGTTTTTCATTTTCAACAATACCAAATTTTAAAATATATCACTTACATTTCATTTTTGCCATTATTCTTGAATGGATGTCATTTTTTACATGTAAAATCATTATTCCTTTATTGTCAGACTTTACCCCAAAATAGTATCTACAATTACTGAAGTTCAGATAGGAATATTTATCATTAGATCCACTTACAGGAATTTTTTACTTAGCCAGTTCTACATAGCATAGTCAAGATATTAATGGTTTTCTCTTAAAGTAAACAAACAAACACATTGTTATAAGGCAAATTAATTATAAACTAAAAAATCAAGTTTTAACAGATGACGCTTTCCACAAATTAATATAATAGGATATAAAATAAAGAACAAACAAAACCTTTAAAAATAGCTTGTTTCATTTTTACTATTTCCATAGTTCAACATTTCTTTGTGAAAATCTGACTTTCTGTCTCAATTCGTATTCTTTCCATCCAAAGAACTTTCTTTAACATTTCTTTTATTGTATCTGTGCTGGTAATGCATTTTCTCACACTCAGTCAGAAAAAGTCTTTGTGTCACTTTCATTTAGTAAAGATATTTTCACTGATTAGAGAATTAACAGTGTTTTTTTTTAAATTAAGTACTTTAAATACGTCATTCCATCAATTTCTGATTTGCACAGTTCCTGAGAAGTCTACCACAATTTTTATCTTTGTTCTTGTGTATGTATTGTGTCTTTTTTCCATCTCAGCTGCCTTCCAGATTTTCTCTTATTTTTGGTTTCAGCAATTTGTAAAGATCATGTGTCTGTAAGTGTATGTGTATGAATTTAGTGTTCATTTTAGAATCTTTAGGCTTCTTGGATCTATGGTTTATCATCTTTCACTATTTTTGGAAAACTTGAGCCACTGATTTTTAATGTTTTCCTATATTTTTCTGCCCTGATCTCTTTCTCTTGTCCTTTTGGGATTCCAGTTAAATGTATGTTAGGCTGCTTGATTTGCTCCTTCAGCTCTTAGATGCTCTTATTTTTTCACCCGCCATTTCCTTTTGTGATTCAGCTTGGTTATTTCTACTGATCTTATTCAAATTAATTATTTCCTTAGCTGTTTTTATTTGTTTCTGTCTTAGGGATTCCATCTCCCTGATGAAATTTTCTATGTTTATGAATTTGTCTATTACCTTTAGATGAATTAATATAAAAACCATACTTTGTTTATAATTCTAGACTGTAGTTGTAACAATTGGATCATCTCTATTTCTAGCTGTCGACTTCTTTGTTTTTTGAACAAGATATATTTCACACTTATTTATCTTGTCTCATAACTATTTATTGTTGGTTGTTGGGTATAAAATAGTAGATCCTGAGGTAAACAGTATTTGTTTTCTGAAATGAGCATGACTTTTGCTCTTTCTGGATATTAATTGTGGGTAGTTAAGTCACTCTGTTTATGAGTGAAGGTGAGTTTGAGTTTTGTTTTTGATTATGGTAGCCTTAGTGTACCAAAGTCATCAAAGTCTTGTGATTAGTAATAAAGAGTCTAGGATTAGGAGAATTTTTCTGTGTGTTATGTTCCATTCCAAGCTATCAGCCATTACAGAATTCCTATACAAAATAAGAAGTCTCTCTCCACCTTCTTGCCTTTCTTTGAGTGGTAGAAAACTGTTGCTTTTTCACTTGGCACTTCCTTAGGTAGTGCTCAGGGGTGAGAGTGGGAAGTGTTTGTTTCCTGGTCCAGGCTAGGATGAGACAGGCCTTGTGGTGTGAATGCAGGTGAAGCTTCCTCAGCTTTCCAATTCCTCTTTCCGACACAGCCAAAGTCCACTTTGTATCTCTGGTAGCTCTTGTGTCAGACAGAGTTTTCTGTACTTCCCCTGGTTGTAGGAGGCCTATGATTACATTGGTATGTGCTTCTAGCCAAATTGTCCCTAAGGGTAGGTTTTCTTCTCTAACAATTATACCAGTAGTAATGTACCTTTCATTGAATCATCACAATGTTACCTGGCCAGCCTTCAGAAGCTTAAAGTGCTTGCACTGTGAAAGAGAAGGATGCAGGTAGTAGTGTGAAGCTATGTGTTTTTCCCACAATGGCAGCTCATTCCCTTTTGCATCTCTGTATAACCACAGGGGCTTCCCTCTGGTCAACTAGTCAACCTCCAATCTTTTCTTCCTTTCAAACATTGACATGGTTCTTATTAGATCTGCCAATTGGACAGCAGAGGTACTTCATGTTGACCCAAGTAGTAGCATTAATAATTGTGTCTGTGTCATAAAATGCATGGATCTTTAATAACAAAATATCTCTGACACTTTCATTAAAGGGCTGGGCCAAGTCACTGACCAGCCTGGTGGGTGGGCTTGGGGAGGCTAAAGAACATGGCCAAAAGTGTCTACACTCGGGGATTTATGGTAGATTATTACGGACAGTGCTAAAAATATACACTATGACAAATTTAGTACAATAAATTTTATTTTGTGAGAGGCTGTTATTTACATAATTATCAAGATTTGTTGGTTTTCCTTTTGTAGAAATAATAGTTTCATGTGCCAAAGAATTGCAATTTTGTTTTCAACAATAAAGTATTGATAACAACATAAAAAGGATAACTAGTAGAGGTCAGTAGAAGTAGAAAATAACTTGCAAGTAAGTATGAAATCCTGTTTGGTCTGGGTCTCTCAGTGATACCAACATGCCATATAGTGCACACTTGTCTTTATCAATTAATCAGATTTTCAAGTTATTTTTCTTACCTACTTATATGGCATCTAGTCCCTCTTCATCCATATTCTGACTTAGGTTTGTTTTTCCTTGGAGGGGTTTGTTTCTCCTTGATTTGAGGGTAACTCATTGCCTAGTGACCTCAACCCTCTGATGAATTCATGGAAAATTACAATTTTGTACTTTATCCAGATATTTTTCATAGTGTATCCAACCGTTGCTTTTTCCAGTTTTATACAACCCAAGCAGAAGCTGAACATTCAATACTTAAAATTTTAAGAGTATTGACCTTGCCACTGATTAAGATCAGTCAAGATAGTTATAATCAAGTTACATACTGATACTGAGGGCTATGCTGAGTTCTGCTATATAATCTAAACATATCTTACATAACTGACCTTCCTTTTCATGATCTGAATATAGTGTACCTATATCTACATCTCATGTAAAGATGAATACATCTTATATATCTACATCTTGAACTCCAAGATGCTCAGTGATGCTGAAGAATTTTGGATATGGAGGAGGTGATTTCTTTTATTTTGCTCCTCCTTTTTAGTACTCCTCAATTCATATCTCTGCAAAGAAGCTCGCTTCTCTGGTCAGTGGAGTGTAGCTGCAGGAAGAAATAAGGCAGTGTCAGGGTGAGTGAATTTCCTGGTGACTCCATCATGAAGCTTTCTCCCAGTCACCTACAGCCAGGGTACCCACTGCCTTGTTGTCATAGACATCCACATGGCTGTCCCACATGACGTTCTGCCTCTCCAAGGAATTCTTCCAAGCAGACTAAGATCTCCACGATGGTTGCAGAAACTCTCACCTTCTACTAGTTCTCAGACATCTCACTCTCTTCAGTATGGCTAAGGGCATCTTCAGTACCATTATGTAGCACATTTGCATTTTTATATTGGTACCTCAAACATATTGCCCAGGATCTTAACAGATGGGTAACCTAACTTACTTGTCAGGTGCATCCTTTTTCATAATAACAGGCAAAATGCTGTTGATTATATCTGTGTTTAAGGAATGTTTAGACTTCTGGGACACAGAGTCCTGATGATACCCCAGGATTAGGATTGAAACAGAGGAAGAACAGATTTTTTTATTTTTTCGTGTGATGTGTGGATCTTAGAAAAAATGTATCTCTTCTATACTCTTAATAGGTAAATTTATAACTAATAATCTGGGATGCAGTGGGGTGGGATAGGAATCAAAACATATTCAAGTCTGTGCTGAACTCAATGCTTAACCTAGAAATCAAATACTGTATTCTTTCCTTTTAATATTTCCTAATAGGTGGGTTTGAAAGTAGGCCTCAGGCAAAAACAATTGTAAAGATTCAAATAACAGAGCTAGCTGTATTTCAATTGTCACTTCATATCAGCCTAGTGACTTCATAGTTTATTGATTTGTAAGTTAGAAAGTTTCATTTCCAAAAGGAGTATACTGGATTCATTCCAGAATTATCTTTTTGTAGAAATATATGAGTTTAGCCCCATGCCACTTACAAAGATTAATGCTTTTCCACAAACTGACAATATTTGTATCATTTTCCTCAAGTCTATCTCTAGGGACAAATCATAAGTAAATAAATGTCAAAGTTATCTTCCACATACAGAAACAACTATTCTGAAAATAGCATTTTGAACACTATAATGCTTTTATAAGTAACCTTTCTAAATTTAATAAGAGAAAACATGAAAAGGAACTCTAGTGTGTACAAATGAGTAGCAAAAGAACAGGCTTTTCTTTCATATCATTCTTAACACAAATATAGTATGCACAGCAGACATTTAAATTGGTGTTTGAGAAGCTTCTATATATACTGCTGTGATAAGAAAAATGACTAAAGAGGAGAAAACACACACTATATTACAATGAGAAGACTTCCCATATCAGTGACTAGTTCATAGGATCTTGGGCTAAATGAAATGTAAGCAGGCTAAGAATTCTAAGCCTTAATGATTATCAGGTTTGTTAAAGGTGTAGCCTGAAAATTCTAATTTTTCATGAAGAAATTTTAGAGAAATATTATACATGAATTTTAATGAGATAATTTATGCAACTGACAATGACGAAGTTAAAAATTTTGAGGTTCTATTTCTCCTAGGTTATTGGCTAATAAAATGACAGATTAGATTGTAATATTTTGCCATTCTTGATGTTGGAGTCATAAGAATCTGTAAATGATACATAAAGGAAATGTACCTAAAAATGCTATAGAGAAATTACAAGAAAAAAATTATTTCAAGCATACATATATAAATTTTCTCTTAATATTTACATAAAATTTTTGCAGTTTTGCTCAATATAGAGATAAATAATTACATGACTGAGGATGAGCTAGAAATATCTAAAATATGCAAGAGGGGTAGTGAGGAGGTTGTGAAGGACTCAATAATTTTCTCTAGGTATATTTGGGTAAATATACAGATATGCACTAGAAAAATATATGTGCATCTCTGTGTGTATTTTCATTTATGATGAATTCTTATATAACCACAATATTTCAAATTATTATGGCAAATATTATTAAGCATATTTTTATATCTTGAATAACACTAAATTCATAGTACTACAGCAATTCAAAATGGTACTAATATATTTTAAGTAGGAATGTAGACAAAAATATATTGTGAGAGAAAATATGGGGATTATAGACTTGAATCGTATTTTTTTTTAATACTAAAACCTTACCTATTTAGTTATAAATGTAGTCAAATGGAACAGGTCAATTTTTGTTTAATAATATACTTTTTTTCCATCATAAATTTTTAAAGCCTCAAATTTGGTGTAATTCAAACTTCTTTTGGAAAATACAATAATCCAATAAACACATTTTGGAGGAAGGTTAATGTTTGTTCGTCATAATACTTGGTTTATGATAGGACCAGTGACTCTAGAGAGAACAAGTAACTAACCTCTAAGAAGTAAAAAAGCTGAAGACACTTACCTGTGTATATTTTGTTCATATAAAATTATAACATCTAATGGGTAACTTTAATAATACAGTGGGCAGTTTTAAGCCATTTCCAGAGGAAACCTTGATACATACTTCCAACTACTTAAAGTATGGACGATTTGAGTAATTCTGTCTCCTAGAATAATTTGGCATTACTCTAACTGCAAGTAGATTTATTTAAATATAGGCTTTATGTTTCAAAGCTGTTTAAGGCCTTAAAAGACTCGTAGATTTCCTCCTAAGTGTATCTGTGTCTACATTTCTCTCAGAGTTTCTTAATGGTACATTTCAGTGCATTGCAATTTTAAACTGTAATACTATATTTTATATAAGAACAGGACAAACACACTCATGCATGTTCTTGCAATTATAAGTTACGGACATACAGTTTGTAAAAACAAACAAAACATAATGAGAAAATTAATCTTATGATATTACAGAGGCAGTACAGGATAGCAGCTAGTTGAATGGGTCTAACATCAGACTGCTTGAGTTTTGATTGCTTGAGTTTTATTCTTGTTCTGCCACTTCACACTTATAATTTTGGATAAGTTAGTTATCTTCTCTGTTCTTATAATTTGTACAAAAGTGAGACATAATTGTACCGGTGTCATCATACCATAAAAAATCCCAAAAATACACATTAAGTGTTTAGAACAGAGTTCGATACATGGTAAGCACGTAATGTTCAAAATGACTATTATTCTTTTCTGAATCAATTAAAATTTCATTCTGCCTATGGAAGCATGGTTGCTTTAGCTGTTGGGATAAAAAAATGTAATTTCATAGAATGCATCATGATAAGAGAATTATTCCCTTACATATAGGGAAAAATTGTTTTTAAGCCAGTCCATTTTGCTATGTTTTGTGTGTTCTGGGACTGAATATATTAATTGTTGTACTTCTCTTGGTTGGTAGTCTAAGCTTAATTAATGTTGTATTACTAAGGTTCACTGAGTTTTCCCTTTACTCTTAGAAAATGAATAAAGAACTTTACCCAAATAGCTAGTCTCAAAAGCAAAAGGGAAAGAAGAAAAAAATGAAAGATGAAAATTTGTGCCTGTTTCCAGCCAGAGGTTCTAGGAGAGAACCATCCTGGATTGATGCTGGGAAGCTGACTGCAACAGTGCCTTGGAGCAGGGACTTTGTGTGCTCAGCCATGTGGCCAGGTAGTGGACAGTGGAGGCTGCTGCCTGTCTGCCACTCAACTCTCCAATTTAATTCAAACTTATTATGTCCAGAAGAACTATTATTATTACATTAGTTTGGGCCCAGAGGGATTCGATCCTTTTCTTTCATTACCAATAAAGTAAAAGCCTTGAGCCACAGTTTAAAGATTTCAATTTATCACTCATAAAAAGATGCTTATGTAATGTGGAAAACATATATAATAGACATATTTGTGTACAAATGCTGTGACGATACTTTATGCTTAATGTAAATATGTTGACAAATACATCTTAAAGTACATTCTGTCATTTTAAAAACGTTATTTAGCTAGTTTTAAAAACCAAATCTTTTCTGCTCTCTCCCTTTCCAGATTTGAATACCAGAGATACAATTTGGGGAAGAAACATAAAGTGCTACCTTTTTATAAAAGTATATATATTTAATTGGAGAAAATAACCAACCACACAAAAATATCTCAGGTATTTCAATAATAAAAGTAAGTTTATTGGAGTTTAAAAAACGTCCCTGTGGGTTAAAATTTTCTATTGAATAATATATAAAATGAAAATCTGGTCTGTGTTCCTAAATTCTATTTTTATCTTTACCATAATATTTCACTATTTATAGTGCTTTTGCAATTGGAAATATTGAGCAAACATTGCTGACGCTCCTGAGTTTATCTGTGTCTGACATTCATTATAGCAGCCCAGCTTGGTCTCCCTAGCTTCCATAATGAAGTTTGCTGCAGTCAGTAGGAACCGTTTGATTGGTTTATAGAGGAAAAAAGAGATGTTCGAAACAAGTTATACACGAAGTCTGGAAAATGTTATGGGGAAATTGGTCTGAAGCAGATAGGAGTGTACCAATTTAAACTATGAGGACAAGAACACCATTTCTTTTAGAAAAAAAAAAGGAAAATTTCAATGAGGAATCAATGAAGCTATTTGTTCTCAGCCAAAAGAAGAGAAAAAGGTAAGGAAGAAGGTGGGGGAAAAGGAGCAGGAAGGGGAAAATAGGTAACAAAAATAACTAAATTGAATTGACCATTGCCAGCCTTAAAAAGTTATATTCTGAAAATGATTGTTTTTCAATATAATTCTGTATTGATCACAGTGTAAGAAACACATCTTAAACCCAAAACACACTCAGCTATCTTAGTTTACAAAGATATATTTCCTCTTCTGAATTCTTGTAGGGTAGTGTTTCTCAAAGTGTACTCTTCAGATTGGCATTAGCATCATCTGGGAAATTGTTAGAAGTGAAAATTTTTGTGTTCCACTTTAGACTTACATAGTCAGACACCCTGGAAGTGGGTCACATAATCTGCATTCTAACAAACCTTGAGTGCATATTTAAATTTGAGGACCACTGTTGTAGGACAATGCCTCTATGCAAATAAATGAAGCAAATAATTATATGCTTGTTATTTTTTCCTTTTAAAAAATTAACAAATTAAAATAATTCATATTGTATTACTAATATGTAATGAATAATTAACACGTATATATAATATATTTAATAACACACAATATATAAAATACAGCTCACTATCCAAACCCTTACCTTTAGAATAAAGTCTTCATGATTATTCTTTAAAAATGAGTAACTTGGCAAAACAAGTCTGGGACTCTAATGAATTCTGTGCAAGTAAAATGCGAATTGCTCTGGAATCTAAGTATTTAAAGTATAATTTGTTTTGCTGAAGGACTTAGTAAGATAAAAACATGTTTTTGGCAAAGTGAGTAAAAACCAAAGATTAAATAATTCACCAAAATTAAGAGCATTTACGGTAATGTATTACATAACCATTCTATTTTACTGTCAAGAATCATGAAAGAACAGTATCTTTTTTACGATCTGTGCTTTTTCTTCATAAAGTTTATAGTAACTAAAGTTGGTGCCTATATATTAACTATTTAGAATTTCCATGTGGCAGCTACAGTGTTCTTTGCTATTAATTTTCAGTACCAAAGGTATTTTTTCTTTGCCTTTTCAGGAAAGTAAAAGTAATTTATCCCTCAAGTGCCTGAGCACCTTTCACAATCTCACGAGATCCTGTCAGTGCAGCTGACCTATACCCAGCATTTTTGTCTGCTTTCTCTTTATAATTTTGAAAAATAGAACTTTTTGCCATATCTACAAATTTTGTAAAGCATCGTTTTTATGGGAGAAAAAGATTCTATTTATATTCCAAGTTTTTCAATGTTCTTAACTCAGTTCATAAAATTTAGCTGCTCATATCTGAGATCTTTTTAACCCTAAATAATAGAATAATAGAATAATAATAATAAAACAAGACAATATTGTAGTAGGGTCTTTATTTTCAAATTTATGCTCAGAGAAAGAAACTTAAAATTTCAATATTACAATTAAAAATTCTAATTTACATGATCCTGAATTTCCTTTTCACCTAGAGATGTTCAGAAGGGTAATTTTCTCTCTCCTGCCATCACCATCCCATCATCCTTACTTTACAGGCCCCATTTAAACCAGAAGAGATAAAACACCTTTCTTCTGAAAGTACACTCATGACCTTTTATTTACTCATATATATATATATGTTACTCTCATCCCACCCACACTCACAAAGATTGAGGGCAGTGAAATGCAATAAAGCTCTTTCATGACTCATCCAAATTACTTTTGATTTTATCTCAATGGCATCAGGGCCATAAGCAATGATGTTTTTATGTAATAAGTGGTTATATTGTCAAGTTTTTTTCCCTATACCAATTTCATATTTTAATTCAGACTTTGATTGTTTGTCCATCTATAAATTTTTATTCTGTTTCTGACTCTGTTACCTTTATTTTTGAAACTTTTCATGTAATGTTTTATCTTAATTCCTTCCCTGCATGTATTGAGACTTAAAATATAGCCTATCAATCAATCATATCATACTACAGTTAATCCCATATTTTTAAATGATGTCCTGTTCTTATTTTAACTTGTACCCCTGAAGATATCATTCAGGTACTTCTTGTCCCAAAGTTTATAGAGAATGATTTAAAATGATAATAAATGTTTTTACTGTAAATAACAAGTTTTGTCATTATATCGCTGTTTTAAATTTCCCAAGAAGTGTTTATTCAGAACATCCTTTCACTGAATATTAAAATTTATATTTTATTATAAATTTCCATTTCTTGTTTTTAAGAATAATGTTTGGCTTTGTATTTATAGTCCCTTAGAAACTACTCACTTCTTTGAAAAATTTGTATTGTTATGCAGAATGTTTCTCCTCATGGAAGTTAGAATTTACATTTCATAAAAATTTCACATTAAGAAAAATATGTGACCCTCTGTCAAAATGTTTCAAAAATACTAAATGCAAGATTACCTATGTGTGTGTTATTTTTCTGTAAGTAAGCATAAGATTTTTATAGAAATGTTGATATTTATTATTTTTCTGTCACACTTAACACCAAATTCTAAACAAGGATTGTGTGATCAACTGAAGTTTCATTAGAACATCATGTGTTTATTAAAAGAACTTTCTTTCTGTGATGGGTTTATGCCTTCAACTTTGTGACTCTGTATTCGTAAAAGGAATTCCCAGTGTATTGTGAGACCAAGGGGACAATTTCAGGTATGGCTTATTTGTGATTTAATGTTTCAGAAAAAAATTTCCTTTCTATACTGGAAATTCAGAATATTAGTGCTAAATAAAACAAGGCAATATTCTTTGCTGAATTGCTCTGGTTTTAAATATTCCATAATTTATGTTAAAGGAAAGTTTTTGAGATATTTATAGATTCATATGCATTTTGAGATCCCATATACCCTTAAATCAGTTTTTTCCAATGGTAACGTCTCACATAACTATAGTACAATAGAACAACCAGAAAGTAGACATTAGCACGTATCTTCAACCTTATTTAAAATTTTCAAGTTTTATATGCATTCATGTGTATGTATGTGTGCACATGCATGCATGTAGTTCTATGAAAATTTACTACATGTTTAGATTTGTGTAACCATCAACATATTTAAGATAAAAACAATTCCATCACTAGAATTCCTCTTGCTACTCTTTATAGCTATAGCGACCTCCTATGTTTCCACACCTCAATAACCACTGACAACTGATAATCTGTCCTCTATTTCTAGAACTTTATTTCATAACTATTGTATAAATGGAATCTTACATTACATACACTTTTGAGATTGGCTTTTTTATTTTCTTCACTCAGCTTAATTCCCTTGAGATCCATGCTGTTTCATGTATAAGTAGTTTGTTCATTTTCATTGCTGAGTAATATTCCATGGCATAGCTGTATCATAGTTTATTTAATGATTTACCTTTTAAAGGGTATTGGGTTTCTAGTTTGGGGTTTCTCATGAATAAAATTGTTACAAACATTTGTGTACAGGATTTTTTTTGTGAATGTTAACTTTTCATTTCACTGGGATAAATGGAGCCTTTTTTTGTCAGTAGTGCAATTATTGGGTCATATGTTAAGAGCATGTTTAGTATTTTAAGAAAACATGGCAAGGAAGGAAAAACCTAAAATTAATTCCAAACAACTGTTGATAATTTTTATTAAAAATAAGGGAGGTGAAAAAATAAAAATAAAAATAAAAATAAATAAGGGAGGTGATCATATAGTTCATTTTCTTCTGATGTATTAGCATAGTGAGAATTATTAAAAAATAGCTTTAATTTTAATCTATTTTTTTTGAGCTCCTATAATGTGAGTACTTAAGCAATAGGTCTACTGGTGTTGGGGAAATATAATTAAAAATAAATTCTCTTCCCAACTCAGAAAACCCTTCCACAAAAGTAGAAGAGGAAAAAAAGAATTTTATTACTGAATAAGCATTAAACTAGAATGTGATGAGCATCACAGTTTATCTGCTAAGGATATTGCAGACAGAAAGAGATCTCATCTTTTTACATAGTCAAGCAGCTACAACTTATTATATACACATTCTCAGGATGAACAATATTTAGCCCTCAAGTAAAAAGGACTTGATAGCATCATTTGTCACACATAGTTCATCTTAAATTCACCTGGTAATTGGAGATGACCATCTGTGTTAGCTAATTGGCTTTATCCCCAGGAAAAATAAACTTCTTCTATCTTTACAACAGAGGGTAGTTTTGCAACAAGGCACCCAAAGAATTTAGGCTTTCTACCATAGAAACAGATATAGAGACATTAATTATCTTCCTTAATGATTACAATTCAGAGTTGGTTCCCAGGTTCTTGAGAAAGGCAGTTCCAGGTTGTAAAGCTGGTAAGAGGTTTATATAGCTTTTAAAAAGATTCACATACTTATCAAAAAAAATAAAGACCTTACAGTTGCAAGCATTCAAAAGTAAATGTTATAGGAAAATGGAGGGTGTAAGAAGTCTCTTCACTTACTTTCAGTAGGAAAAAGTAAGTCTCTTATTTTTAATTCATATTTATACTTACAGGGGACATTTTAGCTAGATCACATAGGTTCTAATATATGCTTGTTTTGGAGTCATTGTTTTTTTATATTCTCTGATATTTCAATTTTTATTCCCCTTCAGCCCAAGTGTTATTTCAGAAATGTTTGCTTTTCAAATGATACTATAATTTGTAAAACTGAAGTTTAATTTATGGTTGTAAATATTATAGATATAACTAGTCATAAAATTTTTTCCTATATTGAGTGTTTCACATTTTTAATATTTCTTTATATTTTATTTTTTATATGTGACACATGATCTGGACTTCCATTTGACTTTATTCATTCTGTTAATTTGGGGTTACAGATTTACAGTATGTAACAATTCTTCAAGATTTATTATGATTTATCTTTAGTTTTAAATTTAAGGTTTAATGTTTCTAACCATGAAGGAGATATCATCCAAACTTTACTCATTGAGTAGTATTTTTAAAATTTTCATTTTTAAATGATGACCTGAATTCTTATATGTTGAGAATGTTTGGTTCCTTTATAATATTATTAACTTGAGTATACTAAAAAAAAATCATCAGCCTAGATAGTCTTCCGCAGTGTTATGTAATTAGCATTACTGAGCTGAGGACTGAAATGAGCATTTTGCCACACAAATACACTTATTTTTCCTGAATTGTAGTAAACTAATGCTAAAAATAATTTCTGGGCCTCTTTCTTTTATCTTATAAGAAAAAATGCTTTCTCATCCAGTCTAAACAAATCTTCCTGTGTGCACTGTTCCTCCCTGTGATTTCAACGTTTCTTCATGATAGCAGCACTTTCAAGTCTATAAACCAGCCTTCTCCAAAAGTGTGTGTGTGTGTGTGTGTGTGTGTGTGTGTGTTGCCAGTTAATTCTTTGAAAGGGCAATTTCTCCCCCATTTGTTTATTAACCTACAGTGATCTTTCTCGGTCTGGCTTCTATCTCTCTAGTCTATTGAAACTACACTTGGTAAGATCTTCACTAATCTTTAAAATTCCGGATCTAATTATTTGATATTGCTGATCATGTCCTTCTGCTTAAAACACTCCCTTAACATGAATTTATAGCAGATTCTCCTGCATTCTTAACTCTTCCTCTTTAGTCTCCTGACTCCTCTTCCTCCAGTTACCCTTTCAATGCTTTTATTTTTTTCTCCAAAGTTAATTTTCATACTGCACATATTTTCATAATCATCCACTCACCTGACAATGTTAGTGGGATATGGTAATAAAGTTACTCAAGTAAAGTTACTTATGGAAGAAGTTTTAAGTTGTTACAATATTAACTCATGATATGAGCTGAGGTTGCAAAGAAGTAATGCATAAAGATAATGATATAAAATAAAATGAAAAGTGGATATAGTTAGTCATCAATATAAGAATCAATAGATAAAAATAGTATACACATATGGAGCAATATAAGTATTAAGTTGTACATATCAACATAGGTACATCTCAGATATATATGGTTAAATACAAAAGCTGGTTTATTGAAGAGACCTACAGTAGGTTAAATTTATGTAACTTAAAAATTCAACTATTTCTATAGATTTAAACATATATAAAATTGGTAGAGGGTAGATAAATACCAAATTCATGACAGTTACTTCTAGTAGGGAGGGGAATGATTATAAGTGGTAAAAAGGAAAATTCAATTTTATCAATTATTTGTTATTTTTTATTTAAAAATATCTGAAACAATATGGCAAAATATTAACATTTCATAATTCCAGCTATGGTGTTGTACAGGTGAATGTCATTTAAGTCACTGGTTCCTTTGATAATTTCAAAAAAAATAGTAAATGATTGTGATAATATAAACTGGAGATATTTAGCTGTGAAGGGCATTAGAACACATAAGTACAGTTTGAAGTGGGATGTGGAGTTGGAGGTAAAATTCTTTTTAGAATGGGTGTAGTGCATGTTTGTGTGACTGCTGGAAACACCCAATTGAAAGGAAGAGAGTGATGAGTAATAGAGCAATGACGCAAATCTCTAATGACCCAAAGAGCAAAGTCCTTGAGAGGGCACGGGGAAGCAATAATGTTTGCACACTAAGAACTCAGTAAATATAGGCCGAATGAATGAGTAAATGACCCATTTAATGCTCTTCAGTAATCCTTCTGTGTGTTCCTTAATTACCTTTTCAACTATCTAAAACAGTTCAACACTTGGACCATTTTCCTCCTGTTTTCAAGTCCATCATGTTTTCTTTCTTTAAAAGCAGAGAATATTCACTCCTGCTTTTTTTTTTAAGGCATCATTGATATACAATCTTATGAAGGTTTCACACGAGCAACATTGTGGTTCCCACATTCACTCATATTATCAAGTCTGCCTCTGACCCCATCGCAGTCACTATCCATCAGGGCAGTAAGATGCTATACAGTCACTACTTGTCTTCTCTGTGCTATCCTGCCTTCCCCGTGACCCCCCTACATTATGTGTATTCACTTCTGCTTTTAAAAGACAATAATGATCATAAAGTTCATATTCAGTCACTGGCTTATATATTTATTGAGCATTCAGATTCCAGATGTAGTTCTAGGAATTAGAGAAATAGTAGTGTAAAATACAAATAACTGTATGTTATTAAGTGAGGTTGCAAAGAAAATCATACTAAGATAATAGAGTGTGATAGAGTTAGTTGGGGTGTTTAAGAAAATCCTCTTTAAGAGATGACATTTAAACAATCTTGAAGGAAATGGGGAAGAGCAGACCATTTCACTACAGAATTTATTAGTGTTCATTACTTCTAAAGCTATAAGGCTCTATTCGGTCTTCACATGTACTTCACATGTGAAATGATGACATTATTAGATCTTAGTTCTTTCCCTTATTTTTTCTTTCAATCTAGACATGTTTTTCCTCAACCTTTTCTAGTTTCCTGTGTTGCAGGTGGTGGACAATTCTAATTCCAAGCTATTTTCATCATTTTTGTTACTCTTTTGTATTTCTCAACCACGAAGATTGTTTTTTCCCCCTTTTAATTTAAATACTTTACTGAGGCTGTATAGGTTAGATGATGTTTATCCCTTATATTAAAGTAGCTCAATGGATTAAGTTATTTTAGACTGAAGTTTTTCTTACACTTATGGAAGTATTCTAATGTAATTTATTCGATTATCTTCTTTTTTTCATATATTAAGGAAGTCTTGCCTCCCGATCAACAATAATATTTACACTTGGACTCAGGACTCAATTCCTTCTAGGATCCTCAAGAGGCTTTTCTACCATCAGTTATATCTCTCTTTCTCCTTTCTTCAGCCTCTCTACTTGCACTTTGGATTCACCATATACACATGCTTATGATGCATGGATTTTTATCATTTGCATATAAAAGCCAATAGCACCATGTGGGTGAAATTGGAATATTTCCAGAATCTCTCACCTGGCCTTAGTGCATCTCCATATCATTAGGTGTTTCCAAGAGGTGGAGAGAAATAGTCCACCTCCATATCAGTGGGTGATTATGATGGACAGCAAGGACATACCTGGACCAGAGAGATTGGGTGGGGTTTCTTTCTGCAGCCAGGTCACAGGAGACACCAGCGAGCAAAAGTGGATGACTACTTATAAGCAATAAATAGGTTTCTCCCACTTTATTTCTCCCTTTGACTGATTTTGGTTTCAAAGGTTATTTGCCCCGGGCTGGGAAATATTTTCCTCCCAGAGTTACACACCATCACTTTCATATTTCTTGATCTCATTCAATATACTTCACTTTGACTTTTATAGTAGCTTTCTCAAGGTTATCAATGAATTTGTAGTTACCAAATCCAAGATATTTTCAATCATTTTACTCTTTGATACACAAAACATTTGAGTTTTGGGTCTTCCCTTTTTCTTGAAACTCTTTCTGCTACCTCCTGTGAAACCACTATCTTTTGTTTCCTTTCTCCAGAAATCAATGGTAGATTTGTCTTAATTTCCTTTGCAATTTTATCTTCCTCCACTTCAGTCATATGTTGGTTTTTCCAGAGTATTATTTTAATTTTCAATTCTCTTCACTTCAAACTTTCCCAGGGTAAAGGTATTTAATCCCATGATTTCAAATATATAATGACTTCCAAATTTAAGGTTTATTTAGAGTCACTCTGTTGAGATCCAACAGCCTTCTGAAATACCTTTGTTTTCCATAGGCACCAGAAAATAACAGGCAAAATGGAAATGGCTCCCTATAGTCTTTTCTTCAAACTGAAATCTGCTGACATCTTTCTAAGCCTTGGTGACTAATACTTACATGTAACTAGTTTCCTGAACAATCACCTAGATTCATTCTGGATTTTCCTATCTCAATAGCCTCAAATCCAAACAACACTAAATTATGCTTATTTCTACCTTGTTAGCAGTGCTTAAAACCTTAGTCTTTTCAAATCATATCTCTCATGCCCTAATTCATCTGGAATAAAGTAACATACAGCCTCTCCATTTCCACTGTTGATCTCTTCCAATCCATGCTACACAGATCCTCCAGGAACATTCACAAAACAGAAAACTGATCATATCAATCTGATAAACTTTGCTCAGCTCTTATTATTTTCTGCACTTTACTCATTTGAGTTATTTAGTATACTGTACAACTCTCTTTTGATTATATTTACTGCCAATCTCTACAGTCTCATCTCTTGCCACTCCACCTCTAAAAAAACTATTGCTCTTTATATTAAATGTCTCTGAATGTGCCAACCTACTATGGATACCTAATGATGCAATTATGCAGAGTATTTTAGAATATTTTAGAATATTCTACATATAATTATGTAGAATAATATTAGCTTCTGTTTCCATGTTGTTAAACACAGAGTTATATCTACCCAGAAATCTTCATCCATTTTGCCTGTGTAGCTCCCACTCGTCCTTTACAACAGAGTGTGGAAAGACCTCCAAGAAGACTTCCTTCACATCTACCCACTTCCATTTCCCATACTATTATTTGGGCTATCAATAACTATCATGTGTTTCCATGGTGACTTAAGGAAAACCATTATCAGAACATTTGTTGCATGCTATTTTTTTTCTTACTGCTTTTTGTTAACGTTTCTGTCTTCCTAGTAGATGCAAGCAGCTTAATATCAGAAATATATCCTTTTTAAATGTTTTAGTTTGAAATAATTTTAGGCTTTTAGAAGTATAACAAAAACTGTTTACCCAGCTTCCCTTATATTAACCATAACATAGCATATTTATAAAACTAAGAATTAGTATACACTACTAATTAAACTAAACACTTCATTCAGATTTACTCCAGTTGCTCCATAAGGGCTTTTCACCTTTCAAGTCTCAATAGCAAATGCTAGCTTCCTATTACCAGACTGTAGCTTCTTCTGTCTCTTTAGTTATTCATTCACTCACAGTCTTCCAAATATATTTTTACATTTCTCCTCCATTGTTAATCTTGTCCTGCTCTATTTTGTCCTTCCTGATTTATACAGTTTTGTTCTTGTACAATGTCTTATTTGGGTTCCTATAAAGACAGTAAATTGCCATATATGATCAATCTACTATGGACACCTAATGATGCAATTATGTAGAATATTTTAGAATAAAAATGTGCTTGATTTGGTGACAAAATTCATGATAAGGGATAGTGCTAACTTGCTGCAAATGGGTAAGAAACTGAAGAAACAAAGATTTGACAATGCCTAGGAACTTCAGTTCTCTGAAATGTTTGCTTTGTATAATTGTTTGAAAGATATTTATAAATCATATTGGGTACCAAGGTGGATAAATCATCTATATCAGCCTATCTATCTATTATCTATCTATCTATCTATCTATCTATCTATCTATCTATCTATCTATCTATCTATCATCTATCCATCCATCCATCCATCCATCTATCCATCCATGAATTCATTCTACTGCCCTCTTGAGGCTGAGGACACAGCAGAAGATAACTAAATCTGTATTCACTTTCACAAGTAACAGTGAATGGAAATACACAAAGCCTTTCTGAATCTGGCCCTTGTTTGGTACCTTTTTTCCTATAGTGTTTAAATCAGAAAAAAGCAGATAATGGAGACAGAGCAAGGGAATATATTCTATACGGGTACCAAAATATAATCATTTAGCATAAGGGTTGGCAAACTGTTTCTATAAAAGTCCAGATAATAAATATTTTAGGCTTTGAAGGCTATGTGGTATCTGTTATAAATATTCAACTTTATCACTGTAGCAGAAAAGCAGCCAGACAATACTTAAACAGATGGGCATTACTGTGTTCCAATAAAACTTTATTTACAAAAAACAGGCAGAAGGCTGGATTCAGTCCAAGGGTGGTAGTTTGCCAACTCATAATTTAGCACAAAAGGTTATACTTAAAAGGAAATCATTTCCAAAGTGCACAATAATTTCAGGACAACAGGTTCGATGCTATAAGCACTTAAGTCCTAGTGCTCTGTCTCTTAACTCACTATTTGCTATTCTCTACCATAGAATTTAAAACAAACCAGTCATCTGTAAGCCATTGATTTTAGCAATAATTTAAGCAACATTAAAGGATCTTAAAAGCCATAAGAAAAACATTTGATATAATGATCTTGCTCTTTCAAGCAATGACTTTTGACCATTTGTCAATGAGCATTAAAAAATGACTGAAATTTGTTCCTATTTTCTTATCCTTGTTTGTGTGTGTGTGTGTGTGTGTGTGTGTGTGTGTGTATATGAAACTCCTTATATATGTTCATTGTTCCTTAATCCTTCCAGCAAGTAGGATGTCATGAAATTGCTTTTAAAGAGAAAAATCAAAACAAACAACCTGGAAGTACCTTTTTGTATGGTCACCATAATTTAGTATTGGCAAAGATATTAACCATAGTAGGGATAGGTGGGGGGGTTAAATTACTCTAATTTGTGTTTTGGACAGAGGAGTGGAGGAAAATATATAATAGGAATAAAATCAGCATAATATCTTTTTCTATTCTGATAAAAACATGGAATTTAATAGTACAAAAGATATAGCACGTTGGTCAGTCTTAAATGCTTTCAACAATATTTATAATATGGAAAAGATGAGTAAATTACCATTATCCTTTGGGAAGCTCTGTAACTGCCTGAGTATGAAACCATTTCTATTTCTAAACACTCTCCTAACACTTCTTGTACCACGACTTTGTCTATAAGAAAGACTGAAAATGTTTTGAAATCAGAAAATAACATGATTTATGGAATTAAGTGTTGATAAATGCACACTATTCTTCAAAACTATTCCTCAAGTGAAGCATCCAGCCATTAACTACTCTAGCATGTTATTTTTTGAAACAGACTCTTTAGTTTCCTGTGCATGGTCTGAAAGAAAACTGGCTGGGAGCCTTAGCCATTCACATGCAAACACTTTGAGTTGGGTGGAACTCTTTAGTGATGGTAACAATACAGACACAGTAACAAGACTAACTTGGAGTGAATTTAGGGAAGTATCTAAAAGAGACTTAAGAGAGTTTTAAGAGCTAAGCAGACATGGAAAATGTTACCCTGCTATGAAAGAGATTAAAAATTTTCAACTGAGACCCTAATGAAGAGTGACTTTTCCATCAACCTGAATTTAAAACACCCATCCTTTTATAGCAAATACAGACAGTACAGCCAGGAAAGGAAAGATCATTATTAGGAAGAGACAAAACATTGTAGAATTGTGCAGTCATTTTCTTTAATGAACAGTTTTTTGCACTTATTGGAGAAACTGTCCTTAACAATGTTAGTGATGAGTGTTTAAAGGCAGCTTTAAGCTGGTTAAGACAAACATCTATACAAATGATAAACAATGAATAATAAAGGACTAAAAATTAAGGCCAAGCCAAAACATTCAGACATGGTGAATGAGTACTTGGGACTTCCCTGAAAAAATCAGGGAAACCAAGAATTCAGATGGATTAGAATAAAGACTTTTAGATCAATCATATTTGATTTTTTTAGAGTTTCCACCAATTTCTTAGGAAGGCACAGGAAATACAAATTATAAAAATTGTTAAAAGTATTAAATAATTATCTCACAAGAAAATGAAAGTGAGAAAGAAATGACAGTAATAACAAAAAACAGCACACCCAGATAATTTCACAGGAAAATCCTATTAAGCTTAAAAGACTAGATAATTCCAATGCTATATTCCAAATCATAGAAAATGAAAGAAAACTTTAAAAAAATTCCATGTAAACAATGTAAAATTAGTAACTAAACTAGATTTAAAAATAACTAAAAATTGATAGAATAATCTCAATATAAATATTCATGGAAAAAATCCTGAAAAATTCCTAAATAAAACAAAAACAAAATCCATTGTCTACATTAAGAAACAATGCATCTTGACTAAAGAGAAAAGGATGTTGGCAAAATCCAATGTCAATTTTTGATAAAAATGATTTGTGGAATAGGAATTGTTCAGTACTTGTATACTGTGGGTAAAATTGTAACATTTCCAGAATATCTCGCCTGGCTTTAGTATATCTGCATATCAATAGGCGTTCAGAGGTGGAAGGAAGTATGGCTTTAGTGCATTTGCATCTTTTCTCAGGGGTGGAGGAGTTCATCTCCATATCAATGGGTGATTACCTGGGCAACAGAGGGCTTATCTGTACCTGGGAGGTGAGGGGGAGGGCCGGTGTTGTGGCTGCTGGAGCAGAGGATAAAGATGGGCCTGAGACTGCAGTTTGTGAGAAATAAACGGGTTTTAAACTTTATTTCTCCCTTTGACTAATTTTGGTTTTTAGAGGTATTTTGCCCTGGTATTTCCTTTCCCCAGACTTACAATTGGCCTAAGTCGACAGGATTCCTCTGAACCCAAAATCTGTTATAATGGGTGCGAACTTTGGGAGGGCCGCCTCTAGAAATTATGGGGAGAAGTGGCGCTCAAGCCAAGGGACATGTGTCTACACTCATGTGGTCGTGGAGGTGCTACCACCGCTGCTGGCCACGCTGACCCCGGCCCGTGGCCTGAGCCTAAGGCTACTGCTTCTGCCACTGATGCTTCTCTTGCTGTCGGCTGGAGCCTAGCCACAACCATGGAAAGGAGCAGAGGTCCAGGTCACCTTGATAGAGAAGCAACTGGCTGCTGTGTACCACACCTTGCTGGCTACAGAGCCCATTGCCGGAATGGCTCCCACCAAGGTAATAATCTCCTATCCCATCGCGGGGTGGGTGGGAGACTGGACCCAAAGTCCATGGAGTGGCGTGGCACAGACACCTACCATATATCATGTGACTGGCCACTTGCATTTGGCATCCCCAGGGAATGATGAAGTGGACACATTGGCCCAGATGCGCTGGCTAGAAGGAAAGCCTGCCTCTGATGTGGCCCAATGGCTACATCAGTGTTTGTTGCACATGGGGCAAAAGACAATGTGGGCCCATCCGTGGGGCTTACCTTTCACCTTTGAAAAAGTCAGTCAAGCCTGGAAGGAGTGCCCTGCGCATTGTGCAGATCAGCATACCACCAAGAGGGGCCTAAAGCGTCTCTCTGCAGCCTATGGTTGGTCACAGGTTACTGAGAGTTGAAGGGCCCCCACCAGTAAGATGGCAAACTTCCGGCTTCTCTTCGGAGTCCTCGGTTCCCGCCGGCGCCACCTGAAGCCCAATCACCTCTCGCTCCCCTCCCAATCTCAGCACCTAGCCAACAGCCACCAGCCCCGTAGAAGTGACACCTCAATCAATTCATGCCCCTTCCTATATAACCCAGCACCTTTCCCTAATAAAGCAGAACTCTCCGGTGAATTGCTGCTATGTGTTGCTCCTTTCCTTTCATTGGTGCCGAAACCCCGGAGACGGGACACCCCAACTGGGTCCCGTCTTCCCCCCGACACCAGCAGCAGCTTGCCCTCGTCCTCTTTTTCCGGCGCTGGCTCATCACACTCACCACTCCTCTCTGGCCTTTAGGTAAGTTTTCCCCCCGGAGTGGGCCACTCTTCCCCGAGCTATTGCAGTGCCATTGACCGTGATCGTCCGGCAAGGCCCTGATGCTCGGGGATGAGGAGGGAACTCTCCCCGCCTCAGGCCTTCACGGCTGCGGCAGACCCTCAGGCCCCTCCTCCAACAGCCATAAATCCCCGCCTCAAGCGTTTACGGCTGCGGTGGATGCTCAGGCCCCTCCTCCGACAGTCATAAACGCATTCCCCGTCCCTTCCATCAGTGCTGAAACTATTTAAGCAAAATTTCCCCGGGGTGGACCACTCTTCTCCGAGCTATTGCAGTGCCATTGACCGTGATCGTCTGGCAAGGCCCTGACGCTCGGGGATGAGGAGGGAACTCTCCCCGCCTCAGGCCTTCACGGCTGCGGCGGACCCTCAGGCCGCTCCTCCAACAGCCATAAATCCCCGCCTCTAGCCTTTACAGCTGCGGTGGACCCTCAGGCCCCTCCTCTGACAGTCATAAATCCCTGCCTCAGGCCTTCACAGCTGCGGCAGACTCTCAGGCACCCCCCTCCAACAGCCATAAACGAGGTGACTCCTTTGTGGATGAGAACGCTCCCTTCCCCCCCCTCCTCCTTCTGCTCCGTCCGCTGAAAACGCCTAGCGCTAGGTACCTCGTGACTCCGGCACTCTGCCTTCTTAGGGAAGTCTGGGTGACGACCCACACTTCCTAAGAAATTCCGACTCATACACGAGTTTCCGCAGACCACCAAGGATCATCGGGGATGCCCTTTGTCTCCTTGTGGTCTGCTTCCAGTCCGAGGATCTCCGTTCGTCTTCCCCTGTTTGTCTCCTTCTCTGTCCTTTAGCCATGGGAGCCTCCTCATCCCTCCCTGAAAGTTCACCTCTTGAATGCCTGCTTAAGCATCTGGCTACCCTCTCCCTGACGCCTGATATAAAACCAAAACTTCTCCATAAATATTGCTCCCAAGATTGGCGGACATACCCCCTAGACAATAACAACCAATGGCCTACAGGGGGAACTCTTGATCCTAACATCACTCGCAATCTTTTTAACTATTGCCAGCGCCTGAAAAAATGGAAGGAGATTCCCTATATTGAAGCTTTCCGCCTCCTCCTCTCCCCGCCTCCTCCCAAGTTCTCCTAGCCTGCAAGCCACCGCCCCGGCAGAAGCCTCCCGTTCACTCCCTTCCCCTTCTTCTCCTACAACAGCCCTTCTCCCTTCCTTCCCCACCATCTCCTACCCCATCTCACCTCCTCTGCCTTCGTCCCCCGCAGATTAAGCCTGAGCCTTTCAGCCCCCCCTTTAACTAAGTCCCAGGGGCCTCCTCCGTCTTGCCCTCATCACCTGTTTCTCCCCTGTAGGGAGAATGGGAAAGCACCTTTCCCCATGTCTGAACGCAGCATGGGAAAGCACAAGCTAGAGAACAACCGGTGCAGTCCTTAGAAGTTATCTGTCCACAAAAACATATCTTGCCTAGACTCCTCACTCTGAAAATAGGGAGACCTTGAAGATGTGTAAAAACACCGTCCCTGCTTCTAGCTATGCCCTTCCCCCACTTGCCGATGTGGCAGGAATAGAGAACAACGCATTCCATAAGCAATTAACTGGAGCCCTGCTGTAGCTCAGTTAGTAGAGCATGGGACTCTTAACCTCAGAGTCATGAGTTCAAGCCCAACTAAAGCAGCAGAGGCAAGCAGCTGGGCTGCAGGCTGGCAACACGTGGGTCTGATTCTATCTTTATTTTCTTTGCCCCCCCTTCCGCACTTCAGGACCTGCTTGAATAGGCACGGCTAGACCGCGTCACTCCCCCACAGACTGAGCCAGAACCCTTCAGTCCCCCTCAGACTCAGTCCCGAGAGCCTCCCAAAATTATAGCCCCCCTCCGGGAGGTAGCAGGATCAGAAGGCATCGTGCACGTTCACATCCCTTTCTCCTTAGGAGATTTAGCCAAACTAGAGAAATGCCTAAGTTCCTTTTCCACTGATCCCATGACATACATCAGGGAGTTTCAATGGACCCTCCAGTCTTACAGCCTCACACATCATGACATTTTCATGCTCCTGGACAATACTCTCCTCCCTGAAGAGCGTAGACGAGTTTGGGACTTCGCCCAAACGCACGCTACCGAAACCCACAGGACTGACCCCACCTATCCCCCTAGTGCCACTGCTGTCCCCGAACAAGACCCACACTGGAATTATAACACCGCCGTAGGTCTCTGCTCTCGAGATATTTTTGCCTCCTGCTTAATAGCAGGTCTGAAAAAGGCAGCTCGTAAAGTAGTCAATTTTCAAAAACTCCAAGACATAATTCAAAAGAGAGACGAAACCCCCTCCAAGTTCTTAGACAGACTCACTCAAGCCCTATTACAGTATACCAAACTGGACCCAGAAACACCTGAAGGAAGACATGTCCTTATGACATACTTCCTAGCTCAAAGCTACCCCGACATTAAAGCTAAACTCAAAAAGTTAGAACAGGGCCCCGCTACCCCACAGATTGAGATCCTAACAGTGGCCTTTAAAGTCTTCCATAACCGGGAAGAGGAGAAAGAACGCCGTAAACAAAAGGCTGACCAGGCCAATCTCCAAATGTTAGCCCAGCTGATAAAACCACAACCTAGGTGTCCCTCTACAAACAAGCCCCCCCCCACCAAGAGCTTGTTTCAAGTGTGGAAAAGAGGGACATTGGTCAAGGGCGTGCTCCTCCCCCAGATCTCCTACCACCCCATGCCCCAGATGCCACAAAATGGGCCACTGGGGGGTCTGATTGCCCAACCACCTGAAGGGGAGGCTGGATGAACAACCCCCATCCTAAGCCCACCATAGTGGGGCTGGCAGAAGATTGACGGGGCCCGGGGGCTTCTTGCCCGACCATTTCCATCACCAAACAGGAGCCCAGAGTTACTTTAACAGAAGACGGTGGCCCCATCTCCTTCCTCCTAGATACAGGAGCCACCTTCTCAGTCTTGTGAGAATACCGGGGCCCTTCCACGCCAGCCATTATTCCTATAGTCTTGGTAAGAAGTAAACAGATTTTCCCATTAAACCCCTCTCCCCTTTTATGCACAATCCAAGACAATCCCATACCTTTCTCACACTCCTTCCTGGTTATGCTCCAGTGTCCCATCCCTTTACTAGGACGGGACATCCTTTCTCTCCTCCACGTTTCCATAACTATATCCACTCCCACAGCCCCCAGTACTCCCTTTCTGATGGCCCTCATAGCCGACAACCCCCCTCTACCCAATGAAAGCTCCGGTTCCGCCCTCATACACCCTGTAAATCCCAAAGTTTGGGACATTACAAGCCCCTCCGTGGCCCTATGTCCCCCTGCCTCTATCAAATTACATGACCCCTCTCAGTATATCTGTCAGGCCCAATACCCCCTAACCACTTCAGCCCTCATAGGCCTCCAACCCATCATTCAAGATCTCTTAAACAAAAACTACCTCAGACCCACTCACTCCCCATTTAATACCCCCATATTAGCTGTTAAAAAAACCAACGGATCTTTCTGCCTTGTCCAAGACCTTCACCTCATCAACATAGCCATTGTCCCTATCCATCCCTTAGTTCCAAATCCATACAGCCTTTTATCGCAGATCCCTGCCTCAGCATCCCACTTCTCAGTCCTAGATCTCAAAGACCCATTTTTCTATACCTCTAGACCCCTGCACCTGGACGGACCCATACACAAGACATTCTGAACAATTCACTTGGACAGTTTTGCCACAAAGCTTCCGAGATAGTCCCCATATTTTTAGACAGGTCCTAGCTCAAGACCTCAAACAGTTTCATCATGATCACTCCAAGTCCACCTTATTATAATACATAAACAATCTTCTACTCTGCAGTCTCTCGTGGGAACTGTCTCAACACTGCCTCCCTACTTAACCTTCTAGCTTCCAGAAGTTACCAAGTATCCCCCGTCAAAGCTCAAATCTCTTCCCCTCCTGTCACTTACCTCAGATTCCTTCTATCTCAACAAAGAAAGTCCATTACCTTAGACAGAAAATGGCTCCTCTCTGACCTGCCCATTCCCAAAACCAGGACAGAAATCCTTTCCTTTCTAGGCCCTTTCTAAGCCTGGCTAGATATTTTAGAACGTAGATCCCTAACTTCCCCCTGCTCCCTGTTGGCAAGACCCCTATACGACCTCAGCAAGAGCCCCCCCCTAAAAAACCATTATCCTCCTCACCCCGACACTCCTTCATTAAGCTCGGTCAAGCCCTTGTGGAAGCCCCAGCTCTCCATCTTCCTGATTTGTCGAAGCCCTTCTCATTATACATTCATGAGAGGTCCAGTCAAGCTCTAGGAGTCCTAGGCCAATATTATGGCCCATCCTTTGCCCCAGTAGCTTATCTCTCCAAGCAATTAGACCCCACAGTTCAGAGATGGGCCCCCTGCCTACGAGCATTAGCCGCTAGACAGCTCTTGCAGAAGGCAGCTCATAAACTGACATTCAGGGCGCCCCTTACCATTCTGTCCCCACATTACCTAAAAGATCTGTTAACCTACAAAAGTTTACAGACTCTCCCTCCCTCCAGACTCCTCACCTTACTGTCCTCTTTCCTCCAAAATCCTATTCACCCCCTTTGCCATCCATACCCGAATCATGACTTTTTCCTCCTTTACTGCTCTCTCACTTTTTTTCCTCATTCCTATTGTCTTCCCCACCACCCCAGCCTCCTTTGTATGGCGATTCAAAGTCAGAGAGACTTACACACAGCATCAAACAAAAGTTACTGCCCTCATTGCCACACCAGACTGCCCTCTGAAAAGCTGCTCTGAGCCTTTATACCTCCACCTTCCTCCCTCCACCGAAGTGTTCACTAGCAGCTACCCTTATTCTCCCTACCTCTGCTTCCTCTATGACCAAAAACAAGCCTATTGCAGGCGATAGCCAGACACCTACAGGAGATGTCCCTACTGGTCTTGTGCCATTCACTACATGAGTAACTTCCAGTACCCACAGTATTACTCCTCCAACCGTTTCATGAAATATCCCAACGGCTCATTCTCCCTATCAATCCCAGATCCCTAGGACTCTCGATGAGCTGCCAGAGTCACAGCCTCAGTTTACTATGGGGAGGGGTTCCTCGACCCCCCACGGTACCCTTCATATCTCTCAAAAGTGTGTTCCCTCTCATTCCCAGATCTCTCAAGTTGCATCAGATATCAGACATTCCGAAAAAGTCATTATCCAAACTCTTGACGGCGCCTCTTCATCTTCTTATCCCCACCCCTCTTCCCATTTCTCCTACTCTTCATTACAGCTCATTCAAGACACCACCATCTTTCTCAACCACACCCTTAACACAGCCAATTGTTTCCTGTGTGCATCACTACAGCGCCCACTGCTGGCCGCCGTGCCCCTTAATATTTCCCACTACTCCTTCCATGCAGAAAGACAACCCCTCTGCCCCCTGGCAGACATACCCCTATGGGAACCAGAATACGCAGATAATCTCACCATCCACCACTGTGTAGGCCCAACTCCACCCCCCTCCAGTGCACTTCACTGCCTCTCTATCTACACCCCTACCTCCGGCTCTAAGACTTTTACGCAATTGAGACACTTCTTTTAGTGTAATGGCAGTCTTTTCAACTCACTGCCTCTCAACTCCGATACACCCTGCATTCTCGTCACCCTAATCCCACAGTTTACACTTTACAGCATGGCAAAATTCCTTGAGCTCCAACCTCCCTTGCCCTCGTGCACAAAAAGAGCTGCTTTCCTTCCCATCATGGTCGGCATCTCTTAGATCACCTCAGCCATTGGGGCAGGGTTTTCGGGAGAAGCCTTGGGTCACTCTCTATAAGCAGTTAGAGATCTCAACGCCAAACTTGAGGGAGCCCTGACATCCACTGCCGATTCCCTAGCCTCTCTCCAAAGACAGGTCACTTCGCTAGCTAAAGTCACCCTTCAAAACCGGCGGGCCCTAGATCTGCTTACAGCCGAGAAGGGCAGCACCTGCGTCTTCCTCTGGGAAGAGTGCTGCTATTCCGGCATTGTAGAAACTAACATTACCAAACTCACTGACCTTGCCTCCAGCCTCCACTCTGCTTCCAATTCCAACCCATTCTCTTCAATACTAACAAACCCCCTCCTCACCTGGCTCTGGCCCATTGCAGGCCCCATAATAATCATTCTTCTTACCTGTCTCTTCTTACCCTGTATAATAAAGTTCATCAAATCTCAAGTCAGAAAAATCTCTAATCAAGCTTTCAACCAGCTTTTATTCAGGAACTACCAGCTTCTGGCCACAGAAGATCCCTCACCCTCAGGTGACCTCCTCACCACACGCTGAGATGGACCCCTCTCTCCACTGGAAACTCTTCCTGGAAACAATGGCCACAGACACCTGGCTCCTGACACCCATATCCTCTTGGCACCATTAGAATCAACAGGTTCTCAACCTATGGTTACAGGGAACCTTCATTGATTTCCAACCTGAAGAAGTCCACATCTACTCGTCCTTACTGCGGGGAGTCCTATCAACCCTTTCCTCCCAATCCTCAAGCCCTCACTCCCTTCTCCGCCCCTGTTCAGCAGGAAGCAGCCAGAGAGAAAGCAACGTCCACAACCCCATAGAGGAGAAAGGGGGGAATGAAGGGCCCGCACCAGTAAGATGGCAAACTTTCGGCTTCTCTTCGGAGTCCTCAGTTCCCGCCGGCGCCACCTGAAGCCCAATCACCTCTCGCTCCCCTCCCAATCCCAGCACCTAGCCAACAGCCACCAGCCCCGTAGAAGTGACACCTCAATCAATTCATACCCCTTCCTATATAACCCAGCACCTTTCCCTAATAAAGCAGAACTCTCCGGTGAATTGCTGCTATGTGTCACTCCTTTCCTTTCAAGAGTGATCGAGGTACCCACTTTATTGGACATGTGTTGCAAGGATGGTTGCAGCAATTAGGAGTAAAATGGACGTGACCCTGGACATTTCAACACATGGATCAGTGATGGCTGGCTCTTCTGGCACCTTGGGGAAAAGGCCTGGACGCTGGCATTTGCTTCTATGGTCTTTGTGTCCCGGATGCGCCCCCTCGCTGCAGCTGCCACGTGATGGCTGGAATGGACAAGCTTTGGACTTAATCTGCATGGGACTTTGAACCTAGCTGAATCCTCTGGTTTGAGAATTATGATTGTGTTGATGTTGTCAAGAAAATAATGTTTAAAGAGAGGCTTGACTTTGTCTAATGTCTGGTAAAAGTTTTGTGAGCAATCTAGCATGATTGTTAGGAATGAGTAAACAAGTGTAGAAACATATTTTGTGCTTAGTGAGAGATTGTGCTGTTAAGTACATTTGCTTAATCTGCATAGGCTGAATCCTCTGGCTTGAGGAGGATTATCAAGATTTTATTGCTGTTGCTATTGCATGTTACTAGATTGGTAGGAAGAGGGGGATCGAGTAGATTGTAAGGCGAGATTTCTGGAAAGGTGGATTGTGGGTAAAATTGTAGCATTTCCAGAATATCTTGCCTGGCTTTAGTATATCTGCATATCAATAGGCGTTCAGAGGTGGAAAGAAGGATGGCTTTAGTGCATTTGCATCTTTCCTCAGGGGTGGAGGAGTTCATCTCCATATCAATGGGTGATTACCTGGGCAACAAAGGGTTTATCTGTACCTGAGAGGTGAGGGGCAGGGCCGGTGTTGTGGCTGCTGGAGCAGAGGATAAAGATGGGCCTGAGACTGCAGAAATAAACGGGTTTTAAACTTTATTTCTCCCTTTGACTGATTTTGGTTTTTAGAGATATTTTGCCCCGTGATTTCCTTTCCCCGGACTTACATATACACACACACAATTATTTAATGTACAAATACTAAAGGGAATCCCACCAAAGTCAAGGAAGATCAATATATCCATGCTCTCCACTGCCACTGAACATTTTTTTTTTGAGATATTGGCTGCTGCAATTCAAAAGAAGTTAGTAAGAGGCAAAATCATTGTAAAAAGTGTTAAATGATTTATATTTGCTAGTGATAAGTTAATGGACCTAAAACCTCATGACTAGCTCTTACACACGAGCAAAAATTAACTTGGTAATGTAACATGATATAAAATTAACCTATAAAAATCAATAGGGGAGCAATAAGTACTCTTACTCACCTAAAGTTAAACATAAACTTAGTATATGACCCAGGAATCACCCACCTAGTTGTTTACTCAAATAAATTATAAACTATGTCCACACAAAAGCCTGAATCTAATGCTTGCTGCAGCTTTAGTCACATATAACAATAATATAATACAACAAAAACCAAAAACGAAAAAAATGCAAGTCACCAAGATATCTTTCAACAGTTTCATAGGTGAATGGATAAACAAACAGTGGTATATCCATAAATGGAATACTATTCAACTATAAAAATATGAGCTATTGATTCATATAGTACCATGGATGAATCTTACAAGTATTTTGCTAAGAGAAAGAAGCTAGGCCAAAAGGTTACATATTATATGATTCTATTTATATGATATTTCAGAATAGGCAAATCTACAAGGAAAGAAAATATCAGTTGCCAGAGATTGGGTAAGTAGGTTGGTTGTCAACAAACTGAATGAACAAGAGAATTTTAGGGCTTACTTGAGAAAGTAAGAAAATACTTTAAAAACAAAGGTTGCAGCTGGAGAAACTTCAACAATTGTAGCATGCAAGTGAATTACAATAATGGATTTTAACACAATTAAAATGCATACATTAATCTATATGGATTATTTGAAAAAATAAGTTAAACCATGAGGCAAAAAGGATAAAACTCTTTGTGGAAGTAGATAACTACTTAGTGTAGAAGGAATGGCAGATGGATACCAAAGCCATTGACTAAATTGTGATGGGAGAATGGAACATTTTATAATCTCAGAGTATGGCCCCACAGATTACATGCTAAATAGACTGGGAAAGATGTCTTCATAATGGAGAAATTTGGTAGATACCACCCTAACCAAGTGATTAAGCTTAACATCATTCACAATGGGCTAAAATCAACATCATGTAGCATTTTCCCAACATTTAAACAATCTCAATCTAATCAAAATGAAGCAATTAAACAGCTGTAATTTGAGAGTCATTCTATAAAAGTATTGGCCTGTATTCTTAAAAAATGAATGCAATGAATCCTGAAAAAGAAGAATAAAGTAGGGGGGATCTCACTCCCCAACTTCAAGCTCTACTACAAAGCCATAGTAATCAAGACAATTTGGTACTGGCACAAGACCAGAGCCACAGACCAGTGAAACAGATTAGAGACTCCAGAAATTAACCCAAACATATATGGTCAATTAATATTTGATAAAGGAGCCATGGACATACAATGGCAAAATGACAGTCTCTTCAACAGATGGTGCTGGCAAAACTGGACAGCTACGTGTAGGAGAATGAAACTGGACCATTGTCTAACCCCATATACAAAGGTAAACTCAAAATGGATCAAAGACCTGAATGTAAGTCATGAAACCATTAAACTCTTGGAAAAAAACATAGGCAAAAACCTCTTAGACATAAACATGAGTGACCTCTTCTTGAACATATCTCCCCGGGCAAGGAAAACAATAGCAAAAATGAGCAAGTGGGACTACATTAAGCTGAAAAGCTTCTGTACAGCGAAAGACACCATCAATAGAACAAAATGGAACCCTACAGTATGGGAGAATATATTTGAAAATGACAGATCCGATAAAGGCTTGACATCCAGAATATATAAAGAGCTCACACGCCTCAACAAACAAAAGACAAATGACCCAATTAAAAAATGGGCAGAGGAACTGAACGGACAGTTCTCTAAAAAAGAAATACAGATGGCAAACAGACACATGAAAAGATGCTCCACATCGCTAATTATCAGGGAAATGCAAATTAAAACTACAATGAGGTATCACCTCACACCAGTAAGGATAGCTGCCATCCAAAAGACAAACAACAACAAATGTTGGCGAGGTTGTGGAGAAAGGGGAACCCTCCTACACTGCTGGTGGGAATGTAAATTAGTTCAACCATTGTGGAAAGCAGTATGGAGGTTCATCAAAATGCTCAAAACAGACCTACCATTTGACCCAGGAATTCCACTCCTAGGAATTTACCCTAAGAACGCAGCAATCAAGTTTGAGAAAGACAGATGCACCCCTATGTTTATCGCAGCACTATTTACAATAGCCAAGAATTGGAAGCAACCCAAATGTCCATGGGTAGATGAATGGATAAAGAAGATGTGGTACATATACACAATGGAATACTACTCAGCCATAAGAAGTGGAAAAATCCAACCATTTGCAGCAAAAACTGGAGAGTATTATGCTCAGTGAAATAAGCCAAGCGGAGAAAGAGAAATACCAAATGATTTCACTCATCTGAGGAGTATAGGAACAAAGGAAAAACTGAAGGAACAAAACAGCAGCGGAATTACAGAACCCAAAAATGGACTAACAGGTACCAAAGGGAAAGGGACTGGGGAGGATGGGTGGGCAGGGAGGGATAAGGTGGGGGAAGAAGAAGGGGGGTATTAAGATTAGCACGCATGGGGGGGAGGGAGAAAGGGGAGGGTGGGCTGCACAACACAGAGAGGACAAGTAGTGACTCTACAACATTTTGCTAAGCTGATGGACAGTAACCGTAATGTGGTTGTTAGGGGGGACCTGATATAGGGGAGAGCATAGTAAACATAGTATTCTTCATGTAAGTGTAGATTAAAAATTTAAAAAAAAAAAAAAAAAGAAAGAAAGAAAGAAAGAAAGAAAAAGGAGATTACTCCTTGATAGGATAAAACTACTATTGGTAAATCAAAGATCAACTCATGCTTTAAATATCCTTAATGTTGATCACTTAAAGGGTGTCAGATGATCAGCTATGGAGGTATTCTTTTCTGGTAATATTCCTTTCTCTTAATAATAATAAAAAAAAAAAAAGCAGTTACTGTGTGCTGACCTCCAATGAGTTCTGCACAGTGGTATAGAGGGCATGTCAAAGTGTGGGCAAAGGGTCTGTTTGTTTCTATGCAGAAGATCAAGGCCTAGCTTGGATACCCAGAAAATGAACTAAGATACGATATGAGGAGGAGCTTCCGGCATCAGCACTCTCTGGATGACTTGTGCCGGGGGATGATCATCAAAAAGCCTCCACAGGGATCCGGTTGATGCTGCGGTTGTGGCTGCATCCAGCCCACTATCTCCTGGACTTGCCATAGGAATGAGGAGGGAGATGTCTAGGCTGGCATGTGCATACGGTGAGACAACGAATTTGACTGGATCTGTACTGTTGGAACTCAACCAGGAGTTGGGAGGGTTGCAAGGTGTAGCACTCCAAAATCTTATGACTACAGACTATCTACAGTTAAAAGGACATATGGGAGGTGAACAGAACCCAGAAATGGGCTGCTTTAATTTGTCTGATTTCTCTCAGACTGTTGGACAATATCCATCATATCATAGATAAATTTTCACAAATGCCTAGGGTGCCTAAATGGTTTTCTTGGCTTCACTGGGGATGGATGGTAATTATAGATTTGCTTTGTTTATGTCACCGTATTCCTATTATGTTAATATGTGTGTGCAAATTAGTTAGTAGTTTAAAACCTATACATACTTAAGGTACTCTACAAGAAGATATGTCAAAGAAATAATCAATCCTCCCATGTTTCCTTCCATATGCTACATCTATAGCTTTTCTTCTTCCTTCCTAATTACAACACTTTAGTAGAATTAGTGCCTCATATCGAATTTACCGAGTATCATAATTCCTCCAGGTTGTAAAGATACCTTGAGACAAGTGCTGGGCATAGAAGCCACAGGGCATAAATCTGCAAAGAAGTAAAAAGCTAACCTTTTCAAACAATATGGCTTCTCTCTCACTTACCAACTTTACATTTCCCTGTATGGCCCCAGAAGATGACTGGTTATCCAGAGATGGGTAAGACTCCTCAAGGGAGGAACAACCTAAGACAGGCACAGTCGCAGGGGGGCCATCAGGTGAGAATTTGGGGATCAACAGAGGTTAGGCTCAGAACCTCACCTCCCCTGCTTTGAGAGAAATCTGCATCCGTGGATGTTTTGCTGCCCTTCTCTAGCTTGGATTAATACTTAGTCCATAGGCACACACCTGATCATCTACATTTGCTCTCTTACAGCACTACACTATGTTTTCTACCTTTATCTTGCATCTACCTACCACTTCAGCATTTTATTAATAATAATAATAATAATAATAATAGAGGGAGAAATGTGGGATCAACATATAAATCAAGTACAAAAATCAAATGAATATTCATATTTGACCTGATTTGTTATAGCTCATAATGTGTGATCAAAACCGGAAGTTTCTGTGATGAATGCCCTTGTACTGTTCACCATGTAAGAATTTATTCACTATGTAAGAATTCGTTCACTATGTAAGAACTTGTTCGTTAAGCTTCAGAAGATTGGAGACTGACGAGAATTAGGCTTGAGATGGATTAATGATTGTACATTGAGCATTGACCCCCCATACTGAATTTTATTGTTGTTAACAACCATTTGATCAATAAATATGAGAGATGCCCTCTCAAAAAAAAAAAATGAATGCAATGAAAAACAGCTCAAAAGGCTTAGGAACAGGTTCAGTTCCAAATAAATGAAAGACACACAACATATAAATTCAATACACTATCTGAATTTTCCAGTAAAACTTAAATGGACATTGAGAAAACTGGGAAATTCTGAATAAGGTCTTTATAGAATAGATTGTAATATGTTATCAACGTTCAATTTCCTGAGTGTGCTCATTGTATTGGGTTTGGGCTTACGTAGAAGAATGGTATTGTTCTTAGAAGATAAATGCTGAAATATTTAGGAGGTGAGTTGTCATAATGATTCAGAAAAAGAAGGTCCTTTCCTTCCTTTACTTGCCTGTCACCTTTCCTCTCTCTCACCCACACACACAACCCCCGCCAACACAAACAGCTTGATTTCTAACAAACAAATTTTTGGTACTACTTCTCCTTAGTATTCTAGATTGCTGATAATTGTATTTTTACTGTTGTTTAGTTCCTTGGGAAGAATGAAATGTTAAAATAAAGCTGGTAAGATGAGTTTTATGTGTATTTTCTCCAAAGTTAACGATCATTTCATTTTCCATCCTAACCAACTCAATACAGAATAAAGCAGTTCCTAAACAACAAATAAGTGATAGAACCAGCCAAAGAAGTGCATGCTGTTGGAGCATCTGAAAAATATTGATCTTAGAAAGCAAATGGCACAAACACATTGATCTGAGAAGAAAAAGGGCCAGTCAGAGCCAAACAAACAGTTGGAGAGGAGTCTTAGAAATAAAGAAGGATATATCTTACTGACAGAACTGAAGGAAGATTGAATATATTGAAGTTCAGAGATGTTTTAAGGTGAAATTGCAAGGTAGTCTTAATTTAAAAGTATAAAGGAAGGTCATCAGTGAATAATAAAGTATGAAGGTTTTTGAGGAAAGCTCTGAAGTGAAGAAAAGCACTAAACTGGATGGATTTTAGTTCCAGCCAAGCCTCTCAATAGTGAGAATTTGAAAAATCACCATATCCCCAGAAACTCAGTTTTCTTATATGTAAAATAAAGAACAGTGATAGCCACGTTCCAGTTAGAAGACAGCTGCAATGACCCACTGGGGGTCTTGTTAAGCAAAGCACACGTCCTTCAATCCTTGTCCCAGAGAGATTCTGCTGTAGGCAGCATCAGATTTAGGATCTATTGGATCAAACAACTGTTAAGGTCTAAATAGCCAGCAGAATTCCTAAGATAGGTTCTATTGAAAAAACACAATCAATGGAAATTCACAAGCTTTCTGAGAATAACAGAATATGGTTAAGTTTCTCTTATTAGAAAATTAAAAGAACAAAAGTGTGGTACTTTTGTACACTACTTGTAAATCTCCCCTGTACACACTTGCTATCTAATCCGTTAGCCTAGAAAAGATATTTTTGAATTTTTTCTCTCAGTTACTCCACATCTTGCATCAGCACCACATAGAATCATTAACCAAGTCTTTCTAATTCTACCAGCTTCTCAAATCTTTCCTGACTCTAATCCACAAAGCTAATGCCCAGTTCATGAACTCACAATCTCTTGTCTGGACTACACTGATAATCCTTTACCTCTGTTCTCCACTTACAATCTTACACCTGTAATCCATTTTCCATACTACCAAAATAATGATCTTTCTAGTCATCACAAAACTTACTTGAAAACTTTTAGTAGCTTCCGATTTTCTGCAAGTCAAAGTTTCCTAAGGCAGAGCTGTCATACCATGGAGAGCAACCCATTAATGTCAGGAAGTCAATTTACTTGTTCAAAACCAGCATTTTAAATGAAGTAACATAGAATGGATTAAACTAAAAAGAAAAGAATAGAATATAAAATATCTGAGTACCTTTACTTAGGAAGATGTAATATTTTATGAAATTTTAATGTTTAATTTGTTCTTGTATAATATAAAAAGTATGCTACTATGAACTGTGTTTAAAAAGTTTGAAAAATCACTTCTGTGTATCATATAGATTCTTTCATAATCTTGCTTTTGCCTGTTTTTGTACCCTAAGAGCTTAAAGTTTCAGACATTCTCTAGTTGAATGAATAAGCCATGCACTTTCAAATATTGGGACAATCTCAATATTCCCTGATGAAAATTTCCTCCTACCTTCTCATCAACTTGGGAAATTATTACTAATTTTTGCCCTCTATACTCACACAGCTTAAATATCTTCTGCTCTCTGAGACTATCCAGACATTTTCCTCCTTGTGATTCCTACTCCTTCCATCATTCATGGGCTGTTTGAACTGGTTAAAAACTGTTTGGTGATGCAGAACTATTAGGTTCTTTTTGTTTCACCTCCAACAGTGTGAGGTAGTTGATAGGTTGTCATTTCCCAATAACCTGAAACCAGTTCGGTTTCAAGCAAACTTTCTGGCAAAGTTCTCCCAAAACTTATAAAAAATACAACTTTTGTGAGGACAGAAAGTCCTGGCTTCCCTGTTTTGGGGTCTGTGAAAAATCTTTCTTGAAAAGTTGCCTAGATTAAATGTGACAATATTCAACGCTCATAGAAGGAAGACCAAGACTCATCTGCACTGATTTGTTTTGGATCAGGCCTGGAAATAATGTCTCCGTGTACAGAACATATACTAAGATGGCTAGATTCTTATGGCTACTAATTAAGGTTAGAAAGATGTCTTTAAAAATATTTTGTCACAGCAGCAGACTCACAGACTCCAGGAAAGGACTAGTAGTTACCAAAGGGAAGGGGTTGGGAAGGAAGGAAGAAGGCGATTAAGGGGCCCTGTGATTAGCAATCATAATATAGGTATGTCACGGGGCAGACGGTATAGCATGGAGAAGACAATAACTCTATAGCATCTTACTACACTGATAGTGATGACATGGGGGGGATGAGGAATTAATAATATGGGTGAATGTTGAAACCACAATGTTGCTCATGTGAATGTCAACGATGCTTTAAATTAAAAAAAAAAATCGGACAAAGGAAAAAGATGGTGGCATGAGAAGTGAGGCAGAAATACCTCCCAAAATCACATAAAACATGGAAATACAGCGAATACAACTGACCCTGAAAAAGCAACCCGAAGACTGCCAAGCAGACCACCTACATTTGGGGAAAGCAAAGACCTCACAGAAAAGAATAAAGTAGCAAAGCAGCGATCTGGCAGGACCCAAGGACTTCCCCCACCCCAGCCCACAGGCAGGAGGTAGAGAAACGGGGCAGGGAAAGAAGAGAAGTTCAGGACTATTGAACAGCCAGCAGGGGAGATATGTTCTGGGAGCATGAACCCACGTTATATGGTGCATTATATAATCTGTTGCTTTCCTTTACACTTCTAAATGCAATTGTAAATGGAGTTGTTTCCCTGATTTCTCTTTCTGCTAGCTCATTGTTATGATACAAGAATGCTACAGATTTCTGTGTATTAATTTTGTATCCTGCAACTTTGCTGAATCCAGATATTAGATCTAGTAGTTTTGGAGTGGATTCTTTAGGGTTCTTATGTACAATATCATGTCATCTGCAAACAGGGACAGTTTAACTCCTTCATTGCCAGTCTGGATGCCTTTTATTTCTTTGTGTTGCCTGATTGCCATGGCTAGGACCTCCAGTACTATGCTGAATAGAAGTGGGGAAAGTGGGCATCCTTGTCTTGTTCCTGATCTTAAAGGAAAAGCTTTCAGCTTCTCACTGTTATGTATGATGTTGTCTGTGGGTTTGTCATACATGGCCTTTATTATGTTGAGGTATTTGCCCTGTACACCCATTTTGTTGAGAGTTTCTATCATGAATGGATGTTGAAGTTTGTGAAATGCTTTTTCAGCATCTATGGAAATGATTATGTGGTTTTTGTCCTTCTTTTTGTTGATGTGGTGGATGATGCTGATGGATTTTTTGAATGTTGTACCATCCTTCTGGCATAAATCCTACTAGATCATGATGGATGATCTTCTTGATGTATTTTTTAATTCAGTTTGCTAATATTTTGTTGAGTATTTTTGCATCTATGTTCATCAGGGACATTGGTCTGTAATTTTCTTTTTATGTGGTGTCTTTGCCTGTTTTTGGTATTAGAGTGATGTTGGCCTCATAGAATGAGTTTGGAAGTATTCCATCTTCTTCTAGTTTTTGGAAAACTTTAAGGAGAATGGGTATTGTCTTCACTAAATGTTTGATAAAATTCAGCAGTGAAGCCATCTGGTCCAGGGGTTTTGTTCTTTGGTAGGTTTTTGATTACCAGTTCAATTTCATTGCTGGTGATTGGTCTGTTCAGATTTTGTTTCTTCCTTGGTCAGCCTTGGAAGGTTGTATTTTTCTAGAAAGTTGTCATTTCTTCTAGGTTATCCAGTTTGTTAGCATGTAATTTTTCATAGTATTCTCTAATAATTCTTTGTATTTCTGTGGTGTCTGTAGTGATTTTCCTTTCTCATTTCTGATTCAGTTTATGTGAGTAGACTCTCTTTTTTTCTTTATAAGTCTGGCTAGGGGTTTATCTATTTTGTTTATTTTTTCGAAGAACCAGTTCTTGCTTTCATTGATTCTTTCTATTGATTTATTCTTCTCGATTTTATTTATTTTGGCTCTAATCTTTATTATGTCCCTCCTTCTACTGACTTTGGGCCTCATTTGTTGTTCTTTCTCTAGTTTCATTAATTGTAAGTTTAGACTGTTTATATGGGATTATTCTTTCTTGAGGAAGGCCTGTATTGCAATGTACTTTCCTCTTAGCACAGCCTTGGCTGCATCCCACAGATTTTGTGGTGTTGAATTATTGTTGTCATTTGTCTCCATATATTGCTCGATCTCTGTTTTTATTTGGTCATTGATCCATTGGTTATTTAGGAGCATGTTGTGAAGCCTCCATGTGTTTGCAGGGTTTTTCATTTTCTTTGCATAATTTATTTCTAGTTTCATACCTTTGTGGTCTGAGAAACTGGTTGGCACAATTTCAATCTTTTTGAATTTACTGAGGCTATTTTTGTGGTTCAGTATATGATCTATTCTTGAAAATGTTCATTGTGCACTTGAGAAGAATGTGTATTCTGTTGCTTTTGGGTGTAGAGTTTTGTAGATGTCTGTTAGGTCTATCTGTTCTATTGTGTTGTTCAGTGCCTCTGTCTCCTTACTTATCTTCTGCCTGGTTGATCTGTCCTTTGGAGTGAGTGGAGTGTTGAAGGCTCCTAGAATGAATGCATTGCATTATATTTCCCCTTTTAATTCTGTTAGTATTTGTTTCACATATGTGAGTGCTCCTGTGTTGGGAGCATAGATCTTTATAATGGTTATATCTTCTTGTTGGATTGACCCCTTTATCATTATGTGATGTCCTTTGTCTCTTGTTACTTTCTTTGTTTTGAAGTCCATTTTGTCTGATACAAGTACTGCAACTCCTGCTTTTTTCTCTGTGTTAGTTGCATGAAATATCTTTTTTGATCTTTACACTTTTAGTCTGTGTATGTCTTTGGGTTTAAAGTGAGTCTCTTGTAGGCAACATATAGATGGGTCTTGTTTTTTTATCTATTCAGTGACTCTATATCTTTTGATTGTTGCATTCAGTCCATTTACATTTAGGGTGATTATCGATAGGTATGTACTTATTGCCATTGCAGGCTTTAGATTCGTGGTTACCAAAGGTTCAAGGTTAACATCCTTACTATCTAAGAGTCTAACTTAACTCAATATGCTGTTACAAACACAATCTAAAGGCTCTTTTCTTTTCTCCTCCTTTTTCTTCCTCCTCCATTCTTTATATATTACGTATCATATTCTGTATTCTTTGTATATCCCTTGATTGACTTTGGGGATAGTTAATTTAATTTTGCATTTGCTTAGTAATAACTGTTCTACTTTCTTTACTGTGGTTTTATTACCTCTGGTGACAGCTATTCAACCTTAGAAACACTTCCATCTATTGCAGTCCCTCTAAGAAGGACTGTAGAGATGGTTTGTGGGAGGTAAATTCTCTCAGCTTTTGCTTATCTGGAAATTGTTTAATCCCCCCCCTCAAATTTAAATGATAATCTTACCAGATAAAGTAATCTTGTTTCCAGGGCTTTCTGCTTCATTGCAGTAAATACATCATGGCACTTCCTTCTGGCCTGTAAGGTTTCTGCTGAGAAGTCTGATGTTAGCCTGATTGGCTTTCCTTTGTATGTGATCTTATTTCTCTCTCTGGCTGCTTTTAAAAGTCTGTCCTTATCCTTGATCTTTGCCAATTTTATTACTATAAAATTGTTGGTGTTGTCTTCCTTGGGTCCCTTGTGTTGGGAGATCTGTGGATATCTGTGGCCTGAGAGACTATCTCCTTCCCCAGTTTGGGGAAGTTTTCAGCAATTACCTCCTCAAAGACACTTTCTATCCCTTTCTCTCTCTCTTCTTCTACTTCTGGCACCCCTATAATGTGAATATTGTTCTGTTTGGATTGGTCACACAGTTCTCTCAGTGTTCTTTCATTCTTAGAAATCCTTTTTTCTCTCTGTGCCTCAGCTTCTTTCTTTTCCTCTTCTCTAGTTTCTATTTCATTTATCATCTCCTCTGTATCCAACCTGCTTTTAATACCCTTCATTGTGCTCTTCAACGATTGGATCTCTGACTGAAATTCATTCCTGAGTTCCTGGATATCTTTCCGTACCTCCATTAGCATGTTGATGATTTTTATTTTGAACTACCTTTCAGGAAGAGTCATAGGTTCATGTCATTTAAATCTTTCTCCGGAGTTATATTAGTTTTACTCTGGACCAGGTTCCTTTGGTGTTTCATATTTGTATATGGCGTCCTCTAGTGTCCAGAAGCTCTGTTCTCTGGAGCTGCTCATCCCCTAAAGCTATGTCAGGGGTCACAGAGGAGTGACATTGCCACCTGGGTGGAGGAAAGAGCTGTTTCCTGCTTCCCAGCTGCTATGCCTGTCTCCACTGCCTGAACCAGTGGGCCCAGCACACAGATATAAGCTTTTGTCCCAGAACAGCCGGATATGGATCCCTGCTTTCCACAGGTGGCTGGAATCTCAGTCTCTCCAGGAATTCTTCCCCTCTTAGCTTTTCAACCCCGTAATCACACGAGTATCATGAAAGCACCATGAAATGTATGTTTGTGCTCCCAGAGCAGGTCTCTGGAGTTAGGTATTCAGCAGTCTCAGGCCTCTATTCCCTCCCTACCCTGTTTCTCTTCCTCCCACCAGTAGGCTGGGGTGGGGGAAGTGCTTGGCTCCCGCCAGGCCACAGCTTTGGTAGGTTACCCTGTTCCGTGAGGTCTGCTCTTTTCTCCAGGTATACGCAGTCAGTGCAGTCTTCTTTTCTGTTGCTCTCTCAGGATTAGTTGCACCAACTATATTTTTTAATTGTATGGGGTTTTAGGAGGTAGCCTCTGTCTCACCTCTCACACTGCCATTTTTTTTTTTTTTATTTGAGAGGGCATCTCTCATATTTATTGATCAAATGGTTGTTAACAACAATAAAATTCAGTATAGGGGGGTCAACGCTCAATGTACAATCATTAATCCATCTCAAGCCTAATTCTCGTCAGTCTCCAATCTTCTGAAGCATAACGAACAAGTTCTTACATGGTGAACGAATTCTTACATAGTGAATAAATTCTTACATGGTGAACAGTACAAGGGCAGTCATCACAGAAACTTTCGGTTTTGATCATGCAATATGACCTATAAACAATCAGGTCAAATATGAATATTCGTTTGATTTTTGTACTTGATCTATATGTTGATCCCCCATTTCTCCTACTATTATTATTATTTTTATTTTTAATAAAATGCTGAAGTGGTAGGTAGATGCAAGATAAAGGTAGAAAACATAGTTTAGTGCTGTAAGAAGGCAAATGTAGATGATCAGATGATCAGGTGTGTGCCTATGGACTAAGTATTAATCCAGGCTAGACAAGGGCAGCAAGACATCCACGGATGCAGAAGATTTCTCTCAAAGCAGGGGGGGTGAGGTTCTGAGCCTCACCTCTGTTGATCCCCAAATTCTCACCTGATGGCCCCCCTGCGACTGTGCCTGTCTTAGGTTGTTCCTCCCTTGAGGAATCTTACCCGTCTCTGGCTAACCAGTCATCTTCCGGGGCCATACAGGGAAATGTAAAGTTGGTAAGTGAGAGAGAAGCCATATTGTTTGCAAAGGTTAGCTTTTTACTTCTTTGCAGATTTATGCCCTGTGGCTTCTATGCCCAGCACTTGTCTCAAGGTATCTTTACCACCTGGAGAAATTATGATACTCGGTAAATTCGATATGAGGCACGAATTCTATTTAAGGGTTGTAATTAGGAAGGAAGAAGAAAAGCTATAGATGTAGCATACGAAGGAAACTTGGGAGGATTGATTATTTCTTTGACATATCTTCTTGTATAGTACCTTAAGTATGTATAGGTTTTAAACTACTAACTAATTTGCACACATATATTAACATAATAGGAATACGGTGACATAAACAAAGCAAATCTATAATTACCATCCATCTTCAGTGAAGCCAAGAAAACCATTTAGGCACCCTAGGCATTTGTGAAAATTTATCTATGATATGATGGATATTGTCCAACTGTACTTGAACCATCAGACAAATTAAAGCAGCCCATTTCTGGGATCTGTTCACATCCCATATGTTCTTTTAACCATAGATAGTCTATAGTCATGAGATTTTGGAGTGCTACAACTTGCACCCCTCCCAACTCCTGGTTGAGTTCCAACAGTACAGATCCGGTCAAATTCGTTGTCTCACTGTATGCACATGCCAGCCTAGACATCTCCCTCCTCATTCTTATGGCAAGTCCAGGAGATGGTGGGCTGGATGCAGCCACAATCGCAGCATCGTCCGAATCCCTGTGGAGGCTTTTTGATGATCATCCCCCGGCACAAGTCCTCCAGAGAGTGCTGATGCCGGAAGCTCCTCCTCATATCGTATCTTAGTTCATTTTCTGGGTATCCAAGCTAGGCCTTGATCTCCTGCATAGAAACAAACAGACCCTTTGCCCACACTTTGACATGCCCTCTATACCACTGTGCAGAACTCATTGGAGGTCAGCACACAGTAACTGCCTTTTTTTTTTTTTTTTTTAAATTAAGAGAAAGGAATATTATCAGAAAAGAGTACCTCCATAGCTGATCATCTGACACCCCTTTAAGTGATCAACATTAAGGATATTTAAAGCATGCGTTGATCTTTGATTTACCAATAGTTTTATCCTGTTAAGGAGTAATCCCCCTTTTCCTTCTTTCTTTCTTTTTTTTTTTTTTTTTTTTAATTTTTAATCTACACTTACATGAAGAATACTATGTTTACTATGCTCTCCCCTATATCAGGTCCCCCCTAACAACCACATTACGGTTACTGTCCATCAGCTTAGCAAAATGTTGTAGAGTCACTACTTGTCCTCTCTGTGTTGTGCAGCCCACCCTCCCCTTGCTCCCTCCCCCCCATGCATGCTAATCTTAATAACCCCCTTTTTCTTCACCCCCCTTATCCCTCCCTGCCCACCCATCCTCCCCAGTGGCTCCGCCCCCCTCACACTGCCATTTTTAATCTAATCCATAAGTCCCAGTGCCATCTTTTAAACCACTACAACTTATCTCTTTTATCCAACTATAGCACAGGCATCTTCATCCAAACTGGAATTTTTATCTAATTAAATGTTTCATCTGTATCTTATACATTCATTGTTCTTAAGGAACAGACTTGGAAAATCTGTGTAGCCTGTTAGAAATTGACAATTTATCTATAAGACCATTCTATAGATTATACTGTATATCCTTTGGTTAAAAAGAAGAGTGGTATTTAGTTGTGTATTATATCTATATGGTATTTTCTACATATAGCCTCATGACATGTGCCCAAAGTGAAAATGTCATTTATGAAAAAGGCACCTGTCTAACTTGGGTAGAAGCATCCACAATAATACCACCTGCATCCATAACAAATGTATGATGCATGTTGAAAGGACGGTGGATGAATGAATGAAATGTCCTACGGTGTGTGAGATCAGTTAATACAATTAATACATTAATTCATGAAACGGTCGTTTTTATGGGTGTTTTGAAATGTCAACAGTTACAGGAAATCCTCAATTTAGTTTTAATCACTCCTGTAATGGAAAAATGCTCATTTGCCTTTAAAGGAAATGAATGTGGACACAGTTCATAATGCCTTTCTACAATAATCAAGAGAATAGATTCTCCACTGGCCAGGAAGCAAACTAACAGGATAAGAGCTGTCCATAATGTAGGAAAATAACCATGGTGTATAATAACATTAATATGAGTGAAATATTAAACAACAACAACAAAAAACAGTTGAAAAGCAGTGGGAAGATAAGAAATTTCAGTGTCAAGTACTGCTTCTCTCTGAAGTGGTTAAAATGTTCCCAGTTTGTATGAAGTCTGTGATTGATTCTCTTTCACTTGGAAGGATTTTACTGTACCCAAAGGAAGAACAGTAAGATTACCACTCTTACTATAATCACAACATCAGGAATGAAAATCCCACCCACTAGCACAATAAAGATTTTAATAATCTATAATATATGTGTATCAGTAAAGCAGCTGTAAGTTGTCACTGATAACAGCTATTTCAAAGTTTAATTTTAATACTGCTTATGGCTCAGCATTTCAAATCAGACAACCAAGGATCCCTGACTCCTGCATCATTAAATACATTTTCAATTTCAATTCCAGGAAGTATATTGCTATTATTTTACTATTCTGAACATATTTTAGTCAGAGTGTGACATTATTGAGAATGCGCTTTATAGTTTCTTATCCATCTCACATGATGACTACAAAGAATTATCTTGGTATATATGTTTATAAATCACTACCCAAAATCATATGGGTGTGATGATTCTAGTAAGAGATAAAATAGATTGATTTATCTTTATAGAAACCACAAAAATAAGATGAAAGAAGCAGGAAAGATTCAGAAAAGTTGAAATATGAGGGATCTATTTAAACTTTAAATAACAACATCTTGAAGGCCGCATTGAGCACGAGTAATCTACTGTGCCTTAAGAGCACTGATCTGGAAAAACACAAGCTTACAAAATTCCATTACATCATCATTTGTCTCAATAAATACCTTTTTATTGTCCTCAGAAAAGCATCTGTTAACTGCTATGTTAACGGTGCAAGTCAACGTCTATCAACATTTATTGATGCTAGTATTGTTACGCAATGAAACTACTATTGTGTCAAAAAAACACGATGGGGCAAAGACAGTTTCATTACTAAGGAATTATATTAGATTCACACAGGCCAACAGCTGAGTGAAGTATTTTGAATATGCTTTTCTGGTTACCGAAGGTGTAAAAATGAGCCAGGATGTGAAGTGTGCAATCTTCAGCCAGGATATTTCTAGAGCAAAGATTTTGAAATATATGGGCAGAAGTATATGTTCTATTGCTGGTTTTTATACTGTTGAATATTCTTTACACATGAAAAGCAGTGAAAAGCTGGCCACCTAAATGTATTTGGATTCCTCCTCCAATAAGCTAACACTTAACTTGAACATGGTAAAGTAAATTATTTCAAATTCAAATGCCTCTTTCCATTTTGCAGTGGCACACAATAGTGGAGTAACAACCAATGTTCATTTTGAGAAAAGAACCAGGCACAGCTGGTCCAGTCAGACTTTTCTGCAAGAAAATAAAACAAGCTGTACATAAAGGGACAGGCAAAATTTAACTATTATATCTAAGAAATTCATATCTGGCTCAGAATCTAAAAAAATCATTTTACAGACTCTGGAAAATGACATTTCAAGTTGCATCAGCTAAAATGTCATAAGCATTTTAATTATCAAAAGCAGGAAAAAGGGAAATATACAAAATTATAGAAATATAAAATTCCATTGAAGAGAAAGAAAAAATACTGTTAGGGTTCTTTCCTCCTTCCTCCAGTGGATCCCTTTACAGATTCAATAAGTAAAATGACACATGGTGGTATGTGTTTCAGATGGATCAGCAATGACATAGAAATTCAGCATTTCCCATCTATTTGATGAGCCAACAGACTGACATATATATATAGGCATCAACTATCACTTACAAGAGGAAATGTATATATAGAAAGTATTAAACCATGTATCTTCATAACTGAATTAGAACAAGGATTCATTATGTTGACTTTCTCATGTTAACTTATTTTTAGGAATCCCTATCTTTGGCATTTAGACAGAGTGAGTCATTTCAGTCTTTCAAGAGCATATAAAACAGTCTTATTCACTCATGGAAATGTGTAATAGATGGGAGGAAACACCAGATGACTCTATCTATCACAACTAATTTTTATTCATAATGCAGAACTTCCCGAATGAAGAATATATCACATACTTAGTTTCAACAACTAATGCTTAATCATATCTCACCAACTAAAATAGTGTTTACTTGGCAATCTCAATGATCCACACCAAAATCTGATATCAGGGAAAAAGCCTCTAAACAGGTAAATTGATATCTGTCAGTTTTTATATAGAGCACTTTTAACTATTTCTTATAAAAGAATGACCCTAATATTTCCAAATTAACAATAGGTTCAAGAGTTATGTTAAAATAGTTTCCTAATGGCAGGAATAAAGGGACAAATTACATCCTTACAATTAAGAATAAAGACAGAAAATCATACGTGACTAAATAAATTAGTTTTGGTACACTAATATTCTGACCACCTAACCCAATAGCCCTTGATAAGGAGTTTATATAAAGAAGAAAGAGTGTATACATGTTCAGATTGGAGATTAATTACTGATCTGTTTCTTTTTTAAAACAATTTTCTCTTGAAAGTTACTACGAGACAGTGACTGTAGGAAGGACCAGAACAATACAACTAAACCCTAGTAGACATAAGGCGTATCGCTGATGAATCAATAACTGAGTAAGAAATTATAATGGATTTTTACCACAACTAGGAATACAAAAGTGGAACTCCTCAACTGATGGTTTAGAAAGTAGGATCTCAGAGTAGGGAAAGACAACTTGTAATTTGGTGGAGTGAGGGGCTATAAATCAGAGGTTCCCCAATCGCCTTTTAGGTTTGATCATTTTTAGGATGGCTTACAAAGCTCAGGAAAGCATTTATACATCTTTACTAGTTTATTACAAAGGATCATATGCTACACTATGGATGAAATATAGGATAATGAAGATGATAATCAGATGAAGAGGTACATAGGGAGAAGCCCAGAAGGGTCCCAGAGCACAGGAGTTTCTGTCCTTGTGGAAATGGGGTGTATCACCCTCCCAGTATTTGGTTGGTGTTCACCAACCTAGAAATTCACCAAGTCTCTTTTTTCAAGAGTTTCTGTAGAGCTTAATCTCCAGCTTCTCCCCTTCCTAGATGTGGGTGACTAGGGTAGAAAGTGCCAATGGTCTAATCTCTTGGGTTTCCCGGTGACCAGCCCCATCCTGAGGCTAGCTAGGGCACTGCCCCCTTCAGTCATTCACTAACATAAACTCTTGTGTTCAAAAGGGGTTTCTTATCAATAACAAAATATACTTTAGTCACTTAGGAAATTCCAAGGGCTTTGGGAATTCTATGCTGGGAACCAGAGACAAAGGACAAATAGATTTCTTATGCCATAGACTCTTATAGCATATCATACACAAAATTAACCATAAAATATTCATCATTTACATGCAAGAATTAAAAGTATAAAATATTTAGAAGAAAATGTAGTAGAAAATGTATGTGATGTTGGATTAGACAAAGATGTTTAGCACCATCTGTAATAGAAAAAAGTGATAAATTGAACTTTGTAAAAATTACAAACACTTGTATTACAACAAACACTATCAAAAAATATAAGAAAAGAAAAAAAAGGCAAAAAAAAAAAGAAAACAAAACAGGAAAGAATAGAAAAGAAAAGGTATGGGAGAAAATATTTTCAAATCCTTTATCTTGGAAGGGGCTTTTATCCAGGATATTTAAAAAGTTCATACACTTCAGTAAGAAGAAAACACAAATTAAAAATTCTTTAATTTTTACCAAATAAGACATAAGAATGGTAAGCACATTTCTGAAAATGCTAAATACTAGTCATTAGAGACATGTAAATTAACAGTATAGGATGATTCCACTTCATCCACAAAAATTGATAAAAATAAAATAAGTTGAGGATGTAAAGAAACAGAAACTCAAACAGTGCTGTCTAAACATTTCTAAAATGTTACAGTCATTTTGGAAAACATTTTATTTGTTTCATAAAAAGTTAAAAATAGGCAAGCCATATGACAAGTAATCCCACTCCAGGGAATCTACCCACAAGCAATGAAAATACATGTTCATACAAAGACATGTACATGAATGTTCATAGCAACATTATTCATACTAACCCCAAAGTAGAAATAATTCAAAATGCCCATCATTTGGTGAATGAATACACAAAATATGGTACATCATACAATGGGATACTATTTAGCCATTAAAAAGGAGTACTGTTGCTGATACATGCTATAATATGAATGAAACGGGAACATTTTGCTAAGTGAAAGAAGTAGAAGCAAAAGATTAAACATTCTATGATTCCATTTATACGGCATGTCTATACACAGAAAAAAAATCATTAGCTGCCTGACACTGGGGATGTGAACAGGAAATGGCCACAAGTAACCAGAGAAGATATTTTTGGAGTGATACTAATGTTCTATAACTGGATTGTGCTGATGGTTGTACAAGTCTGTTACTAAGAGTCATTGAAGTATACATGTAAAATGAGTGAATATTTTATGTAAGTATGTTATATACCACAAAAGTTTAAAAAGACATCCTCTGATTTTCTATAATTAATTTTCTCAGAGCTTAAAAGGCCCACATTAAACTAAATCCTAATTACCATCTGGACTTGTTCTCTTTTATCCTTGAAGGATTTCAGGAATTTGTTTTACTCCTTCGTTCCTGTCCACTCTCCACATGGAAATCACCACTATGCAAGCTCCTAGACAGAAGCAATCTGTAATATGTAAAAATTATTATTGAGAGAATAAGAGTTTTTTTTTTCCCTCAAAGGTTTATTTAGAAGTCTTCATAGTTTGGGTTTATATTCTGAAACACATGCTGTCTTTTCATTTGATAGACATGAATGATTTTACTTTCAGAAATCCAAATACCAACATACAAGAATGGTCTTTTCCCTTAGGTTAAGTCCAAATATAATGTGAAAACACAAGTTATTTCTGGAGCAGAAGAACATCCCCTCTCTAACAAGGATACAGACATATAAATAAACAGTTATAATCAAATAAGTAGGGTAAGTGCTCTGGGATTTCAGAGGAGGAAGCTGAGCATGACTTGGCTATTAGTGGACAATAACACTGAAAATTTAATAATCCTGAAAATTAAGTGGGAGTTGCCCAGCCTATGAGTGGTGGAAAAGAGCATTTAAGCAAAGCAGGTAGCAAGTATGAGAGATTAGTGGAGTTGCTTCTTTTTTTAAAACAAAATGTTTGATAAATAAATGAAATGCATTTAGTGAACTGAGGCATTTCATGTAGATAAGATATATGTCATCACTGAAAGACTAATGGAAAATAAAAGTTGATAGGTTGGAGACAGGCTGTGAAGTCATATATCTTATTAAGGAATGTGGATTTTATTCTTTAGTCAATGTTAAAAAATCAGTTTTTAATGTTTTGTTTTAAACAGATAAATGCCAATTGACTTCATACTAGAAAGACCATTTTAAGGGTTCTATAGAGGAATTTTGCCATGGGGAGAAACTTGTCAGTCTCAAGAGTTAGCAGGCTTTTGGCATAGAGTGCTCTGTAGTCATTCCATTATTATGGCCTAAATTAAACAGTTTATGAAAAGAAGAATAGACAATAGTCATTACTGTTTTTAGAAAAAGGTATACTGCATTCAAATTGCATTATGTAAGAAGGCAAAAGTACCCATAATGCATTTGACATATTTCCATAATACTTTTACAATAATTTTCCATGAAAGAAATAGTTTCTCTAATCTTAAATTTGCATACCCATTGGCAAAAATGTGAGAATCCTTTTTATTTACTTGGCATTCAAATATGAAATTAAACAGGATTTATACACACAAACATGCATGTGCACAAAGATGGAAAAGATGGATAACTCTCCAAAAGCAAAAATAAAGGAATATGCAACAGGTTGACTATGCAAGACATAAAGTCTGTATGTTTCTGAGCAAGGTTATAATTAACATTTAGTAATTATTGTATTTTGACATGGTTTCACTATTACATATCTGCCTTCCAGGAGCTTACAGAATACTGCCTGAGGCCAGGAAGAAAGGGTTTATACAGAAATACAGAACCAGCCTCTCATCCAAACTCACTTTCTTGTCTTACGCAAGGCATTTTAAAACTCAGTAATTCCCCAGGGTGGCCATAGACTGTTGCCTGCTTGTGAATTTTTAGCAATTTACACTGCTTCTAAATTAAATGATGGCAGCATATGACTTGGATTATTATTTCTTATAACATGAACTGACTTTAATCTAGACTCTATCAATAAGAAAACTTTTTATTCTTTCTTTGTGTCTTTCTTTAGAAAGTACCTTAAAGCTAATCTAGTTGAAGTTGAATGTTGGGATTCCATATATGTCTAAACATAATTCATTCTATTGATCACAGAATTTTCATTTTCTCTGGCCTTGTCTCGTTTTCTGACCAGAGCTATAGCTTTGCAGCTCAACTCTCTTATAAAGCCACAGCACTAGTTAAAATGTAGTAAGACCAGAGAAGACGATTCAATGTATCCATCTAGTTCGTTATTAGAAAATGTTTAGAGTATTTATCTCCAGAACAGTATCCTCCTTTACGCAAGAGTCAATGTCCTTTTTTTTCCTCCCAACTTGGCAAACCTGGCAACCAGCACATGCATGGCATAGAGAAAGCCCTCCCTGAAAGATGAATGGTGGGCCACCATATCATTTACATATGAAAATATATCACATATTTTATGCAGTCAGTTCTTTATACAAAACTTAAATTTACTCTATTGATATTATCTCTATAAATATTTAAATATAGGTTTTTGGTGCAATATGCAGATGGAAAAACAGGGGCCAAAAGTTCATATTTCTCTTTTTTAGCTGTCATTTTTTAGTTTAGGGCCAAATTGTACAAATAAAGATGATTTGTTGATATAATTGTGTTAGTTTCTTAAAACCAGAAACAAAGTAGGCTCTTTTCCCTTGGAAATGAAGCACCCCAAACATAAAATATTCTTTTTGACAAGGTTTACATAAAGGCTTTAGTGATTGCTTCCCAACGAGATTTCTGAGTTTATGCTGAAACAGGTCATCAGTAAGTTCTCCAATGCACCTGGATAGTGAATGTAATGTTATGGGTAGTTATTTTAGTAAAAATTAACATCCAAGGATAGTTTCTATGTATCTCAACATCTCACTATGTAATTGTGCTGTAAATTGCTCACTTTCATTTTAGCTTTCTTTTGATTTCCTTTTTACTTTTGCCCATATGAGTCCTAGTTTCTGCATGAAATTCATATTAGATATTTTCTTGTTTGAAATGGTATATGTCTTTATTTTGTTTGAAGTTCAAAGCAATACTAGCTCCTGGATTTGGTTTACAAGTAAATGAATTGTTCTTAACTGCCAGTAAAAAAGGCCTACAGCAGGCAGCTCAGATCAAGAATGTGGTTGCCTGTATTGTGCCTTTGCTTTGTATTGACTAGTTCATTACATATAAGGACATGTCCCACCTTTGTCAGCCAGTCTTACTCTTGCTAAATATCACATTCTTAAAAGTCTTTAGAATTGAAAACGCCCTAAAGCTCTGTTCAGATTTGTGACCATCATTCTTTCGGTTAGAACTGCACATAGATTAGGTAACAGTAGCAAAGATGCACCATAAGAGCTGTCAGCTAGGATGGTCATTAAGTGCTGTCTGCAGTCCACATTTCTGTGCCAGATGGCATCTCAGCAACACTAGACACAGCATGTGAAGCTGCCAAAATTCTTACTGTGCCCTTTTAACTTAGGGCTGGTGGAAGAATAAAATAAAGCAAAAGGACCCATGAGAATAAAACTCCTGGCACTAACTTTTTAGTTGCAGGCTCTTATGTTTACATATAAAGACAATTAGTCTTTATATTTAGAAAGGTATCTTCCTTACTAGTATTATATTATATAAAAATCCGTTTTCCAAAATGCATTTCTCATTATGATACTATTCTTTAGATTATTTTTTCCTGCCTTTTGTGTCATATGTAGAAGTTATTTCAGCTAGCATTTCTGATCAATATGTTTTGTTTTCTTTTTAAATTTTCTTCTTTCTTTTATGTTTTTATCTTTGTATCTGGAACTTCTATTAGGCATGAATTTACAATCTAATTTTTCTTTCAATAGGTAGTTAACAATTTGAGGACTATCTATTATGTATCACATTTCCATAGTTTTGAAATTCTGTATTTATTATACTAGATCATCCCACATATAGATCTCTTTCTGAGATATTGTGAATCAGAGTGTAATTTATTCACTTGCATACCAGTGCCACACGGTTTTAATCATTATCTTTTTGAAGTACATTTTAAAATTAGGCAGAAAAAAATGTTGATAAACTCATTTTAACTTCACCTGCTTATGAATTCCTCTAAATACAGTTATATGTTATTTTGTCAAGTTCTTTAAGAACATTTCCTGTTTGCATGGTGATAGACATTATTCTAAATGTGCATGCTAATTTTGTAATGGTGGAAAGAGAAAAGAAACTTGTTAATTAAGGAAAAAATTATTTTAGAACATATATATTTAGATTGTAGTCTTTTAGAAATTAATTTCTATTTCTGGAGATAAATATATATATATATTTAATTTAGTAGGTTTAATAGTTGAACATATCTATTGCCAAAGTTTATAAAGGTAAAATATATAAGAAATCAAAGCTAAAGTTTACCCACTCCACTTTGTATCTGCCACCTTTCCTTAATAAAAAGACACATATTGAAAGATTCTAACTGCACTGGATTTATAAAATAGCTTTAAGTCCTTGAGGGGGGTACTTCAGAATTAAAGGTGCTCAGGGATTTCTAAGGAACATTTGGGAAGGTGGCAGGGAGTTGGAAACATAGAGGAATAGCTGTTTTGGAGAGTCATCCCCCACATTCAGAGGGATGTTTAATAAAAGTACTTTTGCAGAGAGATAAGGTCGGAGGGTCAGGGAGATGGGTGATAAATTCAAGAATAACTATTTCCTTTTACAGGGTCAATATACCTACTAGCTATGCTTTGAGACTTAAAGGAAATTCCAAGATAATGAAGGGTTATTGAACAAATTAATGAATTAATGAACTTTAAATTGTCATCCAGTATCTTTGTAAAATTGCTACAAAACTCTTCATCTATGTTTTATATGGCGGTAATCATGGAGATATTAATGGGATATATAGTGAGGTGAAGGGATGATTGTCTCTTTTCACTCCTTAGCTTCAAAGTAGAACGGTCCTATTCAGTTTCTCGTAGTGACTATGGTAGGGAAAGGGAATCCAGGAGGGCACTGGCAGAGTTTTTGGGCTTTGCATTCAGAGAATATACACACACTATATTTTTCAACACACAGCAAATACTTTTAGACTCACCATGTGCCAGCTACTCTGAGTGCTGGCAATATAAAAGAGAAAAATTAAAAAAACAGCTGCCCTTATGTAATTAATATATTACAGTGAGAAAGACTGAAAAAAAATTAGTCAGCAGAATATGTAATGCATATTTGAAAACTGATATGGAGAAAAATAAACAGGGTAAAGGGATAAAGAATGCCAAGAAAGTAAGAGGAAATGAGGTCAGAGATGGAACAGGCTGCCAGAATAGTTAGTGAATAATAATAGCTTTTATTCTGAGTCATGAAACCACTGGAAAGTTTTGAGGAGGGCAGTATGATGATCTGAATTTTGTTTTAAAATGATCCCTCTCACTGCTTCTAGTAGGGCAACCTAGAAGAAATGGACAACTTTCTAGAAAAATACAACCTTCCAAGACTGATGCAGGAAGAAACAGAAAATCTGAATAGACCAATTACCAGCAAAGAAATTGAATTGGTAATCAAAAAACTACCTAACAACAAAATGCCTGGATCAGATGGTTTCACTGTTGAATTTTATCAAACATTTAGTGAAGACCTAATACCCATCCTCCTTAAAGTTTTTCAAAAAATAGAAGAGGACAGAATACTCCCAAACTCATTCTATGAAGCCAAAATCACTCTAATACCAAAACCAGACAAAGACAAGAGAAAAAAAGAAAATTACAGACCAATATACCTGATGAACATAGATGCAAAAATACTCAACAAAATATTAGCAAAACAAATTCAAAAATACATCAAAAATATCATCCATCATGATCAAGCGGGATTCATCCCAGGGATGCAAGGATGGTACAACATTCGAAAATCCATCAACATCATCCCCTACATCAACAAAAAGGGCAAAAACCACACGATCATCTCTATAGATGCTGAAAAGCATTTGACAAAGTTCAACATCCATTCATGATAAAAACTCTCAACAAAATGGGTATAGAGGGCAAGTATCTCAACATAATAAAGGCCATATATGAAAAACCCACAGCCAACATTATACTTAACAGTGACAAGCTGAAAGCTTTTACTTTAAGATAGCAAACAAGACAAGGATGCCCACTCTCCCCACTTTTATTCAACATAGTTCTAGAGGTCCTAGCCACAGCAATCAGACAACACAAAGAAATAAAAGGCATCCAGATTGGCAAGGAAGAAGTCAAACTCTCCTTGTTTGTGGAGGACATGATATTGTACATAAAAAACCCTAAAGAATCCACCCCAAAACTACTAGATCTAATATCTGAATTCAGTAATGTAGTGGGATACAAACTTAATAAACAGAAATATGTTGCATCCTATAAACTAATGATGAACTAGCAGAAAAAGAAATCAGGAAAACAGTTTCATTCACAATTGCATCAAAAAGAATAAAATACCTAGGAATAAACCCAACCAAGAAAGTGACAGATCTATACACTGAAAATTATGGGACACTCTTATGAGAAATTAAGGAGCACACTAATAAATGGAAATTCATCCCATGCTCTTGGCTAGGAGGAATTAGTACTGTCAAAATGGCCATGCTGCCTAAAGCAATCTACAGATTCAATGCAATCACTATCAAAATACCAACAGCATTCTTCAATGAACTAGAGCAAATAGTTCTAAAATTCATATGGAACCACAAAAGACCCAGAATAGCCAAAGCAGACCTGAGAACGAAGAATAAAGCAGGGGGAATTATGCTCCCTGACTTGAAGATCTACTACGAAGTCACAGGAATAAAGACAATTTGGTACTGGCACAAGAACAGACTTATAGACCAGTGGAACAGAATAGAGAGTTCAGATACAAATCCCAGCATATATGACCCATTAATATATGATAAGGGAGCCATGGACATACAATGGAGAAACCACAGCCCCTTCAACAGCTGGTGTTGGCAAAACTGGATAGGTATATGTAAGACAATGAAACTGGATTATTGTCTAACCCTGTGCACAAAAGTAAACTCAAAATGGATCAAAGACCTGAATGTAAGTCATGAAACCATAAAATTCTAAGAAAAAAATATGGGCAAAAATCTCTTGGACATAAACATGAGCAACTTCTTCATGAACATATCTCCCCAGGCAAGGGAAACAAAAGCAAATATGAACAAGTGGGACTACATCAAATGAAAAAGCTTCTGTAAGGCAAAGGATACCAAGAGTAGAACAAAAAGACATGCTACAGTATGGAAGAATATATTCATAAATGACATATCTGATAAGGGGTTGACATCTAAATTATATAAAGAGCTCATGCAACTCAACAAACAAAAAGCAAATAAGCCAATTAAAAAATTGGCAGAGGAGCTGAACAGAAACTTCTCCAAAGGAGAAATTCAGATGGCCAACAGGCACATGAAAAGATGTTCCGCATTGCTAATCATCAGAGAAATGCAAATCAAAACCACAACGAGATATCACCTCACACTATTTAGGATGGCCAACATCCAAAAGACAAACAACAACAAATGCTGGTGAGGATGTGGAGAAAGGGGAACCCTCCTACACTGCTGGTAGGAATGTAAATTAGTTCAACCATTATGGGAAGCAGTATGGAGGTTCCTCAAAAAACTCAAAATAGAAATACCATTTGACCAAGGAATTCCACTTCTGGGAATTTACCCTAAGAATACCCTAAGCAGACCAGTTTGAAAAAGACAGATGCACCACTATGTTTATCGCAGCACTATTTACAATAGCCAAGAAATGGAAGCAACCTAAGTGTCCATCAGAGGATGAATGGATAAAGAAGATGTTGTAGATAACACAATAGAATATTATTCAGCCATAAGAAGAAAACAAATCTTAACATCTGCAACAACATGGGTGGAGCTAGAGGGTATTATGCTCAGTGAAATAAGCTAGGTGAAGAAAGACAAGTATCAAATGATTTCACTTATCTGTGGAGTATAAGAAAAAAGCAAAAACTGAAGGAACAAAACAGCAGCACACTCACAGAAGCCAAGAATGGATTAACAGTTAACAAAGGGAAAGCTACTGGGGAGGATGGGTGGGAAGGGAGGTATAAAGGGGAAAATGCGGCATTACAATTAGCACACATAATGTGGGTATGTTGGGGGGGACACAGGAAAGGCATATATAGAGAGAAGAAAAGTAATGATTCTATAGCATCTTACTACACTGATGGACAGTGACTTTAATGGGGTATGTCGGGGGGATTTGATAACAGGGGGAGTCTAGTAACCATAATGTTTTTCAAGTAATTATACATTAATGATATCAAAATGAAATTAAAAAACAGACAGTAGAAGGTAAGAGTTTAATTAGGATATTGGTAAGGAAGCACTTGTAGTTATCCACTCAAAGAAATGTTAGAGGTTCAGACCAGGCTGGAAGAAGTGGAGAGGTGGTAAGTAATGAGAATTTGAATGTCTAAAAGTAGAGCTGTCAGATTTTGGTGGAATATCATATATAAGTAGAGCAATGAAGTTGAAATTAACCAAGATTGGGAAATTTTAAAAAGTAACAGGTTGGGCAGAGCCAAGATGGCAACATGAGTAGAGCAGCGGAAATCTACTCCCAAAACTACATATATTTTTGAAAATACAACAAAGAAAAGTCATCCTAAAAGAAAGACGACAAGACACAGGACAACAGTCAGACTACATCCACATCTGTGAGAACCCAGCACCTCGTGATGGGGCTAAGATACAAGCCCCAGCTCGGTGGGACCCAAGCACCCCACACCCCAGCTCCGGGTGGGAGGAGAGGAGTTGGGGTGGGGAGGTAGAGGGAGCCCTAGCCATCCACACCAGAGCGCAGATACAGTGCATATGTGGGGTGCTGGAATCTAAGGAAACAGGACAGTAAGAACTGTGAGCGGGTCCCTGCAGATGGCACACCCGGTACGAATAAAAGTGAGTGCTTTTTTGGAAGTCTTAAAGGGACAGGGACCACACAGCCGGACGAAAGTGTCCTGGGACACTTAGTCCAGCAGCAGGGAATCTGGGGAACTCTGGGCACTCTAACCCTCTGGATTGCAGAGAGCATGGAGGCTCCTCACAGAGATAAATAGCCTCCCAGGAGTTCCCCCTCCAACGTGGCTCCACCATATGGGATCAGCAGCCTGAGCCAGGCCACCCCCACAGCAACAGCAGAGACAAACTCCATTGTGGCCGGGCAAGAATCAGAAACCCTTTCTGCGCACAGCTGCCCAGCACAAGCCACTAGAGGCCGCTGTTCTCCTAGGAGAGGAAGGCCACAAACCAACAAGAAGGGAAGTTCTTCCAGCTGTCACTCGTGCCAGCTCTGCAAACTATCTCTATCACCATGAAAAAGGCAAAATTACAGGCAGACAAAGATAACAGAGACAAGACCAGAGATGGAGACAGACCTACCCAGTCTTCCTGAAAAAGAATTCAAAATAAAAATCATAAACATGCTGATAGAGATGCAGAGAAATATACAAGAGCTATGGGATGAAGTCTGGAGAGTGATTACAGATGCCAGGAAGGAGATTACAGAAGTGAAAAAAACTCTGGAAGGATTTATAAGCAGAATAGATAAGATGCAAGAGGCCATTGATGGAATAGAAGCCAGAGAACAGGAACGTATAGAAGCTGACATAGAGAGAGATAAAAGGATCTCCAGGAATGAAACAACACTAAGAGAACTATGTGACCAAGCCAAAAGGACTAATATTCGTATTATAGGGATACCAGAAGAAGAAGAGAGAGGAAAAGGGATAGAAAGTCTCTTTGAAGAAATAATTGCTGAAAACTTCCCCAAACTGGGGGAGGAAATAATCGAACAGACCATGGAATTACACAGAACCCCCAACAGAAAGGATCCAAGGAGGACAACACCAAGACACATAGTAATTAAAATGGCAAGGATCAAGGACAAGGAAAGAGTTTTAAAGGCAGCTAGAGAGAAAAAGGTCACCTATAAAGGAAAACCCATCAGGCTAACATCAGACTTCTCGACAGAAACCCTACAGGCCAGAAGAGAATGGCATGATATACTTAATGCAATGAAACAGAAGGGCCTTGAACCAAGGATACTGTATCCAGCACGACTATCATTTAAATATGATGGCGGGATTAAACAATTCCCAGACAAGCAAAAGCTGAGGGAATTTGCTTCCCACAAACCACCTCTACAGGGCATTTTAGAGGGACTGTTCTAGATGGGAGCATTCCTAAGACTAAACAGATGTCACCAGAGAAAATAAAATCACAGCAAAGAAAGCAGACCAACCAAATACTAACTAAAAGCAAAAAATAAAATCTACTACTCACTAAAAGCAGTTAAAGGAAACACAAAAGAGCACAGAATAAAACAACTAACATATAAAGAATGGAGGTGGAGTAATAAGAAGGGAGAGAAGAAAAGAATCTCCAGACAGTGTATATAACAGCTCAATAAGCAAGCTAAATTAGGCAGTAATATACTAAAGAAGCTAACCTTAAACCTTTGGTAACCACGAATCCAAAGCTTGCAATGGCAATAAGTACATATCTTTCAATAGTCACCCTAAATGTAAATGGACTGAATGCACCAATCAAAAGACACAGAGTAACAGAATGGATAAAAAAGCAAGACCCATCTACATGCTGCTTACAATAAACTCACCTCAAACCCAAAGACATGGACAGACTAAAAGCCAAGGGATGGAAAAACATATTTCAGGCAAACAACAGAGAGAAGAAAGAAGGGGTTGCAGTACTAGTATCAGACAAAATAGACATCAAAACAAAGAAAGTAACAAGAGATAAAGAAGGATATTACATAATGATAAAGGGCTCAGTCCAACAAGAGGATATAACCATTCTAAATATATATGCACCCAACACAGGAGCACCAACATATGTGAAACAAATACTAACAGAACTAAAGAGGGAAATAGGATGCAATGCATTCATTTTAGGAGACTTCAACACGCTACTCACCCCAAAGGATAGATCCACTGGGCAGAAAATAAGTAAGGACATGGAGGCACTGAACAACACACTAGAACAGATGGACCTAATAGACATCTATAGAACTCTAAATCCAAAAGAAACAGGATATACATTCTTCTCAAGTGCACATGGAACATTCTCCAGAATAGACCACATACTAGCCCACAAAAAGAGACTCAGTAAATTCCAAAAGATTGAAATTCTACCAACCAACTTTTCAGACCACAAAGGTATAAAACTAGAAATAAATTCTACAAAGAAAACAAAAAGGCACACAAACACATGGAGGCTTAACAACATGCCCCTAAATAATCAATGGATCAACGAACAAATTAAAATAGAGATCAAGGAATATATGGAAACAAATGACAACAACACAAAGCCCCAACTTCTGTTGGACGCAGTGAAAACAGTCTTAAGAGGAAAGTATATAGCGATCCAGGCATGCTAAAAGAAGGAAGAACAATCACAAATGAAAAGTCTAACATCACAATTAGCGAAACTGGAAAAAGAAGAATGAATGAGGCCTAAAGTCAGCAGAAGGAGGGACATAATGAAGATTAGAGAAGAAATAAACAAAATTGAGAAGAATAAAACAATAGAAAAAAAATCAATGAAACCAATAGCTGCTTCTTTGAGAAAATAAACAAAATTGATAAGCCTCTAGCCAAACTTATAAAGAGAAAAAGAGAATCAACACACATCAACAGAATCAGAAATGAGAATGGAAAAATCATGACAGACTCCACAGAAATACAAAGAATTATTAAAGACTACTATGAAAACCTATATGCTAACAAGCTGGAAAACCTAGAAGAAATGAACAACTTGCTAGAAAAATATAACTTTCCAAGACTGACCAAGGAAGGAACACAAAAGGTAAAGAAACTAATTACAAGCAAAGAAGTTGAAATGGTAATCAAAAAACAACCCATGATAAAACTCCAAGGCTGGACGGATTTACCTCAGAATTTTATCAGACATACAGAGAAGACAAAATACCTATTCTCTTTAAAGTTTTCCCAGAAATAGAAGAGCAGGGAATACTCCCAAACTCATTCTATGAAGCCAACATCACCCTAACACCAAAACCAGACAAACACACCACCAAAAAAGATAACTACAGACCAATATCCCTGAGGAACGTAGATGCAAAAATACTCAACAAAATATTAGCAAACCGAATTCAAAAACACATCAAAAGGATCATACACCATGACCGAATGGGATTCATCCCAGGAATGCAAGGATGGTACAACATTCGATAATCCATCAACATCATCCACCACATCAACAAAAAGAAGGACAAAAACCACATGATCATTTCCATAGATGCTGAAAAGCATTCAACAAAATTCAACATCCATTCATGATAAAAACTCTCAGCCAAATGGGTATAGAGGGCAAGTACCTCAACATAATAAAGGCCATATATATGATAAACCCACAGCCAACATCATACTGAACAGCGAGAAGCTGAAAGCTATTCCTCTGAGTTCGGGAACAAGACAGGGATGTCCACTCTCCCCACTGTTATTTAACATAGTACTGGAGATCCTAGCTATGGCAAATAGACAAAACAAAGAAATAATAGGAATCCAGATTGGTAAAGAAGAAGTTAAACTGTCACTATTTGCAGATGACATGATATTGTACATAAAAAACCCTAAAGACTCCAATCCAAATTTACCAGAACTGATATCGGAATACAGCAAAGTTGTAGGATCTAAAATTAACACACAGAAATCTGTGGCTCTCCTATACACTAACAATGAACCAATAGAAAGAGAAATCAGGAAACAATATCATTCACAATTGCATCAAAAAGAATAAAATACCTAGGAATAAACCTAACCAAAGAAGTGAAAGACCTATACCCTGAAAACTACAAGATACTCTTAAGAGAAATTAAAGCGGACACTAACAAATGGAAACTCATCCCATGCTCTTGGCTAGGAAGAATTAATATCGTCAGAATGGCCATCCTGCCCAAAGCAATATACAGATTTGATGCAATCCCTATCAAATTATCAGCAACATTCTTCAATGAACTGGAACAAATAGTTCAAAAATTCATATGGAAACACCAAAGACCCCGAATAGCTAAAGCAATCCTGAGAAAGAAGAATAAAGTAGGGGGGATCTCACTCCCCAACTTCAAGCTCTACTACAAAGCAATAATAATCAAGACAATTTGTTATTGGCACAAGAACAGAGCCACAGAAGAGTGGAACAGATTAGAGACTCCAGACATTAACTCAAACATATATGGTCAATTAATATTTGATAGAGGAGCCATGGACATACAATGGCGAAATGACAGTCTCTTTAACAGATGGTGCTGGCAAAACTGGACAGCTCCATGTAAGAGAATGAAATTGGACCATTGTTTAACCCCATACACAAAAGTAAATTCGAAATGGATCAAAGACTTGAATGTAAGTCATGAAACCATAAAACTCTTAGAAAAAAACATAGGCAAAAATCTCTTAGACATAAACATGAGTGACCTCTTCTTGAACATATCTCCCTGGGCAAGGAAAACAACAGCAAAAATGAACACGTGGAACTATATTAAGCTGAAAAGCTTCTGTACAGCAAAAGACACTATCAATAGAACAAAAAAGGTACCCTACAGTATGGGAGAATATATTTGTAAATGACAGATCCGATAAAGGCTTGACATCCAAAATATATAAAGAGCTCAACCACCTCACAAACAAAAAGCAAATAATCCAATTAAAAAATGGGCAGAGGAACTGAACAGACAGTTCTCCAAAAAAGAAATTCAGATGGTCAACAGATACATGAAAAGATGCTGCACATCGCTAGTTATCAGAGAAATGCAAATTAAAACCACAATGAGATATCACCTCAAAACAGTAAGGATGGCTACCATCCCCAAAACAAAACAACAACAAATGTTGGTGAGGTTGTGGAGAAAGGGGAACCCTCCTACACTGCTGATGGGAATGTAAATTAGTTCGACCATTGTGGAAAGCTATATGGAGGTTCCTCAAAATGCTCAAAATAGACTTACCATTTGACCCAGGAATTCCACTCCTATGAATTTACCTTAAGAATGCAGCACTCCAGTTTGAAAAAGACAGATGCACCACTATGTTTATTGCAGCACTATTTACAATAGCCAAGAATTGGAAGCAACCTAAGTGTCCATCTGTAGATGAATAGATAAAGAAGATGTAGTACATATACCCAATGGAATATTACTCAGCCATAAGAAGAAAACAAATCCTACCATTTGAAACAAAATGGATGGAAGTAGAGAGTATTATGCTCAGTAAAATAAGCCATGTGGAGAAAGAGAAATACCAAATGATTTCACTCATCTGTGGAGTATAAGAACAAAGGAAAAACTGAAGGAACAAAACAGCAGCAGAATCACAGAACCCAAGAATGGACTAACAGGTACCAAAGGGAAAGGGACTGGGGAGGATGGGTGGGTAGGGAAGGATAAGGGGGGGAAGAAGAAAGGGGTATTATGTTTAGCATGCATAATGTGGGGGGTGGGAGAAAGGGGAGGGCTGTGCAACACAGAGAAGACAAGTAGTGATTCTACAACATTTTGCTATGCTTATGGACAGTGACTGTAATGGGGTTTGTCGGGGGGCTTGGTATAGGGGAGCGCCCAGTAAACATAATATTCTTCATGTAATTGTAGATTAATGATAACAAAAAAAAAGAGAAAGAAAAGAGGGATTACTCCCTGATAGGATAAAACTAACTGCAAATCAACGATTAATGCATGCTTTACATATCCTTAATTTTGATCTTTTAAAGGGTGTCAGATGATCAGCTATGGAAGTACATTTTCCTGATAATATTACTTTCCCTTAAAAAAAAAAAAGCAGTTCCTGTGTGGTGATCTCCAATAGGTTCTTCACAATGGTATAAAGTTCATATCAAAGTGTGGGCAAAGGGTTTGTTTGTGTTTATACAGAGGATCAAAGCCTAATTTGGCTACCCAGAAAACGAATTAAGATATGATATGAAGAAGAACTTCCAACATCAACATTCTCTGGAAGAGTCATTCCAGAAGATGAACATCAAAAACTTCAACAAAGATCCTGGCGCTGCTGCCGTTGTAGCTGCAGTCATCCCACCGGTTCCTGGACTTGCCATTGGAATGAAGAAGGAGATATCTAAGCTGGCCTGTGCATACAGTAAAACAACAAATTTGACTGGATCTATACTGTCGGAACTCAACCAAGAATTAGGAGAAGTGCAAGTTGCAGTGCTCCAAAATAGTGCGACTATGGACTATCTAATGTTAAAAGAACATATGGGATGTGAACAGTTCCCAGGAATGTGTTGTTTTAATTTGTCTGATTTTTCTCAAACTATTCAAATTCAGTTAGACAATATCCATCATATCATTGATAGGTTTTCACAAATGCCTAGGGTACCTAACTGGTTTTCTTGGTTTCACTGGATATGGCTGGTAATTGCAGGTCTGCTTTTGTTATGTAGGTCTATTCCTATTATGTTAATGTGTGTGCACAATTTAATTAGTAGTTTAAAACCTATACATGCTTATGTTACTCTACAAGAAAATATGTCAAAGAAATAATCATTCTTCCCATGTTTTCTTCCACTTGCTACTTCTATAGCTTTTCTTCTTCCTTCCTAATTACAACCCTTAAGTAGAATTAGTGCCTCATATTGAAATTACCGAGTATCATAATTCTTCCAAGTGGTAAGGATACCTCAAGACAAATGCTGGGCATAGAAGCCACAGGCCATAAATATGCAAAGAAGTAAAAAGCTAACCTTTTCAAACAATATTGCTTTTCTCTCACTTACCAACTTTACATTTCCCTGTATGGCCCCGGAAGATGACTGGTTAGCCAAAGATGGGTAAGATTCCTGAAGGGAGGAACAAGCTAAGACAGGCACAGTCTCAGGGGGGCCATCAGGAGAGAAATTGGGGATCAACAGAGGGGAGGCTTAGAACCTCACCCCCCCTGTTTTGAGAGAAATCTTCTGCATCCGTGGATGTTTTGTTGCCCTTGTCTACCTTGGATTAATACTTACTCTATAGGCACAGACCGGATCATCTACATCTGCCCTCTTACAGCACTAAATTAGGTTTTCTACCTTTATCTTGCATCTACCTACCACTTCAGCATTTTATTAAAAATAATAATGACAATAATAAGGGACAAATGTGGGATTCATGTATAAATCAAATATAAAAATCAAACAAATCATATCTGACTTGATTGTTTATAGTTCATGATGCGTGATCAAAACCGAAAGTTTCTGTGATATGACTGCCCTTGCACTGTTCACCATGTAAGAACTTATTCACTATGTAAGAACTTGTTCACCATGTAAGAACTTGTTCGTTATGCTTCAGAAGATTGGAGACCGTTAAGAAATAGGCTTGGGGTTGATTAATGACTGTGCATTGAGCCCCTATACAGAATTTTATTATTGTTAACAACCATTTGATCAATAAATATGAGGGATGCCCTCTCGAAAAAAAAAAAGTAACAGGGTTTTTAGAGAAAGTAGAAATCATAAGATTGGTTTTGAACCAGTTATATTTCAGTTATCTAAGTAGAGAATGGTTTGAATATCTGAATCTGATTATTTTAGGTCCTGTATGGAAACATAAGTCTGGAGGTTGTAATAATATGGAAGCTCATATCATAAATCATATTCAAAGCGATGAGACAGGATAAAAATCACCAAAGGAGTAACTGTAGGTATCTATGAGGGCTGATAAATGAGCCAATGCACTTTGTGATATGTGGTTGGAGAAACGTGTAGATCCAGCAAAAGAAGCTGAGAAGGAGCTTTAGTGGGGTAGGAGAAAGACCTGAAGAGTAAGGTGCCAAGGATATGAAATGAATGAGTGAATGAATGAACATCCTTTGTATTAAGTGGTGCTGATGGACAGATAAGATGAAGACTGGATAATTTACCCTAAGTGACAGCAGTATGCAGAACACCAGCACTCTTGCCAGGATTCTTGTGATAGGGTGGTGAGTTTCAGAGAGACAGGGGGGAAAAGAATTAGAAATAATGATTATAAGCAAAATATAAGAATTTTGCTATGAGCTAGTACTTGGAAGGGAAAGTAGGCCAAAATGCTTATTCTGTTTACCTGTTCTTTTTTTTAAGGTAGAAGAAGTATCATATCTGTGTGCTGATGGGATGACCTACTATAGAAGAAAAATAGATGATGTGAAGAATGAGGTGCAGGGGTATTACTTGAGTAGTGTCTTGTGTAAGTCAGAGGAGATAGGGTCTAGTGTAAAAGTGGGAATTCAGTAAATAAACCATGGAAATTGCAAGCCTATATATTTAGCTGCTATTTGAGCCCTGAAAAGTGAAGGAAGAAATTTAAATATCTCAAATATTTTTTACTTTGCTTTTCTAGTCATTTGAAGAATTTTACTGCTTTTTAGTTTTCACCAGATTTGGTTAAGAGTGATGTCCAATTCATAAGCTCAATCTGCAACCTATCTAAATTTTTTGCTCGCTGAAGAAGTCTTTTTATATCATAGCAAAAGATGGAAAAGTGTTTATATGTGGGAGAGGAGAAAGCTTCATTTATCAGTAAAGTACGGAGTAGGATTATCCCTTGAGAAATTGTGAAAATATGTGAAAAACTGAGTATTTAAATCTAGATAACTACGTACTGAAACACTATAAAGATGTCGCTATGCTTCACTATTTGGAGATTGCCTTTTTACTCTCTGTGTTCGTATAGCTCTAGACAAACTATATGGTTAACATGTTAGTCTCTCTTACCCCAGTTACAGTGATTATACCAGAGGAGAATTCTCTTAAACTGAATCAAAGTCGCTTTCTCAGGAATTAGGAAATTACACTCATTCCAGTATTGGTCAGTCTCTTAAATGATAATGTAATAGCTCAGAAAATGTGGAATAGCTAGTGTGTTATGTTGTTTGGACTGGCAAAGAAAAAATTTACGAAGAAGTACATGAGAGATTACAGAATAATTAGAGAAACAAAGATGAAAGATATAGAGAGCACTACTGAGATTCCCATGGCTGCCCATTGCCATCTTCTAATACAGTTATCAAGCCTTTTCTACAAGATATTCCATATCTTCATAGGACTAAGAAAAGAATGGAATACTGTGGCTAATGGGACAAAACATTCATGTATGGGGGAAAATGTTCAAAGGAACTGTTCAATAACACTGACATGGGAGGTAGAGCTGTATAAATGGGCTGAAGTTGGGAGGCAATCAAGTAAGTTGAGGATATCAGGGGCTTCCAGAGAGCACAGGTAGAATAGACCAAAAAGTGGTTAATAGCAGGTTAATTTATCAGATGAGGAACCACAGACAAGCATTGGTGACTCCTTACTAAGTTAGGTAGATGAAAGACAAGTCGACTTTTGGTAGGTGAAGAATGATAATATACTAGAAGGACATGGGATTACTAACTGTACAATGGAACTGTGGTTAATTTGTACTAGAGCAGTCTGACAAGGCATTACTGTACATATTATGATTGTCAGAACTTTTCTCCCTTGGGCTCTAAAGAAGTATCATCCCTTTTAGCGCCCCTCACACTTACTTTCTGATTTCTGAAGGAATTAGTTTTGGGGCCAGGGACCACTGAGTCTTTGCCCTGGTTCCAAAGGAATGAAGAGATGACTTTGGGGCAGGCATTGCTCTCCTATAATGTACATAGCTCCTCTCTGGGGATCTCTATTAAGTCAAAGCCAAATACTTGAAAATGAGCCCAGCAATATTCAATTCATACTCTAAAGATCTCTTACCTGAACAGATAGGAAGTAGGTAACTGGTATTATGGCTATTTCCTTGCAAAATTACTATTTTCACAAAAAAGGCTTTATTCTCTCCCTGTATTTATAGCCCAGTATCAAATATTAGGATGAACTGTACAGTCAGCAAAAGAGAAAGAAAATAGACTCTCTATAAATTAAGTTATCACTCTGAATCATCCTTAGTACTCACCCTAGGGCAATTCATTTAGTTTTTAAATATTTTATTTCAAGGTCAAGTTCTGGGCAATATAGCCTTGGAACAAAGAGAACTTGGTTGAACTTTCAACTATACCTGTTACACTATGTAAATTACAGGAGCCTTAGAGACTCAGTGTCATCATCTATTAAAGGAGGTCATATCTCTATCATCTATTAAAGGAGGTCATTATCTCACAGGTTCTTTTTTCTCTTCAATTAATTATTCAATATATACAATACAACTATCAAGAGAATCATCTAAGAGTCACCTCTGATTAAATACTTGGTTCCTTTTCTCACTTCTGAAACAGAAGCCAGTGGTCATAGGCACCAGAGATCCTCATAGGTGAGGCTGACAGCTGCATACCCACATTATTTAATTGTGATCAATCACTTTGAGAAGATACAATTTCTTAAGGATCCATTTATTTAAATTCTCAGTATCTATAATTTTTGGGAGACAGATGATACTGTAGGAAAAAATAATTTTCTTCATTTTTTCATCACAGTTTAAAATGTTTCAAAAAATTCAGTCATTGCTCTTTTCCTTGAATAGGAACATGCTATTATGCCTATTTGTTTAAAGATATTCTGAAGTGAGCACAATCCAACTTAATTATGTGCTTCTTGTTCTTGTAGTTATTTTTAATATTTTTATAACATCTTATCACTCAAATATATCTCAGTCTCAGTATAATATTAAAAGAAAATAATTTGAGGTTATGATCACAGATACATATGAACTAGGAATTGAAAGACATGGCAACTATAATTGGGAAGACATTTGCCTCACCTTTTCACAAATCAAAAAAGCCATGGCTGCTGCTCTTAAATTGACTTAGTTCAATATTAAAATCTGAGAAACATTCAGGTCGGGTTTCCCTTTCATTATGCAATACTCAATGATGTTTTACAAATCTGAAAGCTTTACCTTTTTGTTCATTTGCTATATGAATTAAACATTAACAAGAATAAACCGAGCTTTCAGCCTAAAAAAAGGTCAACATATTATTCAGGGAAAGTTGAAGGTTATTATTTTATCTTATATTTCTGTAGCTCTCTTATGCACCACTTAAGCAATGTAGGTGTAGTACTGACACAGCCACTAGGAAAAAGTCAAGAACAGTCCTACTGAATACCTTAATATGAAGTCTCTCAATCCTAACTTTAATTATTAGAATTTAGGCTTTTTCACAGCACTTTTTACAGTGTTCTTTAAGTTTTATATATTTTTTGAGCTTTTACTTCCATTAGTGGGAAATGTGATCTATGTTTTACTTATTGATTAAAATTTAAACCACAATTAGAAATAACTAAGATGGTAGGTTCACTTTTAAATTCAATTTTCACTTTTGCAATGCACTAGAATAACTGTTGCATTTCTAAAGTCCAGGTTTGAAAGATGAATATAAAATTATTCATCTTAGCAATAATGACTCATATTAAGTCACCAAAGCAATAAAATTATTTGATTTTTTTTAAAGAAACATATCTAGAAAAATCAGTTGAGAACGACTGTTTGAAAACTTAATGAGATGTTTATAAAAAACTAGCTAAATGGGTTGTTTGGATATTTTAATTTTAAAGCCAGTACTATCAAAGTGTAACTGATAGTTTTAAAATGTCTTGTGATTCCATTCCACTCAGAATTGGTGACATTTCAAGTTATTACCTCTTAAATAAATATCTTTGTACAATTAACTCATAGGAGACAGCTACCGTCTCTGTAGATTTGCTGAACAATTCTTTCTTTTTTTTTATATCATTAATGTACAATTACTTGAACAACATTATGGTTACTAGACTCCTGCTATTATCAAGTCCCCTCGACATACCCCTTACAGTCACTGTCCATCAGCATAGTAAGATGCTATAGAATCATTACTTGTCTTCTCTGTATATACTGCCTTTCCAATGTACACCCCCCCCCACTACATTATGTGTGCTAATCGTAATTCCCCTTTTTCCCCTTTATCCCTCCCTTCCCACCCATCCTCCCCAGTACCTTTGCCTTTGGTAACTGTTAGTCCATTCTTGGGTTCTGTGAGTCTGCTGCTGTTTTGTTCCTTCAGTTTTTGCTTTGTTGTTATACTCCACAGATGAGTGAAATCATTTGATACTTGTCTTTCTCCACCTGGCTTATTTCACTGAGCATAATGTCCTCCAGCTCCATCCATGTTGTTGCAAATGTTAGGATTTGTTTTCTTCTTATGGCTGAATAATATTCCATTGTGTATATGTACCACATCTTCTTTATCCATTCATCTACTGATGGACACTTAGGTTACTTCCATTTCTTGGCTATTGTAAATAGTGCTGTGATAAACATAGGGGTGCATTTGTCTTTTTCAAACTGGGCTGCTGCATTCTTAGGGTAAATTCCTAGAAGTAGAATTCCTGGGTCAAATGGTATTTCTATTTTGAAATACCTGCTCTCCACAATGGTTGAACTAGTTTACAATCCCACCAGCAGTGTAGGAGGGTTCCCCTTTCTCCACATCCTCGCCCACACTTGTTGTTGTGAACAAGTCTTTTTATAATATTTTTTTAATTAAATGATAGTTGATGTACAATATTATATTGGTTTTCAGTATACAACATAGTGGTTTAACAGTTACTCATATTATTAAATCCTCAATCCCACTAGTGTAATTGTTATCTGTCAACATAGGGTAACGATACAGAATCATTGGCTATAATTTCCATGCTATATTATAATCACTGTGACCAAATAATATTGTGACTGAGCATTTTTGTGCCCTTTTATGCCCCTCAACCTCTCTATGCACTCCCCCTCCATGATAACCACCAGTCACTAGTTAGTGTCTATGAGTCTACTGCTATTTTGTTCATTTTGTTTTGTTTTGTTTTTAGTTTGCAGCAGTAAGTGAAATCATATGATATTTGTCTTTCTCTGCCTGGCTTATTTCACTTAGCATAATCCTTCTAGGTCCATCCATGTTGTCATAAATGGTAGGAGTTTATCCTTTCTAATGGCTGAAAAATATTCCATTGTATATACGTACCACATCTTCACACATTCATTTATTGACAGACACTTGGTTACTTCTATATCTTGGCTATTGTAAACAATGAGACAATAAATACAGGGGTGCCTATATCTTTTTGAACTAGGGGTTCTGTTTTCTTCAGGTAAATGCCCAGAAGTAGAATTACTGGGTTGTATGGTATTTCTAGTTTTAGTTTTTAAGGCACCTCCATACTGCTTTCCACAGTGGCTGCACCAATTTACATTCCCACCAGCAATGTATGAGGGTTGGTTCTCTTTTCTCCACATTCTTGCCAGTACTTGTTATTTGTCTTTTGAAGCTTTGGTTTCTGATTTTTCATTCTTGGCTAAAATAAGTGCAATGGTATTTATGATGTGCTGTTTAAGATCTGAAACTCCTCTTGGAATGCCAAGGGATGGTCTAACCCATTGGATAAACATTGCTTGATTCTTTAAATACTGTGGGCTTTTTCAGGAATTCTCCCAAACGACAATTATTCCTCACAAGGAACTTGATGGGTTCAAGGCCCAGAGAGGAGTGTGGTTCTTTGTGTGCAAAAGAAGTGACCCTGGGCAGGTCACATTGTCCAATGTCTCTTAGGACTCCAAGGCCTGCCCGCATTGACATATTCTTGCTGCATCCAAGCCTTTGCCTTTATATAACTTTGTGTGAGTACACTCTGTAGTCTGGTGAGTATTTCAGAAATTGGCAGTAGGGAAAACAATCGAGCTGCACATTGGAAATAATGAAGTTTTAAAATTTAACTGATACCTAGATCTCATTCCCAAGATTCTGCTTTAAATGGTTTGGAGTATCCTGAGATCCTGGATCTCAGGAGGTTTAGAAACTCTAAAGGTGACTGTAATATGGTGCTTATGGCTGAGAACCTCTGGTATGAACAAATATCAGGAGAATCTTCAGGGTAATAAATAATTAACAAAGAATGGCATTGGGTATAGCTGGAATATTAAATTCTTCCTTGACCCGTCTCCAAGCAGTGTTCTGTTTGTGTTTCCACAGATTACAATATTTGACATAAATCCTGCTCTTGGATATTACAAGTGAATGAGTAACTGTTAGGTGCGACAGAAAACTGTATGCTTGGAAACGTTTTAAGAATGCTTTATCCATGGAAGATAATATTTCAGATGAAAAAGGATTCACATTTTAGCAGGCTTCATCAATGAAGTGCACTGACTCTCAAGACTGTTGGAGTAGACAGAATTAAAGAGATGGTCTATACCCTTGCAGTGACGAAGGCCAGGCCACCCCAAGATGTGCCACTTTGGCATGTAGATTATATACAGCTGAGAAAAACCAAGGCCCAGAAAATGCAGAAAGAAAGTTTGACCTTCCTCTTAATTATCTAAAGTAATTTAGGCAGAGAACTGGCTCCAGGAAGAGTTATCATCACAGAGAACTATATTATACAAATTAGAGGTGGTAGGAGGAATTCAGTAAAGTCTGTTAAAATTCTTCTCTCTTTCCACTGTTTCTGTGAGGCCCAACAAACATTTGTTTATCAACATTTACTCTTTTTCATCTTCCTGTGAATTGCTTTTCTTCCCTTTGAATCTCAGACCCCTAGCCCCTTCTGCTTAGTTCAGGATGACATATATTCCTTATTGCCTTTGGAATCTCCTGTCTGTGTGGATCCCTAATATATACTTAATTAAATTTGATTTTCTCCTGTTAGCCTGTCTCATGTCAATTTAATTCTTAGACCAGCTAAAAGAACCTTGAAGGGTAGAGGAAAATTTTTCCTTCCCATCACCATTTTGTCATTCTAATTAATATCCCCAATAAGGAAATTCTTGCCTAAAGAGCCTAGGAATCAATTTTGCCAAATTAGATTGGTCTCACATGGAAGGAACTGAGAATAGGACTCAGCTGAATACAGGGATATTTTTGAATTTTTTGCTGTGTACTTTTTTCCTTTCCACCTGAATTAAAATGTTTTTAGAGTAGATTGTTACAAATTTCTCATATTTCTTTTATAGATCTGAAGCACATATTGTTTGGAGAATATTTAATAGTTTTAAAAAATAATTGAAAACATAACTGTTTCCCTTTATTTTTCACAGCATAAAAATAATTAAAGATATAAAGATGTGTCTGCTTTATATTTAAAGAATTTTCCATTCAGTAATAAGTATTTCTTTTAAAAATTATTTCATAGAGAATTGCTATAATGGATTGAATATTGTGTCCCCTAAAATTCATATGTTGAAAGCCTACCCCTGAATGTGATGGTATTAGGAGGTGGGGACTTTGGGAGGTGATTAGGATTAGATGAGGTCATGAAAACGGAGCCCTTGAGAGTGGCATTAGTGCCGTTTTAGGTGTCAAGGGGGAGCTTCCTCTCTCTGCTCTCTACCATGTGAAGATACAATGAAGTATCAGCTGTCTGCAACTGGGAAGAGGGCTCTCACTAGAGCCCCACCATGCTGGTGCCCTGATCTTGGACTTCCAGTCTCCAGATCTGTGAGAAATAAATTTCTGTTGCTTAGAAACCAACTGCCTATGATAATTTGTTGCAGCAGCTCTGAGTAAGACAATTGCTATTTTGCTCTTTGCTACCTTCCTCTACCCCACATCCCCAACCCCCACCCATAATAGCTACATTCTTTTACATTAAAAAAACGTTGTTTTTGTTTCCTTTTACTTTAGGAAACAAGGATATGTGTTAAACAAGCAGTTTAGATAATTAAATCTTAGAAGCAAAGAGAAAGACAGTAAAATATACTTACAGGCAATCATGTCAAGTCTATACATTAATATTTTTAACTTAAAATCTTACATTCTAATAAAGTAAGAAGGCAAAAACAAATGACTTTAAATATAGAATTCTATCTGCAATTCCTGAAGCAGGAGTAGTCAATAAATAAGCATATTTTATAGGGGAAAATTGTGGTTTTCAAGAATAGGAAACCTTAGTTATCTTAAGTTTTTTTTTTTTTTTTACTGTCAAGCTAAATAGAGTGTTAAAACTTCACTACCAATAGCTCTTGCCTAATTGTCCAGAAATACATGTTTGGGGAAATTGTTCAGTAATATAACTACCTGCAAAGGAAATGCCATATATAATATTAAATGGGTACATATCAGTATCTGTAGCCTACAGCAAGCTTTTGGTCTACATCCATAATGCACAATGAAATCAGGAATTGATTTCTGTCACTGCTTTTTGGATGACATTTGTTATTTGCTATTGCTTATTGTTACATTTTCAAATATATATATCTCACCTTTCTAATTAGACTTTAAAATCCTTGAGAACATGAAAAGTCTTGTTCACTTTTCACTTCCCATAAATACCTAGAACACTGTCTGAGCCTGCCAAGCTAATTATGCATGTAGTATGAAACAGCCTTAGTTATAGTAGTTGGAGACTAGCCAAAAGGTCATAGAAGTTTAGTCTTGAAAAAAAAAACCTTAAGAGACATTCTTGTTTGTAAGCCTGCTTTTGGCATGCTTAACACTTTTTGATTTTAGGCAGATGATATCTGAGCTTAGATGCATTTCTGCTTTAAAAGTGATTAATGATTAAATATTCCCTGTACTTACCTGAAGATTTATGCCATGTCTTATTTGGCAAAATATAACCCTAGTTAGACTCCATCCTCTGCGTTTTTTCTCCATAATTTTCTCCATTTCCTTCCCCCTTCTAAAGTTACCTCTATTCCCAAGATATATACCTTCCATGGATACTTTTTCAGTGCTCAGTATGAATCAAATGAATATAGAGGGATGATATTCAAAATATGTAATAAAAATTATGGCACAGGCCAAACCTTATCAAAATTAAGCACTAAATCAATCAATACCAGTCACACTTAGCTAATAAAACCATTTTGGTGCACACTGGCTAGATAGCTCCTTATATACAAGTTCATAAGAAAACAAGAGAATTAGAATCAATTTTGAAGTCTGTTAGTTTTCTAGGGGTGTTGTACAAATTATTACAACAGCATAAACAACAGAAATTTATTTTCCCACAGTTTTGAAGGCCAGAAGTCCATAGTCAAGTGTCGTCAAGTGTTGATATCCTGTAGAACCTCTGAAGGATAATCCCTTCCATGCCTCTAATTTGCAGTGCTGCCAGAAACCCTGGTATTCCTTGGTGTGGGGCTTCATGATTTCCCATCTGTACCTCCATCTTTATGTGGTGTTCTTCCCTCTCTTTTCTCTTATAAATACACCAGTCCTTGAAATTAGGTTCTACTGTAACTCTAGGGGAAAATATGTTCCCAGCCTGGGGCAAATAACCTTTGAAGCTGAAATCAGTCAAAGGGAGAAACCCGTTTATTGCTTACAAGCAGTTGTCAACTTCTGCTTGCCTATGTCTCTCACAAGCCAGCTGTAAAAAGTGGCCCCACCAAACCTCTCTGGTCCAGATATGCCCTCACTCCCCTGACCCTTGTAATCACCTACTGATAAGGAGATGGACTATATCTCTCCACCCCTTCTAAACACCTATCGATATGTAAAAGCACTAAGGCTCGGTGAGAGATTCTGGAAATATTACAATTTTACCCACACACCCTAAATCCAGGATGATCTCATCTTGAGATCCTTAACCTATATCAGCAAACATTCTATTTGCAAATAAAGGTCATAGTCATCAGTACTGCAGGTTATGATTTGGGCATATATTTTGGGGGGGCACAATTCAACCCACTACAAGGAATAATATATTCCAGGTATTCTGCTTATATTAAATTTTAATATTATGTTATAAAGCAAATACTACTCTTCCTGTTTTCTATGAAAACACAGCTTGAAATTGAATGCTCAACAAAAGAGTAACTTAAAGTTCTAGAATTAGAACTTAACTCAGGCTAAAAGTTCAAGCTTTCTCTCCCATATCAAGCACAAGAACTGAGCAGGAAATAACAAACTCAGGCTAATCTTGTGATAGGTAGAAAAAAGAAAAACAAATATTCTCTCTCTTTTTTTCCATTGTGGTTTGATTCAAAGATACATTGGCTTTGATAACACATTTAGAAAATCTGTTACAAGGAGGTGTACACTTTCTTCTTCTCTTCATTTTTGGAATAGAGTCTTGAAAGCAAAGAATGGAACTGGAAATTGGCTGCAATAAACACCGACTAAAGAGGGGGATCAATGCAAAGCCTGGCTGAGGAGAATGAAGAGAAGTGTGATGACAGAGCAGCCCAGGCTTAATGTGACATTTTCAGGTCTGCAGGACTATCCCCCCTCATATTTGCATTGAGCTCCTTTCCATTTACAGGTACTCTCTCATTATTCTCAAGCCCTGCTGACTATATATTTTATTAATGTGTCTCATTAATGTTTCTGAATATTTTCTCCTATTGACCAGTTTCTAGTCACTTTTTACCTTTTGGTAGTGTAAGCAAGACATGTGAGTTTACATTAACATATAAGACTGCACTATAAACAGTAAACTTTTAATCGGCATACCAAATATAGATACAGTACTCTAGTTTTTAGGATATGCATATTAAGTGAAAGACTCAAACATTTTCTAAAAAATAGAAATACCTGAAGTAAGTTTTTAAAACAGGATTAAAATTATCTATTAAAACTAAAATCATAAGATGAAGGAGAATAATTTTAATTATTCCATGTTAGTGATTGATTTCTCTACAGAAACCATGTTCAATTTATAAAAAATAAAAACTAATTGCAAAAACTACTGAAATTAAAGAGACTGTGGAGCTCTCTAACTCCTCGTTCGAAACAGTTTGGTTATAAACTGTGAGCCTCTTAACCTAAAGAAAATATTCTTGTGCCTGATATTAAGGCATCTTTTCTTTTAATAGGAGGTTTGGAATGAGTAAGAATTGAAGCTCCTTAGAAAAAAGACATTAATAGGAATTAATGTTTGATAAATAATGTCTAATATAATAGAGGCATTAATTTTTTTACTCCATTTATCCTTATAAAGTGATATAACATAATAGCTACTACACGATGTAGCAACTGTATGTTTTATGAAGATCAAGACTTGGGGAATATCAGAAATAATTTCAAAATTTGTGTGTTGGTCTTAGACGGCAGTAGCTAATAAGACAGCTTCCACAAATGTGTTAGAAATCTGAATGAGAGGCAAGAAATAGAAGAAAATAGTTCATGAATGCCCATATAAGGTCAGGTCTTTAAAGAAAAGTCAAAGCAGACCTTGTATGTTAGCAGTGCAATTCCTCTTGCCCTAATGTACCTTTTATTGAAATATTTAAACTACAACTGCTGTTTTGGGACAAGATTAAGATTGCTGTTTGGGGCTAACTGCCAGGTGTAAGATAAATTAATATGACAACAAATTCATAAACTCATTCACTGTTCCAAATGGGAGTAGTTATTTTAGAACTCAACATTGCAATGTCTACTTGAATCAGTGTTTAGTAACATGAGCCAACTCAGAAACTTCCAGAGCTAAAGAACCTATCATGAAATAACACCTATTAACTGAATCAGACAGATGGAGAACAACCTATCATGCTGGAAACATCACAATGCAATTATTGCAAAATCACCACCTGGATTTACAGATCTAGGGCAGCTGAATAATAATTTCAAACACAATTCAAAATGTTAATATTGTGTATCATTGTTTATTGATTCTCTTGCAGCAGCTGAAGGGCCATAGCAAATGAGAGGAAAATCAAAAACTATGTTTTAAAATATCAGTGGGCACTCTCTTTCACTGAATGTAAAAAAAAATAATACTCTTATTATTGAATACAAATTTGGTAAATACCATGATAGTTAGGGCTTTTTTTCCCCTACAATTTGCAGTGACTGCTTGACTGGTATGCTTTTCAGGTTGGCAGAGCATTACTTCTGTTTCTGGGTAAATTGCAGTCCTCACTTCTATTTATGCCAACTTCATATGTTTTGTTCACATCACAACACTAAACAGATTATTTTTTAAATACTATTTTCAATAAATGAATTAAAACTAAAGCATACACATACAGAACAATCAATATTACCAAAAGAAAAGGTAAAACAAGCAGAAAAATTACTCAATTTTTGCATTTTTACAAAGCTCTTTAGAATTCCTCCTTTATAAGCTGCTAGATAAAGTCATAATAAATTAGAGCCACCCTTCTTAATACCTACTTTGTCTCTTAAATTTCATTTTGTCTAGAACAAAGCTCAAATGTATCTTTCAATATTATATTAGAGAATGACTAAAGAGGCATTGATTTCTGGGGCCCCTGTGACTAATATCTAAAAAAATAAAATGTTAGATATAGATCTCTTCTCTTTGGTTAATGTTTTCTGAAAAATAATCCTAAATGTATCCAAAACTTAAACTTGAGAGATGTAGCTGGATAGAAAGCTTTCAGAGACTGAGAAAGGAATTTGCTTCTTTTCACACATTGATACACAATCTTCAGTCAATTATTTTTGTGAAATGTATTTTCTGTAGTATAAAATGTAGAAAGATGCTAATGTTAAGCCTATTGTATCATACTTTACAAGCTACATGACTTCAACAATTAATTTCTAAGCATCTTAGAGTATGACTTTATGTGAGCTGAACATTCAAGTGATAGCTTCTGAATTCCATCTGTCAAATTGTCTGAGTGGTCTGTCCTGCAGTACTTTTGCCATTCCTTTGATCTTTTATTCAGCAAGCATCAGGTACCTGCTAGATGATGAGGTAACCTGGGAAGAGAATGTCAATAACAAACAGTCCATGACTTCAAGGAGTTTACTTTGGCTGAGAAGACAAACTTATTGAAAGGTAATCATGATATGATAAACACATGGTATGTTGGAAGTGCAAAGACATCAAAAGGATCCAGAACTCATATTGCTGAATCACTGAATGTTACCCTTAATACACCATTTATTACTTACGTAGCATATATGGTTAAAGGATGTGGTTGACAAACAAACAAAAAACCAGACTGTTTCTACTTGAGACCTGGGCCTACACCCTCTATTTATACCTTGGAATGACTGAACCACACAGAAACTTCTCTGAGGACAGTGATCTAAGAATCAAAATAGGTAAGATGTTTTATTTTGCCTATTTCTTTCTGAATATACACTGGATGTTAGCTCTTCATATTTGGTGAGAAAAGATTTGACCAAGAAAAGCTTATAATCCATAAAGAAAATTCAACTGCAAGAAGAACAGAGTCAGCAAGTGTTTTGCTCCTTGCCTTGCACAGAGCTGATCTTTGGCTTTGGCCCTAGACACTAGAGCTCTGAGGAAGGAGGAGACTCTCAGCCTGCTAACTTCTCACACAGCCTAAGAGGAAGGGTCTCTACAGGCAGACAAAAATAACGTGGATCCTCCAGCTTCCCATCATTATTCTAGGCTTCTAGGAAAATGCAAGTCTCCTAAGAGATGAAAGCACACAAGAAAAGCAGATCATAGTATTTGAATAACTGAGAGACATATTCCTATTTTGGAGTAGAACAAGGGAGGACTGGGAGAAAGGTGAGCTTCTCTACTGGCTCAGTATAATATATATATTGGCTGTCATGGTTGATTGGGAAGGCAGGGTTAAAGTGATTTTTCCTGGAGCAGTTAATAAAGGCTTCAACTAAGAGGAGATATCCCAGAACAGGCATCCCAAGCACTCTCACTGATATCCTGGAATAGAGCTGAGTACCTCAACAAAAGATTTGCTAACTAGAGACATCCCTTTGAATCTATTTAGTATTGTATTTTTACCCCTGTATGTAATAACTGTCCTATTACTTTCACATGCTCCTTTGTTGGAGACTAAATTTATAAACCAAAAATAAAAACCACAGATTAGTATCTTTCTACATTTCATCTAGATGACAGTGATTTGTGGTGGTGACTTTTTCTTGGATAAACACTGAGTAATTTGAATTTTATTACGATTTCTCTTGAGAACAGTACTGAGTGCAGACTTATAGAGAGGGAGACCCAAAATACTTTGGCATTATTTTGAAAAGACTTTGAGATCATGAGATACACTTACCTCAATTCTGCCTTCTGATCTTGCCACCTGTACATTTCTGCACATTAAAATGAAATGAAGGATGGACTGAAGGCACTAGAGTTAGAATCAAGAAACCTCAGTTCATACTTTAAGCTTCACAGATTTGGAAATTGGGGAAATTGTGTCTTTTTCTTTCAAACTCAGATTTCTCTGTGATTACCTCTCACAGAGTTGTTATGATGATTAAATAAAAGAAACCGAAATGAAAATTTGTATCAGCATAAGCTAGTTTATTACTAATAAAACAATTCAAGATATTGTCACTTTCTTCCTAAACTCATTGCTGGAATTAAGCATATAAAGGTAATGGAAATTTTGCAAGTTAGATGAAAGAATTGAGCAGAGGATTTGGATATAGGTAGATAAGATTGTAAGTATACTCTACTTAAGACTTCTTCAGTAAAATATTAAATGTATTCCTATGCTATTTTTCTAAAAAATGAAAGATGAAAAATAGAGAAAGTTTCCAATAATAATTACATTGTCTCTACCTCTAGTAAAAAAGTATATAGTTCTATGGAGTAAATCTTGGCTTTGAATTTAATTGTGTTTTCACAGAGTTTTAAGGATGTAATATATATATTAAAGAAGAGAACTGTGTTTAAATACAGTATGAGTATCTACCATAAATGAAGCAAAGGCTATAGGCATGCAGTAGTCATAGAATTATATAAATGTATCATAGTATTATTCAATCTATTTCTGTTCCTGCCTTTAATAAAAAGGATACTATGTCTCTTCAGTCTATAAAGCAAACAGCCTGCATTAATTAAATACAAGTAAAACTTACATAAAAAATTTAAATAGACTCACCCATCTTAATTATAATCTACAATTTAATCTCCACAAAAATATGGATAAAATATACTCAGATTTTAATAACAGTACATATATTTGAGGGTTATCTGCTCCATAATTATAAGTCCACTCTTTTTCACAAAATATAATGAACTATTCTCCCTTATTGCCTTTCAAATGAATTCATTCTGAGACACTAAAATGCCTTAGATATGAAAACACAATTTCTGAGATTGTGAAGACTTTTGATGGCCTGTCTACCCAGAATATAGAGATTATATATATCCAAATATCAACTCCATATTTGGTATCTATAATATTAAAGTATTAATAAATAACATGGTAATGTCTAAATAAACCATCTGTGACATATGCAAATTGTTCATTCTCAGCATTATCAGATGTGTCCTCTCTGCCTCTCTCTCTCTACATATATACATACAAATTATACTTACATAATAAATACATCATACATATAAATGTAAGATAAATAAACAGTCATTTTCTTCCCCAGTTATTGGTGAAAATCAAGAGAAAAAGATGGCACCCTAAAAATAAATCTTGTAAAATTATCTGATGAATTATAAAAGGAATGGCCCGAGTAGTACCTTAGCTTTTAAAAGCTATCCTATTTTGGTTCATTAGACATCATAATTTATCATATGAGAAACAAATCACGAATTACCTAATGGGATTTGGATTTACACCTCCCATAACTGATTGATTCAGTGTATCCAAGTTAATAGTAGGCACAGGTGGCTTTTCCCAAGGAGAATCACAGGAATCTCTGCATGCTCTTCAGCCCAGAAATCTATAAGCCACACCAACAGGAGCCTGGGGTTGAACCTTGTTGGAACAACAGATACTATTCACTACTGATACAGTAGCAAAGTAACGAGGCATGTATCTCTGGATTCATGTTTCCAAATTCAAAAAGTATAAAAGTATTATGGTCCCATTACAGAATGTTGTCACTACTTGGAGATTTAAAGCTGAGAATCTCACATGATTTTTCAAAGCAGAAGGGCTGAGGTAGGAGAAAGCTTTCCCAAGAATCTCAAATCGAGCACTCCATTTCCAGATACAGACAGTTTTTGGTCCCAGATTCCAGGAAAAAGACTCTGAATTCTAGGAACTAGTAATTGCCACACATTTATTCTTTGGGTTATTATGACATTTTATAATTTTTTCTTAGTTTAATGGATTGCTAGTTTTCTAGGATGAAAAGTTAAGATTTTTTTCCTCTTAGTTCCAATTATCTGGTTTCCAAAGGTTACTCTTTGGTGTTCGACAAAATCTGATTGATGGGATAAAGGATATGACAGAAGAGGTTTATTTTTAAAACAGGAAATGGAGCCCTCCCCTCTGTGCTATTTTCTGGGTCATGCAGAAAGGAGAATTCAGACAGTTTGGGATTTGGGAACTGCAATACAGCTGACTGCAAGAACTTTTTTTAGGACAACTGACATGAATTTTGCAGAAAAAGGGAAATAAAAAGTTAAAAAATGAAACTATGAGCTAATTGGGGGGAGGGTGTTATCTTGAACACACATTCTAGAAAAGTAGGGATAAATATTCACTCTGAGAATGAGTTAGCCGAGTTTCAGGGCTGCCATGCAGTTCCTTTCCTCTCCTCTTAGGATAGATCTATGCAACTGGGCAGACCTGAGTAAATCAGACCCTGAAATGATCATGGAAATGTATTTTAACCTTTAAGTCTTAGTTTCAAACTGTGTTCCCTATAGATAATTGTAGCATTCACACAGAGGGTTTTTGTTTGAGTTAAATGAAATCTATATAAAGTACTTAACATATACTAAGAAATCAATAAATATTAAAGGCATCTAACAGTTTTACAAAACTGATTTGATTATGGAAATATAATGATAAATTATCAGGATAGAATATTAGAATATTTAGAATTCATTTATTCCCATTCAACTAATCTATTGTTTGAGAACAGAAATCACTATTTTAGTAAGAAAGAATATGATAGTAAAGGCCCAGCCAATGGAAAACTTGGTTCTGTAAGATATTTTTTTGACCAGCTGAGGTTCCCTTTATCCCAAAATATATTTTTTATGTAATGTTTTGCCTTCTGAAAAGGATTGACTGGAATAAAATAGTTTTTAAAAGTTACATATGAAACAGTAATGAATATGTACTGAAAAGCTGGAAGAAAAATGAGGTATTGCCTTCAATGATAGTTATTCCGAGAAGGGGAATAGTACATAAATCTTGTTTAAAATAGAAGTTTTAAACATTCTTAGATACTGAGAACTCTTCTGAAATATATGTGGACTTGATATTATAATAATAACGATGATTTTCCATTAGTATAAATAATTTTATGGTCCAGTAAAGACTATATAATTGTATCTGCAAAGATATGATGAATGTGCTTATATTTTATACACTGTAAGTAACATACAATTATTAAAGTGTGACTTTAGATTACAAATCATCCTTCTTGAAAAACCACAGCAAATTATTAAACTAAGATATTACACAAAGCAATAGAGGCCTTAATTAAATCAATCAATAAAATAAAATTTATTAAATTTTAATTAATTAATAGAATAATGAAGTTAGTAAATTAATTTTAAAATGGACTATTTTTTTTCTCCCAGACCAACATCTAAGGAAAAATCTGAGGGACACATAGTATCAAATGTAAAAGAAAAAATAATAGTACCTAGAAGAATATTGAGACATTCTATTGGTGGCAAGGAATTATATTATTCCTGGGCACTGAATGATTATTTATAGCATGGGGAACATAGTTGCTTTCAAGATTGGCTCAAGTGCAAGTCTAAGACCATATAGATAACTGCTAGTTACACCTGGCAATGTAAGCTGGCTGTTTGCCCTTTGAGGAGGTGTAGGTTGACAGGAAATTCTACTCAGTTTGAGTTTTTGTTTTGTTTTATTTTCTGATTTTCTTTCTGAACTTGAGAAAAGTCAGTAATATTATTTGTGTACCATAGCACAGAGAAAGAAAAGATAATGAAAATGTGGGGTACATTGTGGCCATAGTCATAGTTATATAGATCTAACTAAATGAACTGATAATGACTGTTTTATGTATATGTATTTATGCATATATTTTTAAATCTTTTATATGCCATATGTCTAACATTCACTACCTGTTTTTATAATTGCAGAATAATAGAACTTCTTGTTTGCCAACTTGTTCTATATTACCTCCATTTAATTGGAAAAGATAATTTGAGAAAAATATTGAAAAATAAATATTAAATTATAATGGCACAAAACACTTTTTGACATCTGACATTATAATTCTCCCCTTTCAGTAAAACTGTGATACATCAAAGTGGAGTCATTCAATATTCCTCTGCAGTGAACAATTTAACCCATCAAAGACATTTGGAAATAAATTGACTATTGTACAATAAAAAACAAATGGATTTTCTACTTTCTATTTTTTTCTTCACTAGAAATATTGTTTACTTCTCTTTATGGCTGCCACATTCTTGGAATTCAATTGGGATTGATATGTAATTTACATGTATTTATTGAGCACCTAGTCTTAATTTATTTATTCATTCATAAGGTTAGATTGCTGTTGAATTCCAAACAACTGTATTAGGGAATGTGTTGATGATGAGGGCAGGAAATGGACCTGCTCATATTTGTCTGTGTGCTAATCATGTATATTGAAAAAAATAAAGCTGTAAAATACTTACAAATTAAAACTGGTGCCTTATGTTAAGGGAAGAGGGAACTGAAATAGAAGAGGGATATGAACTAATGTTAAATGGACTGGTCAGAAGAGAAGTGTCTGAGACTGAAGTTAAGAGAAATTAAGCCTATGATGCAGAGGAGGAAAATAACATTGAAGTTGGAGGATCATCATATACAAGGGGCTCAAAATGGGGAACAACATGTCTTTTTAATTAATTGAAAGAACAATACTGTAACGAGAATACAAGGAGAAAAGTGACACTGGCTTAGAACACAATTAAAATGCCAGGAAGGAGTCTGATTATTTGGGGTGTTGGAGGATGTTGGAAGCAGTTTGGATTTTTTTTTCATCCTTCTGGGAGCACTGAGAAGGGAAAATCTGCTTAGGGGGACGGGTAGAGATACAGTTTATTTTAACTTACACAAACATTTCTTGCTATTTTGTGAAAAATTGATTGAGATTAAGCCAGGCAAGAAAAATCTAGGAAAAATTGTAGATGCCATTTTGAGGAGGGTTTTAGCAGTGCATGCAATCAAAGGTATACCACTAGAATTTATTAAGCAATGAAATAACTTCAAAGATTTGTGGTTTAAGATGATAATTTGGACAGTAGCTGAACAGAGCCAAGATAATAAATCAGGACAGTCAGAGATGAGTTCAATTATTTAAATTTAAACACTAGAAGAATGACAAACAGCAATTTGAGAAAGCAGGCAATAGGATTTTATGTGAAGATACCCATAAATGGAAAGATATTCCACATTCATGGAATGGATGAATTAATATTGCTAACATATCAATACTATCCAAAGCAATCTTGTGAGCAGATTCAATGCAATCCCTATCAAAACCCAATGGTATTTTTCATAGGAATAGGAAAAACAATGTTAAAATTTTTATGGACCCACAAAGACCCTCACTAGAAAAAGCAAACTAGAGAAAGAAGAACAAAACTGGAAGCATTATACTTCCTGATATCAAACTATATTATGAAGGTATCATAGTCAAAAGATTATGGCATCAACTTAAGAACAGACAGAGATCCTCAGAAAAATTTAATAGTTTGTCCAACATGCTGATTTGTTATGACAGAGTCAGGATTTAACCTCCAATCTGCCTATGTCCAAAAGCCTCAAAGAATAAAAATTTGGGGCCAGATAGAGGAATTCCATAATATGGAGTCCTGGAAGTGGGGTATCTCTTAGTGGTGCTGAGTGTTCACATGTGAAAACATCATGAGATGACATGAAACCAGGGAAGCAAAAGTGGGAAACCGATTCATTATCAAGAGTATACAATTAGTCATTTTTCTAACTTAGAATATAGATTTAACATATACCTAAATTATTAAACTAGAAAAAAATAGCTTATGAAACATGACAGGTGTTTTGATTAAAATAATTTTGGATTTATTTTATAGGATGATGATTAAATGCACAGAAACTAATACCTAAAGTCATGGTCAAAGGCAGCTTTAAAAAAATCTATGGATGCTGTAAGGGAAGCTTTTGCTGTAGGAAGCTTTTATTTGGAGTTCATTCTTTGTGGGTTGACATTGGCATCTTAGATAATAATCAGGTCTGGTTATATGATGTCTGTGGATAAAACTTGAGGAGGTGAGACATGCAGTATGGATCATGTACCTGACCATTTTTGTCCCTTAGTTGTTAGTATTATTTTACAACATGAATGAACAAGACGTATCAGCCAACCATATAGCTAGTGTTTGTCAACAGTATTAAAAACTAACACACTTCTGGTGAATTAATAAAACCACAAAGAGAATTCCACATTGACCTATTTACTTGACTACAGAAATGTAAGCTATTTCACTAAAATATCTGAGCCACTTTATTTTGTTACCTAGACTGTATATATAGGTTTCTTTAGGACAAAGGGACTGCTTATAAAGAGCTTAAAGAATGATAGGCACATGTGTATATATGTTCATGTGTATATAACTCTCAATTATACTGTTCAAATCTCACCCCTAAATATGAGATTTTTAATTAGCTCATTTACAAAATCTGAAATAAATTAAGAAAACATATGCAATAGAAAAAAGAAAAAGAACAATTTTAAAATTAAAAAAAAGAGAAGCTGTTCACATCCCATATGTTCTTTTAACAGTAGATAGTCTGTAGTTTTAAGATTTTGGAGCACTACAACTTCCATACGTGGATGTATTATTGCCCTTGTCTAGCTTGGATTAACACATAGTCTACAGGCACACATCTGATCATCTACATTTGCTCTCTTACAACACTAAACTATGTTTTCTACCTTTATTTTGCATCTACCTACCACTTCAGCATTTTATTTAAAAAATAATAATAATAATAATAAAGGGAGAAATGTGGGATTCACATATAAATCAAGTATAAAAATCAAACGAATATTCATATTTGACATAATTGTTCATAGTTCATAATGAGTGATCAAAACCGAAAGTTTTTGTGATGACTGCCCTTGTACTGTTCACCATGTAAGAACTTACTCACTATGTAAGAATTTGTTCACCATGTAAGAACTTGTTCGTTATGCTTCAGAAGACTGGAGACTGACGAGAATTAGGCTGGGGGTGGATTAATGATTGTGCATTGAGCATTGACTCCCCTATACAGAATTTTATTGTTGTTAACAACCATTTGATCAATAAATATGAGAGATACCCTCTCAAAAAAAAAAAAGAGAAGCTTGTAGCAACTAAGATATTTAAGATTACAGAATTTGAAAGCTATGACCTCCTGTGACCTCCTTTTCAGATCTTTTCATATGTTTGAGAACCAGAGCCAACCAACAATACCACTAGTTCTTTAGTGCCTTTTTGAAACTATTGACACTTTTCTGGGCAAATTATTTTGGGGGAAGAATTTGGGGCCTAGTCTCCACTGTTTTTTGCAAAGGAGACTAACCAGCAGAATGCCATCATCTTTAGGTTAGGGTGACTCTTCAATTTTTAAAGAATATTTCAATGCCATTTCTAATACCATGAGCATAACACACTCTTTTAGGGGGTCAAATAATACTTGATTTTAAAAAATATATTAATGGTTTCACAGTATATTTTCAGCAGTTCTAGAATTGTTGTGATAATAATTAATGTCATCACACTAGTTGAACTAGAAAAAAACCCATCATTTTGTTCTAAAGCTGCTACACTGGGGAAGATATATATGTATATATGCTATGTAATTCATGATGAGGCAATTCAATTAACCTTTTGCACATGCTGTGTTGGTATAAGCAGTTTACTTATGCCATCTGCTTTACTTGCAGGATTTACTTTACTGATATTTTTTGTCAAAGAGAAGGAATTTGAATAAGCTAGATTGCTTGATTTGCTTAGGATTTGATAATAATTAAATGATCATGTGTGTGTGTGTGGCTGTATATGTGTGCAATTTACAAGGGGAGATCATTATATGAGGGTACAACTTTTATTTATGAGGACATACACATTTTGAATACAGTATGGAAAATTCCCTTTTCAAATCTGATAAATGAGTCTTCCTGTAGTTCCAGTTTTCTTAATAATGCTTCTCAACTATTTTATAAAGTAACCCTCTGAGCTGGAGGCTAAGAACCTGTATTGATAGGATATTGTAGAGAGACATAGATCAAAGCAGTCCATTGAAAGCTAGAATTGCTTTAGATAGTTCCTGTTTCAATGAAAAAGTAAAGGGCTTTTAAATTCTAGTTTACACATAGATTCTTCTGGCAAGCTGCCAGTTACCCTGTTTTGAGAAGGTACTGGTATCAAAATCTTCATAAGCATTTGTTTATCAAAGACACCTCAAAAACAATGTTCACCACAAGGGAATACAATAACTTCTTGTTGGTGGATAACATGTTATTAGTTATGATTGTGTATATAGGTGTTACATTACTAAAATTATTGTATGTTAGTAAAAAAAAAAAAACTACAACAAATTAAAAAACACAAGGAAAACCTATGAGGAAAATCATGTATCTTGTTGGCTCTTCCTTTCATTTTAGAAAGACCCAGCTCCCTCTACCATCTGCCCATTCCCACCTTTGCCTTTCCAGCCCCCTAGCAGGCCCATCCATAGCCCGGGGTTCACAGAGTGACAATCACTCTCAGGTACTGCAAGGCCTGTTTAGTCCATAATGTTACTCACTAACCTGTTAGGATTTTAATGTGAGCATTCCATGTTTTGGAGCAGAAGATATCTGGGGATATGTAGATTTCTCAGATTGCCTGTTTCCTGTACAGTATTACCAATTTGATCAACCAGTCTTCTGAATAGATTTATCTAATGTGACTCTCCTGAGAACTCTTTCTGTATGTGTAACATGATAATTATAAGCCAAAGGCCTTTGGGTTAATGAGACAATATCATTAAAATTGAATAAGAAACATTGTACCAGCTTAGACTTTATTGCAGAAAAACAAAACAAATGCTATATTAAGTATTTTCATTCTTTAGAAAACATAGATATTTAAAGTCTCATTTGATCACTCAGTATTGGAAATGACAGAATACAACCTAACAAATGCTTCCATTTGTTCTTTTCCTTCTACCCAATATTAGTTTCTTTTCCTAGTATAACCTCGTTCTTAGAGGTTGATGTAGATGAATCTACATAAGGTACATAAGGAGAATCTTTTAAGATATGTTGATGCTAAACACATCGTTATATGTTCTCATCCTGTTATTCAGACATCTTTGGAGACATTTTATTCCTGGCCTGTTTCATATTCAATTAATTCTTTTATACAAAGTAATACTATCCACTATGGGTAAGAATATATGAACTTATATAGAAAATACAAATTTTTGCAAACTTTAGAGTAATGCCCAAATTAGACTTTCAAATGATGTAAAGTTATCACCATAAAAAAATAAAATAATTAGACTTTGAATAAATCTTTAGATAATTAGTGTGTGCCCTGGGTAGTTAATATGCTATTATTTTTCTATTTCAATAACTTAGAACCTAGAACGTTATTAGACCACAGTATCTATTAAGTCATTATGATTTTATTTTTGCTTTAAGCAATTGATTAAGAGATTTCATCATCTGTAAAAGTTGTAATACCTGTATGTGGTTCCTGCTTATTTGTATTATAAAGGAATTCAACATAACATTCATCTGAACTCATATTAATCCCCTACCTTTATTGTGCCTTTTAGAATAATTTACCTAAGTGACTGGAAGATTTTAAGTTTGCATTAGAAAGCATAGGATTTCTTTTTGACTTTAGAGATGTATTTAATAATAAAATAAAGTTGTTTATTTCCTGGGCCTCAGGGAATTTATGGCTGTAAAATAAACAAACAAACTTGGCTCATGGCTCTTATCATGACCCAGATGATACATTTTCTGCACTCTACAGCATGTTCCACAGCTCTTATGCCCGTGGCAGCATATGTACTAAGCCATCAGCTGGTAAATGACTTTGGAAATTAGTTGGAGGTTAATTCTCTGCCTCATTGGCCCCCCAAAGTGGACAAACTGTAATTGATTTTGATAGCTTTCACAAAGTACTTTTTTTCTTGTGAATAATGGAGGAGTACTCATAGAAACAATTTCTAGACATAGGAACAATTATATGCGTATTAATGAGATGTCATTAAATTTTTATGCTTTTGTCCTTAATTAACTCTCCTTACCTTTAACAGTTTCTTTGCTTTTAAAATAATACAAATTATAAACTGTCAAAATGGCTTTTTATTCTGTCAAGTATTTCTTATTTGACTCTAATATTTCGAACTAGCACTAATATTCTATTTCAGTATGCTTATTATAGAAAAGCAGCAGCTATGGCTATGTACATCCATTTGTACCCATACAGTCATGGAAAAAAGAGTACACAGTGATACCCTGGGAAAGTAATATCCTCAAATGCATCTTGAGTAAACGGGGTAAAATTTATCAGGTACATGTTAATTGTCAAGGATCTTGTTTAATAGTTACATGGAAAAAGACTAAGCCAATTTTTTTTCCATTTAAGTAAATTTCTCTAATATCTCACTAACAAATCAATTATAGCTGTTTATTTTAGCCTTGTATTTTGCATAATCTAGACCTTTTAAAATCTAAACTGGAACCTTGAGATAAATATATCTGGTAGCATTTCAAAATATACAAAAATGGATGTCCTGATTATAGTTTGATGAGATGAAGAATATAAACTATTTAATTGCATCAGATGGAGGCTTACTATTCTGAGTGTCTTGAAAGAACTAAACCCAATATATGTGTCAAACCCATTGAGGGCATTTTGATATGAGAAATTCTAGCCACAAAGACACTGCAAAATATTCTCGAGTGATAAATATTTACTAAGCACTAAGCCATTTTTATATATTATTTAAAAATTACATCAACCTTTATAAGTAAATTCAGTTATTATTCCCATTTACAGATGGGAAAACAGAACCTTAGTGAGTATAAGTAACTTGCTTAGGACTACACAATAAATGCTGGAGCTAGAATTCTAACATAGTCTATAAAACCTAAGTTATTTCATAAGTCAATAAAATAGTTTTTAAAGGCAGATAGGATATTGTTCAAATACAACACCATGTAAATATATCCCTTATCCAGTCTGATATCTCCTAGAGGCACCCAGTAAAAATAAACCCAACTCATTTTTTTTCACCATGCCAGAAACACTAGAAAAAAAAAAGATTTACTAACTACTAAACTCCTTTTATATCCATGGGATTAGAATGCAGATTAGGAATGTTACAGATTAAAAATGAAATGCTACTGCTATCCACAGTAAATTTATAATCCATTAAAAAATAGTACAATTTGTAATACTGATACATTTTTTTCTATCTTGATTAAAATGTTATACCTAGGTTTTTATATTCTTATTACAATATAATAATTTTGGGTGAATGGAGATCAGATCATGCAGATCATCTAAATAGTGAGAAGAGATATTTAATTGAATTGAATTGAAACAGGCAAGTCTCCCTTGCTCAGGAGGTTTAATGCAATATGTCCTCTTTTCCTTTCAATGCCTTTTAATTTTTTCTAGCCTAAATCTTTCATTTGATGAGGGATTGTTTATATAATGTGAGGAGATCAATGGAGCCAAACAAATCTGAGAAAAATTCAAGACATATTTCCCAAATCATAAATTTCCTTATTGTTAACAATAAGGGAAAATACTCATTTTTTTTTCACTAGCATGAGGTTAAGTGAAGTAATGGCCATAATGCACCCAGGACACTTCTACAAATTTTCTATTAGTGCTCTTTCAGAATCAGCTGTTTAAACAATGAAATTTCCTCAGAATAGGCCTTTACTGACAACTTTCCTCTGTATAATTGGTACTGCCTCCATAAATTCAGTTCTCTTTTTTCTTTTCAGGTGGTTGATGGTTATCAGTGTTCTTTCAAACATGCTGCAAAGGATTAAGTATATAGAATGTTTCCTCCCTTGACTGCTCCAAAATAACTCATAATGTAAGGAATGGGTTTTCACACATGTAGTATAGTAGAAATTTGCAAAATAATAAGCTAAATGTAAATGCTACATAAAACACAGTAACTGAAATACTGAATTCCTAGATGCATTTAACAGATGTTTAGATCCACTAGAAGATCAGAGAAATGAACTGGAAGGTAAGAGAATGGAATGTATTCAACCCAAAGACAGAAAAAAAACCCAAGAAAATGTGTTTGTGTATGTGTATGTGTGTGTGTGAGAGGGATTGCACCAGAGAGAAGGGGAGAGAGAGAATGAAGTGGGCTACACTGAAAAGAAGGATATTGTGCAGAAAAATAAATTAATGTAATGGCCCTGAATTATCCAAACTGATGAAAGACATTAGTCCTCAGATTTCAGAAATTCTACAAACTCATGCATGAAAAATACAATGGAGACTAGATCTAGAAATATAATCAAATTGCTGAAAAAGAAAGAAAAATGTAAAATCAACAAGAGAAAAAATACATTAATTCCTTTAGAAGAAAAAAATAATTCTGAGACGTGGCATCTCAACAGAAATAGAAGCCAGAAAATAATGGAATCTTCAAATAAATTTATATGTAGTGTTCAAAGACATTAATCACAAACCTAAGATGAAAAGATGTCTTCCCAAAACAAGGGTAAAATTAAAACTATTTCTGGTTTACAAAAACAGAGAATTCATTGCCAGTAGACATATACTCTAAATCTTATATATAGATTTAAAATATTTCTTTGGGCAGAAGGTAAAAGATTCCAGGTAGATAAACAAAAATATTGAAAAGAATGAAGAACCAAGGAAAAGCAAGTGTGTAAATAAATACAATCTTGACTTTACAAAACAGTACTATTAATACATTTTGTTATTTAAATATATACATAAATTAAATGTGTGTTAAAAATAACACCAATTGTTAGACAGCATAGAGGTAAGATGATCTAAGTTACTACATTATTTGAGAAGTGGCAAAATAATAAACCAGGATGCATCCTGTAATATTTAAAGTTAACACTAAATGAACAGTGAAAGAACATGTAAGTAGTGGCTTAATGGTGGGCAGGGAGAGAAATAGGAAAACAAAAATATGACATAATCTAAATGAAGGTAAGAAAAGAAAGAAAATACAAACCATATGAATTTAGTAGAAAACAAATAATAAAATGCTATGCAGAAACCCAAATACTTTTAATCTAGGTGGATTAAATACTCCAATTAAAAGATTAAGACTGCGAGATTGGATAAAAAGAAAATCCATCTATATGCTTCTATAAGAGACAAACTTAAAATATAAGAGCATAGTAAAAGTATGTGAAAAAATTAGAGACATACTCATGTTACAAAAAACCCTTTTAGCATATAGAGAAGGAACACCATGTAATTTGATGGCATATCTACAAAAAATCTAGAATAAACATTATTACAATCCTCCTGAAATAAGCAATGAGACAAGCATACTAGATTTCACCATATCTATTTAACATTTTATGGATGTCCTACCCAGTGAAATAAAGCAAGGAAAGGAAAAATAAGACAAGTTTTTGAAAGGGAAAACATTTTTTTCACATATAACACGATTATTTAAGTGTCTCCAAAATATCTAGAGACAAATTTTATAACTAAAAAATTAATTAAGATATTTACTGGAAACAAGAATAACATTCACAATTAATATTTCTATGACCCAGAAATAAACAAATAGAAAAGTAAATTAAAAACTTTATTATGTGTAACAATCCAAATATCAAATTCCTAGGAGTAAATCTAATGAAAGATCTCTAATCTTTAAACTAAAAGAATAATTATGGAAAGGTATTACATTACAAATAAACGGTAAAATGTTCTATTTTACAAACTGGTAATCAATATCTTCCCTCAATTTATCTGTACATTCAACATAATCCCAATCAAAATTCCAATTGGAATTTATTTTCTTTTGTTCTGGTACAAAATTGAAACGTTCATGTTAGATGCAATGGAAGACAAAAGCAACCTTGAACAGAGAGATCAAAGTAGATGATTTATACCAACAGATTTAAAGCCTATTTATAAAGTTATAGAAAATAATATGGTGGTATGGATACAAGGTGAGACAAATGGGACATTGGTACTGATTCTAGTGTCCAAAGACCCACACATAACCTGTCACCTGATGTGAAAAAAAATGACTGTACATTATAGTAAAAATAGGATGGTCATTTCAGTGAATATTGCAAAGCCAAATATATATATGTATGTATATATATAAAATCAGTTTTGACTCCTACCATATTTTATATATAACCATAGATTTAAGATAGATTTAAATTTGAAAGTTAAAACAATAAACCTTTTAGAAGGAAACAGTATTTTTGTGATCTTAAAGTGAACAGATTTCTTAAACTCAACATAAAACTTGCTAACCCATAAAGAATATTAGTATTAGATTTCATTAAAGTTAACATCCTCTGTTCATGAAAAGAAACCACTATAAAATGGGAAATGAAAGTCACAAGGTGGAAAGAGATATTTACAGTTTGCACATAAGATAAAGTATACATGATGAGATAAAGAACATTCACAAATCAATAAGAATAGGCAGAAAGCCCAGTACAGAAAAATAGACAAACTATTTGAACAGATATGACATTAAAAGAATATTCAAATGAGCAATAAATGTATAAAAAGGTCCTCGAGCTCATTAGTAATCAGGGAAATGCAAATTAAAGCCATACAATGTTATTACTAAAAACTCGCAAAGAATGGCTGAAATGAAAAGAGAGGAGAGAAAATGTGAAAATAACAATTTGGAATTTGGTTTAAGAAAATGTCAAGGTTATGGAGTAAATGAAGCTCTCCTTTAATGCTTGGGGAAATGTACACTGCTACAAGTTGTTCAGAAAACTGTCAATATTTACTACAGTTGAGCTGCACACATGCCCCTTTAGGCATGCCCTATGACTCAGAATTTCCCCTCTTCAGGATGTCCTCAACAGAACTGTGTAGATGAGTTAACCAAAAGAAATGTTTAAAAATGTTCACAGCAAGCCATTAATTTGAGGCTACATTACAGAAAGAATCAATCCCAATGTAAAGGTGAAAACTGATAAATATATTACAATGTGTGCATTCAACCAGATAAGATACATCAACAAGAATGAATAAGTCACCACTACATGCAGCATTACAGGCATAATGCTGAGCATTAAGAAGTCAGATACAAAACAATTCATATTGTGTGATTTGATTTATATAAAGTCGAAAAAATGGAGGTTATCTGGTTATCCCTGAGACATTATATGGTTAGAAACTAGGAAAAGGATGTTGGGAACTTCTTGGTACTGATAATATTCTGTTTTTTGATCAGAGTGCTGTTTACATGGATGTGTTCACTTTGTGAATGTACACTGAGCTACACATATTTGAACAACTTTCCATAAAAAACAAGAATATCAGGAAACTGGAAGTATTGAATAAGAGAAAAGTATTATTTAATAAAAGAAAAAAGCAGTAACAAAGTAAAAAAAGGATGTTTATATCATTTAAAGATGCATTTCTTTGTAAACAAGTAGAATAATTGAAAGGTTATACAATCTTTACTTTCCAGTTAGGCTCCCCTTTGTCACAGCTACTGCTACTTTCTCTCCTATACACCCACACATTTTTATTTCAGTCAATAGTTTCTTTGATCACTATCATTCTTTCAGAATTTCTACAGAGTCAATATAATGGGCAGTCTGTGTTAGTGGACCATTTTATCAAGAACTAAACTACTTTTAATTTTGATTCACATATTTTATTCAAAACAAAAAATACAATAAAATGTGCATTTTCTATCCATTAGTTTTCTCTGTTTAGATGTATGCTTTAAATTAATTTTGCCTTATTTCAACTTCTTTTGACCCACATTAATATTTTTGATATATTATACAAATAAAACTATATGGGACATTTAATAGCTGCTAATTGTTATGACTCTGAATTTATTTTCTACTTGTGTAAATTATTTAAAATTTCACACTAGATAATCTTACATAAAATCAATTTTTAATTATGTATAAATGTTGAAGATCTTTATTTAATGTATGATTAATCATAAAAATGTTAAGCAATATCACATTGTAAACAGTATTAAAATCCATTGAACATTAATTTGTTAGCTTTTGGTGTCCTGTCTTGGATTCTACCACATGAGATATTTAACAAAAGAAAGAAGGAAATATAAAATAAGGACTTGGATCGTCCTAGTGAAAAAGATTGTGTTACTGTAGAGGACTTCCAAGTCTTCAAAATAGATATTAACAGGAGACTAAAGGCTTATTTTGAACTTACTTTTCATTTCCTAATAATAGACAACACCAAAAGTAGGAATAGTTTCTTAATACAAGAAAATACCTGATTTTGATGAAATACAGTCCTTGGCAATTTGGCAATCAAAATTATGAGTGAATGAAGAATAAATAAAACAAGAAGGTGAATATTTGCAAAAAATGAATATTTTCATTAAGTTGTGAATTACATGAACAATATATCAATAAATTTAATTATGAGATTCATGAAACAACTTTTATATAAGGAACTCAAAAGCAGTATTACAATATTACTATATATTCTTTGCTATGCTAACAAAATTAATTAAGGTCATTATTAGTACATATTTTATAGACATGAAAAGAGGATAGACACACAATAGGCAATTCACTGTCAGGACTGTAGGTAGAAAAATTCATGTGGAGGGAATAGTATTTCCCATTGTATTTTTGTGCTTATAATATCTTATACAAACTTTTTGATTCATGAGGAAGATGCTTCAGTGAAACCTTTTTTAAGGAAAGTTGGTTTTTATTACAGATGTAACCTATGGGTCATCATGTATAGTTATCATTATATTACATAAAAAGAATCAAATGAAATTTCACTGTATCTTTTCCTTATCAGCACAAGCTTGAAAAGAGTAAGATCTATGAAAAATCCTCACTCCTAAAGGATTTCTCTGTACATCACACACATCATCGCTCTGTGCCCTTTTGCTCCAGTCTTCCTTGTGGACTTCTGGCTGACCCTACTTGTGGCAGTGCACTGACCTAGCCATACATACTGTCACTGACCACCTGCCTCCACCTTAGACACAGAGACAATATTCTTGTTAAAAGAGAACTGTGGCCTTTGAGATTGCAAGTCTCCATCAGTAGTGTGTTCTATATAGAAGTGATGTAAGGGTATTTTTTTTCTATTTTTTTCATACTTGGTGAAAAGAAGTTACATTTCATAGAAGTTACGTTTCATAGAATTCTTAATGAAAACTGTCCCTTTCTTTTCTGTTTGGAGCCTCTGTCTTCATAGGTTCTCTCCAGAGAAGACAAGGTTATGATGTCCAGCCAGGGTTAGTACTTGAAACAAACCCTCTTACGGATATTCTCAACAGAACTTCATGTCCCCCAGTCCCTGCAGCAAAATCTCTCTTCCAGCCAAAGGCTTTCAGTCATAGATGTCCAAAATGATGTTCTTCTGTTCACTGTAACATCACACCAGCCTGACATGTCTGAGTCTGAGATGAAGCTCAAATGGACTGTCAGTTATACCAAACCTCCACTGGAAAGAAAATCTGTGCAAAGAGATTATGAAGGAGCTTAAGAAAAGAAGAATTCTTGCAAGTGTTTTTATATATTGTGATTGGAAAGTATAATGTTTCCCTCAAATTAAGCTTTTAACTGAAAGTGAAGAAGCCTCTGGGCCTCATCTCCATTTCTATAATAGGCTGGCTTATTTAATCTACTCTTTTATTGAATTCTTTAAATAAAAAGCTGTTTTGCTTCCCCTGGATGCAATAAACTCTCTAAAAATAAGCTCAGGATTAGAATTATTTTTGTCTTTTTAATTTTTTTACTCTCCTTTATTTTGGATATATTATACTGATAAACAGTCCACATTTAAGAGAGAGCTCGAAATATTTTGTAATTGTGCTTTCATGAACTTTTTCTTAAACAATCCAAGACATGTCCACAAATACAATAGTAATATGAAAACATTTTAAAACATGAATTAGTAACTTACTTATTGAGCTAAAGGTTTTAGATGAGTTGTATATACGTGAACACTAATTGGATGATATCTTTATAGATTTAGCCATAGGAAATACAACAGTAGCCAATTTTTTTGTTGTTCCATTTGATTAAAGGAATATTTCTGTTTACTTACTGTGTATATAGGATTCAGATGGGATTTTTAGAAAACATAAAAATTCAAATAATATTTTTTATATCTTGTGATTAGAAAGTATAATTATTCCCTGAAACTAAGCCTTTTTAACTGAATGAGAAGCTTCTGGGTCTCTTCTCTCTTTCCATAGAAAGTTAATTTAATCTATTTCTTTGCTATGATCTTTCAATGAAAAGGCAGTTTTGTTTACCCTAGCAGTAATAAACTCTCTGAAAATAAATTCAGAAACAGAATTATTTTCTTTCTTCCTTAACTCTCCTTTTTGGTATGTTATGTTGAACTAAAAGCATTTGTGTATGGCATTCTGAAGGAACTGTGGAAATGGAAAGTGATAAGGACTTGCCTTCTAGATATTCAAAATCTAATAAAAAGAGCAGGTGAATATAACAAGTTATTCTCTCACAAAGAATGTAAAGTGGCCTAAATGAAAAAAAAATGAAGAGAGTGACTTGAAAGGTCTGAGGAGATAGATAGATTATTTACTTGGGTTCAGGAAATGGGCAGATGTGAAGCAGATGGGCCAGAGGAATTGGAGATTGAGAGATGGTTGATAGAAGTAAAAATGTTAGTGTGGACCATTCTAAGTCAAAATACCATAATATTAAAATCACAGAATCAGGGAGAAAACCTTTGAGTTTTGTTTTTTTTTTGAGTGCAAAGAACCTGCCATACATTGAGGTAAAAATCAGAAGTAAATAGATGGTTATATGAATCTAAAGTTGAAAATAGAGGTTTTGGTTTGGAAGCATGTTTATTTCTCCTTCTCCTCTTTTTTTTATTTCTTGCATTGCTAGCTAGTAGGGTTAGAAGGATAAATAAGGCTGAATCAGTTCTCTAGAAGCTCACACATTAGTTGAAAGTTAGACATGCAATCAAATAATTTTAATAGAATAGGATATGTGAGAGCATTCATATTAAGCTATTAGCAAGCTGATATCATGGGAGGGTCTGATATTTGCTTAGGAAAATCAGGCAAAGCTTGACAGATGGTGATGTTTCAGCAGTGTCTAGAGGGTATAATATAGGCAACTTCTTGAGGGAAGGAGTGAAAACATGTCAAACTGTAAAACTACAAGCATCCAGATATGAGCACTATATTGTACACATATGGGAGGAGTGGATAAGACAGTATAAGACCAAAATTTACCTTACATACCATTCTAAGAAATGTTTAAGATTTATCCTGTACTTCAATCTTTGAAGGAAGCTAACTGGGAGGAGCTATTAAATACATCTATGCTTTAGAAACAACTCTCAGATTGAACTATATTAGAATGGGTCACAACATAAGGGAGAAAGGGCCTTTGGCACACAGACACATGCACACACACAGTTTGAAAGTTTTTAGTGATGATTAAAATGTAAATTACTTTTAAATGCTATGGAATTCACAGTAGCTTTTAAATATATTCTCAATTAATAAAAGCTACTTTCATATTGGGATCCACTGAAAATTGAAGGTTATATTCATGCTTGAAAGTACCACTAATACATACTGATGTCCAGTTTGTTTTGACTTATGTAAGTGGTTAGATAATGAAGTCATTCATGGTGGTAAGGGACACAGAACAAAGAGAAGTGTTCAGGTATAGATGTGAATCTTGAAGTACTACATAATTGTGCTAGGAGGTCATAGTCCCAGTTTAAATGCAAGGAGATACCTACCTCCCAGAAAGGTCTGGCATTGACACATAAACCTGGAATCTACCATTCTGACTTACTATGATCACTGAGACCATGAACTGGAAGAATAGGTGGAGGGAGAGGAAACCAAGCACAAAAGTTTGTAAAACACAGGCATGGAAAAGAAAGTCAGAAATGTTACACAGAAATAGACTGGTAGGAAGGAGAACTAGAAGACCAAGAGAGACATCCCAACATGTAAGACAGAAAGTATGTACTGTTAGCTCAAAATATTTTCCTGAATAGGGGATTCAAGATGGTGGCATGAGAGGTGAGACAGAGAATTCCTCCCAAAACCACACATAGTGTGAAAATATAGTTAATACAACTATCCCTAAAACATTAACAGGAAAAAAGGCTGCACCAGACTGCATACAGACCTCATGAACAGAGCAGACCTCATGAAACCAGGTAATGTACAAAAGCCTTGATCCTGCTGGACCTGAAACCTTTTCCCACCCCAGCTCACTGGCAGGAGGAAGAGAAATGGACTGGGGAGGGGGTGGAGCCTAGAACTGCTGAACACCCAACCTTGGAGGTCTGCTTTGGACCACAGACGTCCACTGTATGGTGCTCTGGAGGATGCTGGGGTTGGGGAGCTGGGATGGGTGGAGAGCTTGAAAGACTGAGATTCTGGCCATTTGTGGAGGATGGAGATCCACATCCAGCTGCTCTGGGACAAAGGAAAGGCAGGCAGTATGAGAGGCTTTCTAGCAGGAAGAGGGCTGCTGAAGGGGTGGGGTTTGCACGGAGCTTGCTATGGGTAAGAAGGGGTAGGTGCAAGGTTGTTTGGGCATACTCTGCCCAGTGGGTTGGGAACTTTGAGGAGCTTCAGGTACCCCATCCCGCTGGCTGCCTATTCAGCTCTGAGGCCTCCCACTGTGACATGTAGCCTGCTGCACCTTCCTTCTGGCCTGCTGGCATCTGCTCGCAAACCAGCAGTCACTGCACTTGTGTCAGGCCAGCTGGAGGCCCCACCTACAACAGTTAGAGATGCCAAGCACAGAGGCTTTCACCAGTGTGCTTGGCCCGCTGGCTCTGATACTGGAGACAGGCACTGCAGCTGGGAATCAGGAAACAGATCTTTCCTGCCCTATGACCCTCAAACTCACTCTAGAGGCTGAACAGCTCCAGAGACTAGAGCATCTGGGCTCTAGAGGGCACCACATAGAATTATGAAATGTCAGAAGAACCTGGTTCAGACCAAAATATCAATAACCCCAGAAAAAGGACCAAAATGAAACTGAAATCACCAATCTTTCTCAAAGAGAGTTTAAAATAAAAATCATAAACATGCTCATGGAGGTACAGGAAAATATTCAAGAACTCAGGGACAAATTTAAGATGGAGATTCGATCATTAAGAAATTCCATATCTGAAATGAAACATACAATGGAGGGATTAAAAAGCAGATTAGATGTAGAAGAGACAGTAAATCAGATAGAAATTAAAGAAGAGGAATATAAAGAAGCTGAGGCACAGGGAGAAAAAAGATCCCTAAGAAAGAAAGAATATTGAGAGAACTGTGTGACCATTTGAAATGGAACAATATCTGCATCAGAGGGGTACCAGAAGAAGAAGAGAGAGAAGGGGATAGAAAGTGTTATTGAGGAGGTATTGCTGAAAATTTCCCCAATCTGGGGAAGGAGATAGTCTCTCAGGCCATGGAGGTGCACAGATCTCCCAACACAAGGAACTTAAGGAAGACAACATCAAGACATATAATAATTAAAATGGCAAAGATCAAGGTTAATGACAGAATTTTAAAAGCAGCTAGAGAGAGAAAAAAGATCACATACAAAGAAAAACTCATCAGGTTATCATCAGATTTCTCAACAGAAACCTTACAGGCCAGAAGGGAGTGACATGATATATTTAATGCAATGAAGCAGAGGGCCTCAAACCAAGAATACTATACCTGGCAAGGTTACCATTTAAATTTGAAGGAGGGATTAAACAATTTTCAGATAAGCAAAAGCTGAGAGAACTTACCTCTCACAAACCACCTGTACAGTGCATTTTGGAGGGACTCCTACAGATGGAAGTATTCCTAAGGCTAAATAGATATCACCAGGGGAAATAAAACAACAGCAATCTAGAACAACTAACTACTAAGAAGATGCAAAATCAAATCAACTATACCCTATGTCAATCAAGGGATAGACAGAGTACAGACTATGACACCTAACATAAATAAAACGGAGGAGTAAAAAAAGGAGGAAAAGGAAAGAACCTTTAGGTTGTGTTTGTAATAGCACATGAAGTCAGTTAAATTAGACTGTTAGATAGTAAGGGAATTACCCATGAACATTTGGTAACAACAAATTTAAAGCCTGTAATGGAAATAAGTACATACCTATTGATAATCACCTTAAATGTAAATGGTGTTAATGCACCAATCAAAAGACATACAGTCACTGAATGGATAAAAAAAATAAGACCCATCTATATGCTGCTTACAAGAGACTCACTTTAAACTCAAAGACAAACACAGACTGAAAGTGAAGGGACGGAAAAAGATATTACAAGCAACTAATAGGGAGAAAAAAGCAGGTGTTGCAGTACTTGTATCAGACAAAATAGGCTTCGAAACAAAGAAGGTAACAAGATATAAAGAAGGACATTACATAATGATAAAGGGGTCAGTCCAACAAGAGGATATAACTAGTGTAAATATCTATGCATCCAACACAGGATCACCTACATATGTGAAACAAGTACTAACAGAATTAAAGGGGGAAATGGAATGCAATGCATTCATGTTAGGAGACTTCAACACACCTTTACTCCAAAGGACAGATGAACCAGACAGAAAATAAGTAAAGAGACAGAGGCACTGAACAACATATTAGAAAAGATGGACCTAACAGACATCTACAGAATACTCATCCAAAAGCAAGAGGATACACGTATTTCCCAAGTGCAAATGGAACATTTTCAAGAAAAGATCATATACTAGGCCACAAAAAGAGCCTCAATAAATTAAAAAAGATTGAAATTGTACTAACCAGCTTCTCAGATCACAAAGGTATGAAACTAGAAATAAATTACGCAAAGAAAACCAAAAAGCCCACAAACACATGGAGGCTTAATAACATGCTCGTAAATAATCAATGGATCAATGACTAAATAAAAACAGAGATCAAGCAATATATGGAGACATATGACAACAATAATTCAACACCGCAATATCTGTGGAATGCAGAGAAGGCCATGCTAAGAGGGAAATATATTGCAATACAGGTCTACCTCAGGAAAGAAGAACAATCCCAAATGAACAGTCTAAACTCACAATTAATGAAATTAGAAAAGGAAGAACAAATGAGGCCCAAAGTAAGTAGAAGGAGGGACATAAAAAAGTTTAGGGCAAAAATAAATGAAATTGAGAAGAATAAAACAATAGAATCAATGAAAGCAAGAGCTGGTTCTTTTGAGAAAATAAAAGTGGGGAGAGTGGGCATCCCTGTCTTGTTCCTGATCTTAAAGGAAAAGCTTTCATCTTCTTGCTGTTAAGTATGATGTTAGCTGTGGGTTTGTCATATGTGGCCTTTATTATGATGAGGTACTTGCCCGCTATACCCATTTTGTTGAGAGTTTTTATCATGAATGGATGTTGAATTTTGTCAAATGCTTTTTCAGCATCTATGGAGATGATCATACAGTTTTTGTCCTTCTTTTTGTTGATGTAGTGGATGATGTTGATGCATTTTTGAATGTTGTACCATCCTTGCATCCCTGGGATGAATCCACTTGATCATGATGAATGATCATTTTCATGAAATTTTGAATTCAGTTTGCTAATATTTTGTTGAGTATTTTTGCATTTATGTTCATCAGGGATATTGGTCTGTAATTTTCTTTTTTTGTGCTGTCTTTGCCTGGTTTTGTTATTAGAGTGATGTTGGCCTTGTAGGATGAGTTTGGGAGTATTCTGTTCTCTTCTATTTTTTGGAAAACTTTAAGGAGGATGGGTATTAGGTCTTTACTAAATGTTGGATAAAATTCAGCTGTAAAACCATCTAGACCTGGAGTTTTGTTCTTAGGTAGTTTTTTTGATTACCAATTCAATTTTCTTGCTGGTAATTGGTCTATTCAGATTTCTGTTTCTTCCTGTGTCAGCCTTGGAAGGTTGTATTTTTCTAGAAAGTTGTCCATTTCTTCTAGGTTATCCAGTTTGTTATCATATAATTTTTCATAGTTTTCTCTCATAATTCTTTGTGTTTCTGTGTTGTCATACTGATTTTTCCTTTCTCATTTCTGTTTCTGTTTATGTGTGTAGACTCTCTTTTTTTCTTGATAAGTCTGGCTAGGGGTTTATCTATTTTGTTAATTTTCTCAAAGAACCAGCTCCTGCTTTTCATGGATTCTTTCTATTGTTTTATTCTTCTCAATTTTGTTTATTTCTGCTTTAATCTTTATTATGTCCCTCCTTCTACTGACTTTGGGCCTCATTTGTTCTTTCTTTTCTAGTTCCATTAATTGTGAGTTTAGACTGTTCATTTGGGATTGTTCTTCTTTCCTGAAGTAGGCCTGTATTGCAGTATATTTCCCTCTTAGCACAGCCTTTGCCTTGTTCCAAAGATTTTGTGTTATTGAATTATCATTGTCATTGTATCCATATATTGCTTGATCTATGTTTTTATTTGGTCATTGATCCATTGATTATTTAGGAGCATGTTATTAAGCCTCCATGTGTTTATGCACTTTTTCATTCTCTTTGTATAATTTATTTCTTGATTCATACCTTTGTGATCTGAGAAGCTGGTTGGTACAATTTCAATCTTCTTGAATTTATGGAGGTTCTTTTTGTGGCCTAGTATATGATCTTTTCTTGACAATGTTCCATGTGCACTTGAGAAGAATGTGTATCCTGTTGCTTTTGGATGGAGTGTTCTGTAGATGTCTGTTAGGTCCATCTGTTCTATTACATTGTTCAGTGCCTCGGTCTGTTTACTTATTTTCTGTCTGGTTCATCTGTCCTTTGGTGTGAGTGGTGTGTTGAAGTCTCCTAACATGAATGCATTGCATTCTATTTCCTCTTTAATTCTGTTAGTATTTGTTTTACATATGTAGGTGATCATGTGTTGGGTGTATAGATATTTATAATAGTTATATCCTCTTGTTGGACTGACCCCTTTATCATTATGTAATGTCCTTCTCTGTCTCTTGTTACTTTCTTTGTTTTGAAGTCTATTTTGTCTGATACAAGTACTGCAACTCCTGCTTTTTACTCCTATTAGTTGCATGAAATATCTTTTTCCATCCCTTTACTTTCAGTATTTGTATATCTTTGGGTTTGAAGTGAGTCTCTTGTAGGCAGCATATAGACAGGTCTTGTTTTTAATCCATTCAGTGACTCTATATCTTTTGATTGCTGCATTCACACCATTTACATTTAGGGTGATTATCGATAGGTATGTACTTATTGCCATTGCAGGCTTCAGATTCGTGGTTACCAAAGGTTCAAGGGTAAATCCCTTACTATCTAACAGTCTAATTTAACTCACTTAGTGTGCTATTACAAACACAATGTAAAGGTTCTTCTTTTTTTTTTCCTCCTTTTTCTTCCTCCTCCATTCTTTGTATTTTATAAATCATATTCTGTGTTCTTTGTCTATCCCTTGGGTGACATGTATTTAGCCTTAGGAATACTTGCATCTATAGGAGTCCCTCGAAAATACACTGTAGAGGTGGTTTGTGGGAGGTAAATTCTCTCAATTTTTTCTTGTCTGAAAATTGTTTAATCCCTCCTTCAAATTTAAATGATAACCTTGCCAGGTATAGTATTCTTGGTTCACAGCCCTTCTGCTTCATTGCATTAAATATATGATGCCACTCCCTTCTGGCCTGTAAGGTTTCTGTTTAGAAGTCTGATGATAGCCTGATGGGTTTTCCCTCCGATGTGATCTTTTTTCTCTCTGTAGCTGCTTTTAAAATTCTGTCTTTATCCTTGATCTTTGCCATTTTAATTATTATATGTCTTGATGTTGTCTTCCTTAAGTTCCTTGTGTTGGGAGATCTGTGCACCTCCATGGCTTGAGATACTATCTCCTTTTCCAGGTTGGGGAAGTTTGCGGCAATTACCTCCTCAATGACACTTTATATCCCTTTTTCTCTCCTTCTTCTGGCACCCCTATAATAAGAATATTGTTCCATTTGGATTGGTCACACAGTTCTCTCAATATTCTTTCATTCTTAGAGATTCTTTTATCTGTCTGTGCCTCAGCTTCTTTGTATTCTTCTTCTCTAATTTCTATTCCATTTACTGTGTCTTCTACTACATCAAATCTGCTTTTAAATCCCTCCATCGTATGTTTCATTTCAGATATGTAATTTCTTAATTATCAAATCTCTGACTTCAATTCGTTCCTGAGTTCTTGATTATTTTTCTGTACCTCCATAACCATGTTTATGATTTTCATTTTGATTATTTCTCTTTCAGACAGATTGGTGTATTCAGTTTCATTAGGCCCTTTTTCTGGGTTTGTGAGATTTTGGTCTGAACCATGTTCTTCTGATGTTTCATATTTCTATGTGGTGCCCACTAGTGCCCAGAAGCTCCAGTCTCTGGAGCTGCTAATCCCCTAGAGTGATGTTGGGGGTTTTAGGGGAGCAGAACTGGTGCCTGGAGGAGAGGAAAGATCTGTTTTCTGATCCCCATCTGCAGTGACTCTCTCTTGTGTCAGAGCCAGTGGGCTAAGTATACAGGTGTAAGCCTCTGTGCTGTGTGTCTCTGGTTGTTGTAGGTGAGGCCTCACTGTCACTGGCCTGATTCCAGCACAGTGACTGCTGGTTTGCCAACTGGGGTTGGAAGGCTAGGAGGAAGGCGCAGTAGGCTGCGTGTCACAGTGGTGAGCTTCAGAGCTGAGCAGGCAGCTAGGGGTATGGGGTGCTGGAAGTTCTCAAACAACTGTGCATAGTGCACTCAGAAAACCCCATCCAGCTCTCCCCGCCCCCCATAATGCAAGCTCCATGGAAACCCCACTCCTTCAGCAGCCCTCTTGCTGCTAGGAAGCCTCTCAGACCACCTGCTTTCCCTTGTCCCAGAGCGGCCAGGTGTGTATCCCCTCCTCCACAAATGGCTAGAATCTGTCTCTCAAGCACTCCACCTGTCTGATCTCACCAATGGTCAGAGCACCATAAAGTGTAAGTTTCTGCTCCCAAAGCAGACCTCCAGGGCTGGGTGTTCAGCAGTTCTAGGCTTCCACCCCCTCCCCCACTTTGTTTCTCTTCCTCCTGCTGGTGAGCTGGGGTCGGGGGAGAGATTGGGTTCTGCCTGACTAAGGCTTTCATACGCTACCCTGTGTTTATGTTTGTGAGGTCTGCTCTGTTCCTGAGGTCTGTTTGCAGTCTGGTTCAGCCTTCTTTTTTGTTGCTGTTTTAGGGTTAGTTGTATCAATTAACTACATTTTCAAACTATTTGTGGTTTTGGGAGGAATCCTACATCTCACCTCTCATACCACCATTTTGAATCCTCTTTGAGAAAATAAAAAAAAGGTTAAGACCCTAGCCAGACTTATCAAGAAAAAAGAGAGTCAACACAAATAAACAGAATCAGAAATGAGAAAGGAAAAATCACTACAGACACCACAGAAATACAAAGAAATATGAGAGAATACTATGAAAAATTATATGGTAACAAACTGCATAACCTAGAAGAAATGGACAACTTTCTAGAAAAATACAACCTTCCAAGGCTGAGTCAGGAAGAAACAGAAAATCTGAATAGACCAAATATCAGCAAGGAAATTGACTTGGTAGTCAAAAAACTACCTAAGGATAAAACTCCCGGACCAGATGGTTTCACAGCTGAATTTCATCAAACATTTAGTGAAGACCTAATACCCATCCTCCTTAAAGTTTTCCAAAAAGTAGAAGAGGAGGGAATATTTCCAAAGTAATTCTACGTGGCCAACATCACTCTAATACAAAAACCAGGCAAAGACACCACAAAAAAGAAAATTACAGACCAATATCCCTGATGAACATAGATGCAAAAATACTCAACAAAATATTAGCAAACCGAATTTAATTTTATGAAAAAGATCATTCATCATGATCACGTAGGATTCATCCCACAGATGCATGGATGACACAACATTCGAAATTTCATCAACATCATCCACCAAATCAATAAAAAAGGACAAAAACCACATGATCATTTCCATAGATGCTGAAAAAGCATTAGATAAAATTCAACATCCATTCATGATAAGAAGTATCAACAAAATGGGTATAGCGGGCAAATACCTCATCATAATAAAAGCCATATATGACAAACCCACAGCCAACCTCATACTTAACAGCGAGAAGCTGAAAGCTTTTCCTTCTTGACTGGGAACAAGACAGGGATGCCTACTGTCCCCACTTTTATTCAACATAGTTCTGGAGGTCCTAGCCATGACAATCAGACAACACAAAAGAAACAAAAGGCATCCAGATTGGTAAGGAAGAAGTCAAACTGTTCCTGTTTGCAGATGACATGATATTGTATATGAAAAACCCTGAAGGATCCACTCCAAACCTACTAGATCTAATATCTGAATTCAGCAAAGTTGAGGAATATAAAATTAATACACAGAAATCTGCTGCAGTCCTATACACTATGGATCAACTAGCAGAAAGAGAAATCAGGGAAACAGCTCTGTTCACTATTGCATCAAAAATAATAAAATAACCTAGGAATAAACCTAACCAAGGAAGTGAAAGACCTATACTCTGAAAACTACAATACACTCATGAGAGAAATTCAAGTTGATACCAATAAATGGAAACACATCCCGCACTCTTGGATTGGAAGAATATTGTCAAAATGGCCATCCTGCCTAAAGCAATATACAAGTTCAATGCAATCCCTATCAAAATACCAACAGGATTCTTCAATGAACTAGAGCAAACAGTTCTAAAACTTATACGGAACCAAAAAAGACCCAAATAGCCAAAGGAGTCCTGAAAAGGAAGTATAAAGCAGAGGGAATTACACTCCCTGACTTCAAGCTCTACTACAGAGCCACAGTAATGAAGACAATTTGGTACTGGCAGAAGAACAGACTCATAGACCAATGAAACTGACTAGAGAGCCCAGATATAAACCCAAGCATATATAGTCAATTAATATATGATAAAGGAGCCATTGTTACACAATGTGGAAATGACAGCCTCTTCAACAGCTGGTGTTGGCAAAACTGGACAGCTACATGAAAGAGAATGAAACTGGATTACTGTCTAACCCCATGCAGAAGAGTAAACTCAAAATGGATCAAAGACCTGAATGTAAGTTATGAAACTATGAAACTCTTAGAAAATAACATAGGTGAAAATCTCTTGGACATAAACATGAGCAGCTTCTTTGTGAACATATCTTCCCGGGCAAGGGAAACAAAAGCAAAAATGAACAAGTGGGACTATATCAAAGTAAAAAGCTTCTGTACAGAAAAGGACACCATCAGTAGAACAAAAAGGCATCCTACAGTATGGAAGAATATATTCATGAATGATATATCTGATAAGGGGTTGACAACCAAATTATATAAAAAGCTCATGCACCTCCACAAACAAAAAGCAAATAATCCAATTTAAAAAATGGGCAGAGAATCTGAACAGACACTTCTCCAAAGAAGAAATTGATGGCCAACAGGCACATGAAAAGATGCTCCACATCCCTAATCATCAGAGAAATGCAAATTAAAACCACAATGAGATATCACCTCACATCAGTAAGGATCGCCATCATCAAAAAGACAAACAACAACAAATGTTGGCGAGGATGTGGAGAAAGGGGAATCCTCCTACACTGTTGGTGGGAATGTAAATTAGTTAAACCATTGTGGAAAGTAGTATGGAGGTTCCTCAAAAACCTCAAAATAGAAATACCATTTGACCCAGGAATTCCACTGCTAGGAATTTACCCTAAGAATGCAGCAGCCCAGTTAAAAAAAGACAGATGTACCCCCATGTTTATCGCAGCACTATTTACAATAGCCAAGAAATGGAAATGACCTAAGTGTCCTTAAGCAGATGAATGGATAAAGATGAAGTGGTACATATACACAATGGAATATTATTCAGCCATACGAAGAAAACAAATCTTACCATTTGCAATAAAATGGATAGAACTAGAGGGTATTATGCTCAGTGAAATTAACTAGGTGGAGAAAGACAAGTATCAAATGATTTCATTCATCTGTGGAGTATAAGAACAAAGCAAAAACTGAAGGAACAAAACAGCAGCAGACTCACAGAACCCAAGAATGGACTAACAATTACCAAAGAGAATGGGACTGGTGAGGATGGGTGGGAACTGAGAGATAAGGGGGGAAAAGGGGCATCATGATTAGCACATATAATGTGGTGGTAGGGGACACGGGGACGGCAGTACAATAGAAGACAAAAAGTGACTTTATAGTATCTTACTACGCTAATGGACAGTGACTCTAATGAGGTAAATGGTGGGGACTTGATAATAGGGGGAGTCTAGTAACCATAATGTTGTTCATGTAACTGTACATTAATGATAGCAAAATAAGAAATAAAATAAATAAAATAAAGTAAAATAAAATAAAATATTTTCCTGAATACCACTGACCTTAATATTGTTCTGTTTTGTTCTTATTTGTTAAAATCTCTACTGAATTGTATCTGCAGACAATATAGGAATAATTTGTAAATGTAAAATCATCAGTTAAGTGATCATTTGCCCTCCTCATTAGTGAAGTTAAAGTAATAGTGAAAGCATAGAGTTAATATGACATTTTATGAATATGATGCCTAATGTGTGAATATGTTACCCAGTTTGGTGACATATGGTAAAGACTGAGTAATTTGATATAATCTTACCTCCATTATTTTAAGAATGTCAGGCAAAGAGTTCTCAGTATGAGTAGGGCCTCAGAGAAATATAAGGTTTTAATAACCCTTAATATCTTAGTTTGCAGAAGTTACTTATGGGAAAGAAGCTTGTTTAATAAGAGAATCCTGTATTCCATTTTTTAGAAGTCCAGTTTCCAATGAGTTGCCCACATTTTTTTGTACATTTAAATTTTGAAAGGGAATTGATGAGTAATAAATATCTGTAGCACATATTCAATATTTTGACATGTGACATTTTAATACTGTTTCAAATTGATATAATTCTAAACTGTCATCTGTTGTAAAGATGTATTTTTCCTTTTGCTTGGATGTGAAATAAAGTTACAGGAAATAAAACTATTTATTATCAACTATAACTTGGTTTGGTTTAAGAAACAGCAAAAAAGCAGCCCAGACATTTTTAGGGACATTCATTTCTAAGCAGTTCTTACAGAAATTCTTGAATCTTTACAAGGAGTAAGATTGGCTTTGCTCTTGCCTTTTGTCACTTAATTATCAGTGGATTTCATTTTCTTGGTGTCAATCTTAAAAACTCCCTAGGCTCCAAATGACCAATTAGTGCCAAGGTGGTGAAGACACTGCAGTTGTCATGGTTGAGACCCTGTGCTGAGCTTTCACTGATGGCTGCTAACAGCCTGGTAATTAGATTTCATTCTGAACATAAGCTAACTTCTGTGAAGGATCCTAGAGTTTTACATGTGCACCATTCTGTTTCATATAGTCTGAATTCAACTTCCTTGTTTTACTTTTACCTCCTCTTTCTTTATATATTATCTTTTGGAGTGTAAATTACTGTTGCAAAAAAAACCACATGTTAAACATTATTGGAAATATGCCCTGCCTTTAAGAATTGTCTAGTGCCTTTCATAAATAAGTTCTAATTCAATAGTTGATGTACTTAAAGAAAAATTAGGATGTGTAAGTCATCAACTTAAACAACTTCTCATTTTTCTTATCTCGAATAGGATTTTATCTGATATTTATGCTTTATTTTCACATTATTTTTTGATTTATATATTCTTTAGTGGAATACCAAAGCAATGTTAGCATATAGCTGTGTCTTGAAGAGCACTTCCAAAAAAATGTATAAATTAATGAAGTTAATAATTGTGAAATACTTAGGATACAAGAAACTGTATATAAACATGAGTTCATACTATTCTTAATCACTTTTATACCCTTACAATGATCCTACTAATGGGTTTTGTCAGTACTTGAAGTTTGTTCCAATATAATTAAGATACATTATCGTCTCAATTTTCACCACAGGAGTGATAATATTATTCTCTCTTAGTGTTCTCATAGCCCATTAATATACAAACTTTTGTGGGCATGATCCAAATAGACTATTTTATAAGAAATTAGAATATGACTGTATATTTAGTTTTTGAGTATTTAATATGTTTAAATTTATTTGAGTAACAAAGTATTTTTGTATTTTATGTTTTATACATAATGCTATTATTTTGATTTAAATCAATTTTGAAGGAGTTAATTGATACGTGAAAATTTAAATTTATATAATTGAGTTCCAAAAGATTTTTCTGAGTCTCTTGATCAGCTGATTTACAGCCTCTTAATTTTCTGTGCTTCTTACTATTGCAGAAACTTCTGTCCATCTTGAAGGTTTAGTCCCACCAGAATTCTAGGACCAATCCTGAACTTGGTCAAGAGCAATTACAGCAGTAAATCCCTCACCTATGGGATTTAGTACTTTCACAGTTAGTGCTTCTCTGAATACAATTTTGTGAGTTTCAGCACTAGTAACTACTCATTTGGCTTGCTCTCACAACATATCCCAAAAAGAAATTCAGCCTTGGGCACTGAATTCCTGCTCTGTTCCCTGTGTCCCAATCTCTGCCTTATTCTACTCACACTAGTCTGTGAAAGTGGGCCCTTTTTTTACTTTTTCCAAATCCGAAAAATCCCAGTGCTCTCCTGGTTGCCTATCTTGTCCCTGAATTACATGTGTGGGCCCTGCTATAAATTGACACATCACCTCCTTGACTTCTTGGATTTCTTATTATTAGTGCCATCAAAAGTAATAAAAATAATTCTCTAGTATATTAAACATGTTAGGAGGTCTTGTTAATTGCTCTCCTACCCCTAGATAATAATTGTTTTCTTAAGATGCTTTCCATTGCTATACTTAACAGAACAGGATGTGCATTTCTAGTACTCGAGTATCACTCACATCTTGGTTTTCTCCCCTCTGCATAAGGCTGGTCTGGCTGTAGTGCCTATTTATTCCAAGTTGGCCTCATTTTACAACAGTCAGCCATGTATTGCCCACTATTCTGGCAACATAAATTTATGTATCAGGCTTTCGAAATATAATTCATTATTGCAATTTGAAAAAAATACATCAGAGTAAGCATATTAAAAAATTCCACTTCACCAATTATCCTTAAAAGATTTGAAATTAGTTTTTGGTTAGGGTTGGGGCAAGAAGAGAACTGAGGAGAAGGGAAAGAGAGAAATAAGACATGCACAATTCAGAATGAAATACCTCAGCTTTTTGAGTCGTTACACCAAGAATGGTGGCCCAACCATGCTCTCAGAATATACCAGAGTAAATTAATTTTCTATTACTGTGCAACTAATTATAACAAACTTGGAGTAAAAACCGGCAGTGTTTATTCAAGGTGAGAGAGTAAGAGTCTTTCATATCTCTGTTGGAAATTTCAAGGATGTTTCAAAGATGTTAGCACACTAAACCTAATTCCTAAGGGTGGTAATATTTATTTTATGTTAAATCTTTCACAATATACAATAGTATGAAAGTGGTTGGTCCCTTTACAGAAATTTAGGGAACACAAAAAATAATTTTAAGACTTGAAAGAAGAAAACTTTTTTTCTGTGTCCTAGTGATTTTTCTGTTTAGAAATGTTTAATTATATCAGTAAAAGAATGTAAGCACATACACATATATGTACACACACATAATTTTCAGTAAACAAGAATCAAGAAAAATAATTCTGAAGCAACTTCTTTTCTCTGAATCCTGTTCGTTTTTGTTTTTTGTTATTGTTCTTAAAGAATACTAACTTATTATCTTATAGTTTTGGGAGTCAGAAGTCCCAAATGGATTTGCTGGACTAATATTCCTTCTGAGGTCTCTATGGAAGAATCCATTTGTTTTTTTCTGGCTTCTAGAGTCTACCTGCATCCTTGGCCCATGGCAACTCTTCCATCTTCAAGTGTAGCAGTATAGTAGCCTTGAATCTCATTCTCTCTTTCCTTCCCACTCTTTCTCTCCCTACCTTTTTCTCTCTCACATCTCCATCTATGACCCTCCTGCCTCTCTCCTTTCCTTATATGGATTCTTATAATTACATTGGATCTACATGGATAATCTTCCTCATCATGAAATCCTTAATCAGATTTGCAAAATCCCATTTTCCATTTAAGGTGACATATTTCACAGGGTTTGGGAATTAGGATGTGGACATTTTAGGTGGGCCATCGTTTGCCCTCCATAAACATTCACACCTACTGTAACATATCAAACTTTTAAAAATAAAAAAAGACTTTCTTTTGACTCCACAACGCCTTCCTTCTGCTGTTTCTCACCTCTTTTTTGAACCAAACATTGACAAAAGAATTGTCTTTTCTTGCTATCTTTAATTTATCCCCTTTCATTCTCTTTTTAATTCTTTTCAAGACTTCATTCATTAACTCCCATTAAAAAAGGATATACTCCATGTATCCATCCTTAAATTTCTTCAGTTAGCATATTTAAAAAATTTTAAAGGCCATCGATGATCTCCAGAATGTTAAATTCCATCACTGATACTTAGTTTTACATCTTAGTGATCAGAAGATTTATTTTTTTCTTTTTACCTTTTGATATCCTTCACCATTTCTCCCCACCTCCATTCCATCCCCCTGCCTCTGGCAACTACCAATCTGTTCTATGTATCTCTTAGTTTAGTTTACTTTTAGTCCACATATAAAAGAGGTCATATGGTATTTGTGTTTCTCTGTCTGACTTCACTTAGCATACCTCTCAAACCTGTTTTAAATTTATCTCATTGGAAGTATTCTTGCTTTTTGCCGGGATCCAATTTTTGGTCAGGAGCATGAATTTCTGAATAGTAAAACTATTTCTGAATAGTAAATAGTTACTTTTCTGGAGTAACTTTAAGTCACGGAGAAATTGATTAAGACTTTTGGTTCAGGACATGATAAAATCGGTGAAAGTTAGCATTCTCATGGCAACAATTAGAAAAGGCAAATTCCTAAAAATAATTACTAAAACATATAATTGAATGTATCAGGGAGGTGAGGAAGCAACAAGGATAAGATACTCAAATTTTTGAGAAAGGAAGACCCCTTGCTGGACAGACAGACCAGTGGGAGAAGGACTGCTTTATGTTCACTGCCAGTATCTCCTTCAGAATAGCTGTTACAATGAAGCTGTGTCATCAGGAGGCTTGGGAGCTGGACTAGGAAAGTCTGAGGGTCAAAAAGACTGGACTTTCTGGAGATTGTGAAGGCTTTAGGCAACACAGGGCTGCTGAGTTAACTTTCTGCAAAACAATCTTTTTAATCTTCTATATAGATTTAAAAAAAATATATATATATATCAGTTATTGTGTGGAAATAAACTTCCCTGGATTTCTCTGTGCTCTTATAAAAAAGTCCTGGTCTCCTGAGACAGACAAATATGTAAGATATAAAAATAGGTAATTTTTACCTTTACTGCACCTAGAAGCATTTTATTTTTATTAAGGTATGATTGAAATACACTCTTATGAAGGTTTCACATGAAAAACAATGTGGTTACTACATTTACCCATATTATCAAGTCCCCACCCACACCCCAATGCAGTCACTGTCCATCAGTGTAGTAAGAAAGAAGCATTTGATTCTTCAGATGCCTTGGGAATTAGATTTATAGTCATTTATCTAGTTAATTGCTCTGATTAAAGAGGGCCAAATGATGACAGACTGGATTGTGTACCTAGGTGCCAGGGAGACTATGAAACTATTTCTCTAGGTATTTATGTTTCAAAAGTGTTGAAGTCCTAGAATTTGAAGATGATCATGAAAACCAAGACACATGAGGCTATCTAGCTCCTACAGAGATTTTTATCTACATAACAATGGATGAAGTAAGAAGGGGACCCTTTCAGGATGAGAGGGGGCCAGCTGTCTCTTCTCCTTTAGCAGAGAAAAATAATTTTTCCTTGCCACATTCCAATGGATTGTGCAGCAAATCATGTAGGAACAAATTCCACTGGCTCTCTTATGTCTCCTCACGTAAGGGAGGAAGGCTACAGATTTTTTATTTTCTGTAAAGAAATTAACAAGGAATCTTCCTCCTATCTGAACACCTCATGTGTGCATTCAGGATAAAATTAACAAGTATAAATATTAAAAAACCAAGATTTAGGTGACAAGAAGTCCCCATGAAGCCCAGTATTAAGGTGGAGACACACAAGAAGCAGCAGCAGAATTCACAATCTGTAACAGTGAAGGAAGGAGCCAGTGAAAGACAATGGAAATTGCTATGGCACAGAGGTAGATAATCCTAAAACTGACACAACAATATTTCCTGGAAAATGCTGAAGACCAGTCTGGGAAGAAACTGAATTTTGGGTATGAATGTACCTTCCTAGCTCTTACTAATAAGAGAATACAAGGGAGAATGGGGTTAGGTCAGAAGAAAGAATAAACACTGAGTATAATGCTTTAGGGAAAACAGCAGATGGGTCATAGGTACATCTCCAAAATAAACAGATAAAAAATGTCTATAATACCATGATAGACATCTAAGAAAATAAAAGAAAACCCAATACAGATATCATAGGTAGGGAAAAGAGAGTGGAAGGGACAGGGGAAAGGGGAATAATGTGAAAGGATGAAAAGAAAAAAGTGCAGGTTCTTGCTTGGGTTTGTCTGTGATGTTTTCTATGGAAAATGAGGAGGGTTGATAGAAGATTGTTCTGCCTTTCAAGAAATTATGTGGTAAGAACCCAGCTATTAATTCAATTGGGGTAAAACCTAGGGATGCATCTGAAGTTATTTAAATCCTGCCAAGTAAGGAGTTTGATGTGAGCTGCAGATCCGCACATGGATTTAACTTATTTTGGATACTGTCAAGAGAAAACAGAATATGCTAATGAGAAAATCTGTGTTATTTCCTTCAAATAGACCAAAGTAATGGCATGTTTATTCTCAATAGGAATAAAATAATGTCTAAAGGAATTGTGATAGGTCTGAAAATCTATTTTAATGACTAATAGTATCTACAAAACAGTGTATCATATGGGATTTGAGTTAAGTAATGCACATGATTAGTTGCACTGAAGCAAGAAGGGCAGGAGTAATGGGAGGGAAGGAGAGACTTCAGGTAAAAACTGAAGAATTTCTCAGTCTAGTCTAGGCCTCCTTGCTTATTTTCTTTTCTTCATCAGCCCCAAGGATTTGACCTCCTACCACTTTATTTCTGGCTGTCTTTACCCACTTAGAACTCTCAGTCCTTACTGTGGAGAGGCCTGCCGGACTCTAAACCCGCCCTCTACTGCTTTTGTCCTGATTAAGTCTGAGTCTCTCAGTTTTGTACACTAGTGATTATGGAAGACCTACCAAGGTTTAACAAAACTAACATAATATTGAGAACTTGGAATTATGAAGCTCTTAAAACCATTATTAGTTGTTCTCCTTAGATGACACCAAAATAAAAATGGAATTAGGTTATGTCTTTTATCAGATCTGTAATTTACAAATAAAGAACTCTTATAGTTCAAAAAGGTAAAGTAACAATTTAAAAATGCACCAAAGACTTGAATAGATAATTTATCCAAGGAAGATATACAAATTGGCACAAAGCACAAGATGCTTAACATTATTAGTCATTAGGGAAATGCAAACCAAAACTACAGGATGCTCAACATCACTAGTTATCAGGGAAACACAAACCAAAACAACAGTAAGATGCCACACCTACTGGGATGGCTAGAATAAAAAATTCAGATAATAACAAGTGGTGAGAATATGTACTAACCAGAAGCCTCCTACACTGATGGTGAGAATGTAAATAGTGCAGATATTTTGGGAAATGATCTGGCAGTTTCTCAACAGATTAAACATAAAATTACCATGTGACCCAGTAATTCCATTCCTAGTTCTATGCCCAAGAAAGATGAAAACATACCCACACAAAAACTGAAACAGAAATGTTTATAGCAGCATTATTAATAACAGTCATAGTCAAAAGATGAAAATACCCAAATGCCCATCAACCAGCAAATAGATAAACAAAATCTGGTATAGCCATGTAATGGAACATTATTCACCATAAAAAGGAATGAAGTACTGATACATGCTACAACATACAGGGACCTTGAAAATTTTTGTTAAATGAAAGAAGTTGGTTGCAAAGGACCTCATTCAATTCATATTAAACATTGAAAATAAGGATACCTATAGAGATAGGAAGTAGGTTAGTAGTTGCTTAGGGCTGGGGATGAAGTATAGGGGGTGATAGCTAAACAGCACAGAATTTCTTTTTGAGGTGATAAAAGTGTTCTAAAATTGACTGTGTTAATAGTTGCACATATCTTAGAAATGTGCACATACCTTAAGAAAACATTGAATTGTACACTTTAAGTGGTGGAATTGCATGGTGAGTGATATCTCAATAAGGTAAATAAATGATGCTACAACATATTTGTCTTTAGCCTAATTTCTTTCTTATTAATTCCACAAACTTTGATACAACATATACAAATACACACTGAGAATGACTTTACTGAGATGCTATCAGTAATTTATGTTTATGAATGTATTTTCCTTCCAAGTCTCCACTCCATTTCAAGCAGTAGCCAGATTTTATTCCCTTCTAACCTAAAGGGAGGTAATTAGCAGGGCAGAAAGTACAAGGACAATATCCTTCCAAGTTCCTGTTATCCTTAACCCTGAACTCCAGGAGTGCACTATTAAGAAGGAACATTGAGGGAAGAAGCAGTAATATGGAAAAGAGATATGCCCTTACCAGGAAGGAGAAAGTGGTCCACATATCTTGTAGCAATTAGGATCACAGAATTCCATGTACTGCAATGCCCTGTATACATGATTTGGCAAGGCATCCTGCATGGATGAATGGATCTATGGTAAGGCTAAGAGGCTGTACACTAAGTACCATTTCCCAGTTTCAGTTCCAGGCATAGCACAGATGAATCAGCACTGTTCAAGGAATCATGTGTTCCAGGACCTCCTGTACCTCAGTGGTGACTAATGTGGACCAAAGTTTGATGCTTCCACTTTGGTTTTGTCTTACTCTGCATATATTTTACAGAACATTTGGTAGGAGTTAAATGAAAAGGGAGCTCCAGTAAAATTTAAAGCACATTTCCTAGCAATCTAGCATGATGAGAGCTCAGGAAAAAAAGTTAATTTAATTTAGAAGAAGTTTTTAAAACATTTTTTGTTTTTACCAATGTCATACATATTTCAAGAATTGGACTCCTGGTATTATATTAAGTAATCTAAAATACAAAAAAAAATAGGCTTTGTTCTAAAAAATTCACATTATAACATGGCAGACAAAAATAATTGTGATACAATATGGTAAGTATTATAAGAATGTGTGCTAACTGTAACAGTTAGACAGGGTCCCATTGCTGAAGAGGACTCACAGGATTCCAAAGGGCAATGCTTTCTCTTTTTTTATCCACAGCTAACTTTGAAAACTGACACTTGCCATTCTTTTCTGTTTTTATAGGCCGATCTACACAAACTCTTCTAATCACGATTTAATGCTGGCAGTGGCCTCCAGCATCCAATGCATTCCTTTAAAACTAAAAATTATGCACTGTTAAGAGCATAGCAGTAGGTCAGCAGGCAGCAAGCCTTTACTGTAGTTGCTCCAGAGTGCTATAACATCTACTACAACATTCCTAACCAATGCTCATTTGGTTATCCCCATGCCTTCCTTGTCTCCTCTTCCACCACCATGACCACACAGGCCAATCCTTATCCTTATCTTTAACCTTATTCCTTTCTTTGTGTGCTCCCCAACCCCCCTTTTTTTTTGTCAGATTGGGTTTGGATACTTCAATTGTCCTTAGTATTTATTTTTATACCATTTAAATAGAGACTTTCACCTCTTCCTACAGTCACTCATGAATGCACTCTTGGAAGATAATTATATTTTATCTTTTATTTCCTTCTTCATCAAATTATTTATATAAGAAAAACTCATCAATTCTCTCTTATCACCTTTGCTTCTCATATCACTATCACTATAGTCCTTATATTCTTAAGCAGAAGTTGACATCAAATGTAAATAGCCTTCAGACATAACTGGTCATCCTCACACTTCCGAAATATTTTTATTTTTATCATTATTCTAAGATGCAGAAAGAAACTTCAGTGAAAAGTTATATAAATAACCTTAGTTTAAACAAATATTAAATATCAGAACAGGAATAAAGCTCACTACTCTTCACAGGTAAAGAAAATAAAGGACAGAGAGTAGAAATATCTTACCTCAGAATACCAGTCTCTTTTTTGAAACTGTATTCCAGAATGAATAGACCATATTCTGGGTCATAAAGCAATTCTAAAAAACAACATGTAAAATATACCAAGAATGTTCTCAGCCATAAAGAAATTTAAGGTAAAAATCTGTAACGAAACAGAAAAATAGCTGCAGAAATAACAATATTTATATGAGTAAGTTTGTGTGTATGTGCGTGTGTATATATATGCATATATGTATTGCTTAGCTCTATCTGGACATCCTAGAAGCATAGACAATAGAAACACCCAGTATTCAGATCTTGATTTTTAAATTTCACTCTCTAAAAAGAATTTTAGCTCTTTGGAGAAATGTTTTATTGAGATTTAACACTGGGAAAATTTAAGAATTAGTTTAGAACTGTGGCCTATCTTGCCTAAGAGAATTATCTGTAAATACTACATTTGAAACAATTTATGATTAAAAATTAGGTGCTTTTGGAAGAAGTAGTTAAGAAAATTAATGGACATATGTAAAAAAGACACAGGGAACAATCATGAAGATGTTTCTGTGGCCAATGCTTGGAAATTTGATCAGTAAATTGAGTAATGATGAAAGTGCATATATTCTATAGAACAAATAATTACTTGTAAGTACATTCTGATATAAATAAATAATTGACTAAATATGTAAAAGGGGAAAAGGTACAGCTTTTTCAGAATTCTAATTTTAAAATGTAGAATAAAGAATATAAAAAAATTACAGTAATAACTTTACAGGTGATATTCATTGACAGAGGCTAAAATAAAAATATGATGAGAAATAGGATATTTACATAATCACAAGGAATTTTCTGAAATACACAAGGGGAAGATAATAATTCTATATTGGAAAAATGTAACTAATACTACTTTAATCAAGTGATCAAAGTCAGCAACACTAACAGAGACAAGGTGACATCATTTACCTATTGACAGAATGTATTGATCATAGCAAAATATCACTTTTGTTTTATCCTTGCAAAACGCATAACCACAATTAAACACAAGAAAACATCAGACAAATCCAAACTGAAGGCTATTTTACAAAACCACCAGAAAGTACTATTCAAAAGTGCCAAGGTCATGAAAGAAAAAGAAAGAAATGTTACAGAACAACTTCCAAAAGCACCTTATTTTTAGTCATAAATTGTTTCAAATGTAACATTTACAGATAATTCTCTTAGGCAAGATAGGCCAAGTTCTAAAAGTTCAGAAATTTATATAATTTATTTTATAAGGCTGTTTTAATAACTATGATACCCAAATCCGACAAAGATAGTATAAGATATAAACTACTGCTGAGTTTTACAAAATGTAAGAGAATGCAATTCCTTTGCATATCTATGAAATCATTTGCCACAATAAGTTCTTCTCAAAAATTAAACAAAGATTTTAAGGAGCTATTAATATCATACATCATTGTATTGGTCATATTCCAATTGGTTATGCTCCATGCTAAGGCAATCTGGTACTCTCAAAATCTCAGTGGATGACAACACAGTTTGTATCCACATGCATTCCACATGTTGGTCACGAGTCAGTTCTAACTGTGCTCCATGTCACCTTCAATTTAGGGAGGGAAAAACTTCTTGAAATACAATAAGTGAGAAAACAATAAAGTATAACACTGATTGCTCTCATGTATTCACATACATTTTACACACCCACCCCCCATCCATCTTCCTCTCCCATCCATTTCCTAATGTAAACACCTACTTGCCCAGGCCTGGACACAAATATGCTCAGATGTTAGCGGCGGTTATTTTAATAACATATTTTTTAAAAATCAGGCTGTATTTTCCAAAAATTACTGTAGAGTCATTAGTAATAGAATAGGAAATGGATATTCTAATAGCAGAAAAAAGTTTTCCTTGAATGCTCTATAGTATCACTGTAGATTTTAATAAAGAAATAGTAAACCTTATTTATTAGAGAGTGCAGCTGACTAGCAAATATCAAACTAATCAAAACAATGAGACAAAAATGGCCAAGACAGATGCAAATGGCTCCACTTTTCCCAAAACTTCTGAGGCTGTTAATAAAAAAAAAATGATGACAGACTAGAAATTTAAGGACTCTACACCAAACATTTGGAGAATTAAATCTACGTTTATGACAAACACTTTTTAAGCATAAGTAAAAGGAGTAAATCATGGTAACCTCTCCTTACTCTTTATTGAAAGAAAAAAAAGGGAGCTGGACAATAAGAGGTCTATTCGTGACAAATTGTAGCTGCTTGGTACTCAGAGAAAACAACACAAACCCTGTAAAAGCATCCAGAGCTGTGCTCTCAGAGTGAGGCAGGACCGTGGAAACTGTATCAGGGACAATTGAGTCCCATGTTACAGACTCATGTTATGATCAAACAATTAAATTTAAGAGAAAAATCTTTTAGTTCACTTGACATTTTGCTGTTGGAAAAGTGCATAGCACTGGGTTTATTAAGAGCCTTATGCCTGAGCATCCAGCTCAGAGCTGGCACATATTAGACACTTGATAAATAGCTATGCTCAATTCTACTAGCTATGTCTTGGGGCTCTGAATTAAAAATGAAATCAATGTTTATACAAAAGTTCTTGTTTGTTTGTTTTTGTTCTTGAAATGGTTTTCAACCCTTCCCAAAGTACTATAATTATCATTTAATGACCTTTGCAGTTTTTAATAAAAAACTAAAAAGGTACTAGCAACTATTAACTAGGTTGCAGTAGATGGTGCTTTGTAGTATGTAAATTTCCTTTGGTATTGTCCCCATTCATTGTCCTTCATCCTGGCAATGTGTCAATAGATCCTGTTCCCTCCCACTCAGCAAATATTCCCTGTAGGTTAGCACCAATGTTCAAAAACTGTCTTCAATTTACACATAAATAATTTAAATATGAGTTGGTTAATTCATACAATTTTCTCTTAATTCAATCAGGGTAAATAGGATGAATATAACCTACTTTGTTCTTCTAAGTACATTTAAAATAATCTTTTTTATCACCCAAATGAATCAAATATAAAGGAGAGGCTGGTTGTCTCTTCAAGACACTGCTTACGGCATTTGTATATCAGTTAGATAACTATGAATATCTAGGGTCCAGTTTTTTGCTTTATAGTTTTAAAGACATGTCTCCCTTCTTCCATTTCAATGTATATTGGCCCTGAGAGAAGGATGGATTTTTAAACTAAAATGTCGCTTTACATATTTCCTATGAAACTAGATCTAGTAAGATAATACATACATGTCATTTACACAGAGTACTCACTTTCATGACTACATCTACTCAGGTACCATGTTAAAGATCAATAGACTTCCTGGTGAGCATGCATTTAAATAAAGGAAGCAGTCATATTTCTAATCCTATTACTTGTTTTCCAAAGTATGGCTGGATAAGTATTTGGATGGGCAGAGTCTGCTGCCCAAAACAATTGCTGGATAAGTATTTCTTATATACAGACATTGATGAGATAAAATGAAAATAATGAATATGTCACTAAAACCATGACATTGTTGACAAACTGATTAATGAATGTGTAAACTTGAAAGGCCCTGAAATCATGCAGCTTATAAGTAAAAGAAAATTGATAAAGCTTGTTACCAATTTGTTACCTGTCCTGAGAATTTAAATAACATTACCAATAATAAACCCCACAAATATTAACCATAAATCTCCCACTGGTAAAAAGTTGAGAGGAAGTTGGGTTGCTTGGCTACTCATTATAATGTTTATAGGACTTATAAAATTACTTTATAAAACTGTCCCTAGTACTAGTATCATTGATATATTCCAATGTACTAAGGAGACCATGCTTATACCAAATATGGTATTATCCATAATGAAACTCTAAATCAAGATTCTCACAAGACATATAACATGACTTTAAAATGTCTCTCTCTCTCTTTTTGTGTTAGTATATCTAAAGCTCCAAATAACACTTTAGCATTCCAAAAAGACCGGTTAGTCAACCAAAGCAAAAGCTGCAATGGAAGTTGCCAAGAACTTAAGAAATCTTTGTCTCATCAAGTGAGTGGACAAGCCAGGAAAGGCCAACAGGCCATTGGATATTAGCTGCACTCCCAAAAAGACAGCTCTGAGTGTGTTTACAGTTCCACCTAGCCCCACCCCGACCTCTCCCATCCACTTCAGTCCTGGTGAAAGGGACTTCATGCTTCCCGTGGAATTTGGACAACACAGTCAAGGAGTGTTTGCCCCTTGTTGACAAATGTAAACGATAATAATCTAACCAAAGAGATCTGAGTCAGTTGAGTAATAGGCTGGCTCAGTCAATGAAAGCTGTCCAAAGAAACATGATTCTTATCGGTCAGATAATAGAGAATGTAAGGTTGCAGAAATCTAGCCAGCTGGCTAGATCAGCTCAGGTCTCTGTTGCTACGGCAGCACATCCCAACCTCTCTGTCTGCCTAATCCTGCTTCCTTTACTTTTCTTTGGAGCATTTCTGGAATATTCTCCAACAAATTTATTATGTGTGAATTTTCATCAGAGTCTTTTGCCTGGGGATCCTACCTAAGACACCACTGAAGCACTCCATAGGAGTATGTTGGATTTACACACCTGCCAAGCTCAAAGGGCTTAGAGCTGCTTGCTCATCAGATACCAGCCAAGGAAGTTCAATTTTGCTTCTTGCCAGTTACTTTCTCCATCTTCCACTTTTATGAACTTAGAATTAGCAAACTGGGGTAATGTAGTTCAGGCAGCAAGAGAGAAAAAAATGATGATTCCCTCCTTTCCCTCTATAGGCAACCAACCTAAAGCAGACCAGAATTGGGAAAAGGAGAATTTTTTATTTTAAATGAACTTAGATGATTCAAACATTACACTGGGATAAATATATAAATTACTAAAGTGATGCTATTTGGAGGCCAAATTGGCCCAAATACTTTTCAGTATTTTAAGAGTGATGACACAGCCAAGTGTTCTGCCTTAGTTCTCATAACAGGGGCAGAAACAGACTCTCAGAGCAAGAAAAAGGACTACAGTGTTCTCTGTTGCATCAGTGTCCATCTTGTGCCAAGCAGTGATGCACACAGTTCCACTGGAAGTAGCCCGAACTGAAGTGCTGATGGAGTGTGTGCAAAGGACTCTAATCTTCCCAAGGACATTGATCTTTGTGCACTTCACTTTCTCCCAGTCCGGTATTGAAAATGGTAAGTTAAAATGTTTTTCAAAGTTCTTAATCAATGAAAGAAAACCTGCCACTTTTATAGCTGGAGAGAGAGAGGGAGAGGGAAAAGGAAAAGAAAAGCGAAAGGGAGAGAAATAGAGAAGACAAATAAATTTTAAGCCATACTGTGGAGATGAGGAACAGGCTTTGGAGGCAATGCTGTTGAGAATGAAACTTTTACTGTGAAACTTTTACTGTGAAAATCCTTCACAGAAAGCTCTTTGCTTCTGTGTAATATAATATTGTACAGGTTTGGAGAACTTTAACTGTCCTTGTAGTTTGCATGATTTATTTCTAGAACCTACTGAAAATGTATAAAATATTTATTGAGAACCCACAAGGCAAGGAACTGCTGTAGTGCTGTTGTTAGGCACCTCCAAATGTTTCATAGGGATTTGCTGACTGTAAAGGCAGGAACTTGACTTAGTCTCATACTTCTGAGACTTAGATTATAGTTCTCAAAGGCACATGGAATTAAAGTTAATCACTGATACTTGTAGAGCACTGTATGACTCTCTTATACACAAACTAATGCTCTTTTACTTACATTTTGGGTTTATAATTCTAGAATTAAATAATACTGATCAGTTCAGAGACTATTAGCCACATTATTGACTGTAGCTTCACAAATTTTGAGTTCTGAAAATGTGTAATTTTTCTCATTTCACCAATTCTATCTTCTTCCTGCCTCTGCTAAGATGGCACTTAGTTCCTATGAACATGGAAGTCTAGAGAATGAACAGCAATTTTCACAGTATTAGTACTATGATACTTGAATAAAAATAGAAAATGAAGTAATAAGATATTTTAAACTAAATGCTGAGAGTCATTTCAAACATCTCCATTATCCATGTACTTTATTCAGGAAAAATGTCTTTCTTTGTGAAGAAAAAAATCCTGTTTTTCTTCCAAGTAATTTCACTGCTATTTACTGATACATGAGAAGGAATTAAGAGAAAAATATGTGAAATCTTGATCATAGCAAATAGGTAAAAAACCTAAATTACTAGCATACTGTTTCAGGATCTCTTACTGTTAAATTTATGCATTCAAGATCCTGAAACCCTGTCAGAAGAGTCAATCTCCAATAGATTATTTGCTGATTTTGTTAACCATTGTATTCTAACCTCATTTCAGGTGTGAATAAATAGATCTGAGTAAGAGATCATCTATCTCCTAAACATAATTCTGCTTTCATACATTATGCTGGTTTTATAAAAAAAACGGTTGAAAAGTTAAAAGAAATACTACAGGTGTCGAATAAAAAGCACAGACCTATTTGCAATTCACAATTTGGCTCTGTTCCCAGTTTGTGTTACAAGTGACTTAGTGGAAAAACTTGTATTCATTCTCTAGATCTTTTCTGGAGAAGGAAAGGGGAATAAAGGCAATGTTTTTCCTCTGGAGAATTCTCACCATGCTCCACACTGACTCTCTAGGTCTATCAAATATACGTTTTTGACCTTTTAAGGCTGAGGCATTTCTGTGATTGCAAACAAACTTAGAGGATGAGTTTATTTACTGACTTCTTATCATGTAGTTGTTGATTATCATAGTAAGTGCACAATGTTCACTTGTGTCTGTGTATATAAAGGTTTGTACATTCAGAGTTTTAAATGATGGGCAACTGAAAACATGTTTAAGTAAAGTTAACAGAATTCACATTAATAAAATTGACATCTTAGCTCATAGGCCTGCAGAAACCAGGCTTCAATGAACAGTATATCCTTAGCACTGAGGAAGGAAATGAGAAACAAGAAAATCGCTCATTGAGTATGTTACCAGCTTTACCAAGATAAAGTATTTTGCACCTTTACAAATAGTAATCTTTATAGGTTTTTAAGGTTTTATAATACATTATCACAGTTTTCTCATACAACATTTACTTTTTGAAAAATTAAGGTTAATATACCAAATAATCCTACAGAAACAGTAATAGCTTCTACTTTAGAGATGGCTGACTTAAACTTCACAAAGAAATTCAAAATACCTTTGAGAAATTCTCCATTTTTTAAACAATTTGAAGTTTTAGAATTGCATTAAGTACATTAATAGGGAAGAAAAATATGAGAAAATGCAAAATTTAAGACTCTAACATGAATATTAATGCAACTGCACTGCTTCCAAAGAAAGCCTGATTATCAGATCTCAAAGAGTCAGTGTCAGTGTCAAGTAGCAGTAGCGATGCTACTAGTTCTGACCACATACATTTCAATTGCTTTGTATAATTTACAGATGTACCTGAAATATTTTTTAAGTGATGTCCAGAATTTTTTCCTGTTTTATTATTGTTTTCCACAATTTTGCAAATGTATTTGGGTTAAAAGGAAAGAAACAGAGTCCATCATTCTAGTTTTGAAGATGCTCTTGCAATATTATGATTTCATTTTTCCACAATGACATTAATTGTTCTATACTAACTCCATTCCAATTGTAAGTGTAAAATTGCACATATATTTAAAAGGACTTTGACAAGTATAACATGTCAAGACAATAAAATTCTTTCTGGGAGTATTAAAAATGTAGCTGTATCTGTTGTTTCAAGTGAATTTAAAATGTGTGAAATACCTCAGTGATTTTTTTCAAATAAATTAATGTTTTCAAATTATATTTATAAGGCACTCATTTTATGAATTTCATAAATATATCTACATATTTACATCTACTTATTTAAACATAGATATGGTATCACTTCATAATGGAGTTCTCATCTGGCTAGCTATCAATACTTAGGTGACCTATGGAAATAATTTCATATTTTCAGACATATTCTGTACCTGAAAAATGAATGGATTAGGCTAAACACTTATATGGTCCTTTCAGGAGTTAAGTCCTGGAGTGAGAAGATCCCTTCATTTAGTTGTGAGTCAGCCAATGAAAGGCAATCCTACTTAGGTATTCTATCTGTGTGATTTCAAGTGATCTGATTTGCCGAACCCTTTACTTGTCAAATGAATATGAAGAGATATTACAGATGCACATTACTAATGTTTCAGTCTTCCACTGACAGCTTTGGAATTATGTAGACATGTTTCTACATTTCTCAATTAATTTCCCTTATTCTTTTCTCATCTTAGGTAGCACACAAAGTTGAAATAAAGAAAAGTGTAAAAATAATTTTCTCCCTAGCAGCAGAATATTATAAAACTGATGATTTTTAAGAGTATGTCACATAACTCTAATCTAGTATTTCTTTGCTTCTTTTTCCTTTCTTCTCATCGATTCTCTCACCCTGGCAGGAGATCTTACAACTTTTTACTGGTTCTATAATCCTATCACATGTTTCATAAATTACTCTGTAAAACTACTTGTACAGTTGGTCCAAACTCTGTGTACATACAACTTCCTAGGTATTTCATGTTAGTACTAACAAATGAAGACCATCACAGAATTAAATGTAGGGCTCTAAACTAAAGATAAAACTATTCCAAACAAAACTGCATTCCTTAATCCAAATTCAAACTTTAAGTAAATTTGAAATTACTAATTTTCAATAGTTTTTATCCTGTGTTTCCTTTATCTCCTATTTCTCTACATGAGGATATTTCAATACCAACATTTTTTTTAAAATAGAAGAAATATAGAGCATCACACAGGGAATGTACTGATTGGTTGAGAACACTTAAGAGTTTTTGTAAGTAGGGTCCAAAGCAAGTAATATGGGCTGTTATACACAGTTAACCACAAATCTTCCCTAGTCAAAGTTCTTCATAAATGAAATTGTGAAAAGGAAGAGCATTACCTATCTAGCCATTAATGAAATATTTACTTATATTAAATTTTATTCTTTACTATGAAGAATATTTGTTCTCACTTCCAATATAAATCATGAAGACACTTGAGAAACTTTTTTTTGGAAATAAAGAATAAAATGTTACAAAAATAAGTTCAAGACAGAGGTATGTGAACATTAAAGTATATAAAGCATAGTACTGAATTATATTCAGCTATAACCTTTCTTTAAAAACAACAGCAAAGGGAACTCGACATGGATATACTATACTAAGCTATCATTACCAATTTTGAGTTTACTACACTGTTTTCATTAAAGTAGCATACTGTATTAATTTGCTAATGCTGCTCTAAGAAAATTCCACAGACTAGGTGATGTAAACAACAAAAATATATTTACTCACAGTTTTGGAGGCTGGAAGTTCAAGATCAAGGGGTCAGTGGGTGTGGTTTCTCCTCAGGCTGCTCCCTTTGGCTTGCAGATGGCTACCCTGCAGTACCCTCACTGGGCCTTTCCTCCATGTGTCCATGCCATACATCCTGGCCTCTCTTCCTCTTCCTGTAAGGATACCAAGCCAGAATTAGGGCTTCATCTCTGTGAAGTCATTTAACCTGAATTACCTCTTTGAAGGCCTTAGCTCCAAATATGGTCATATTGGGGTAAGGGTTTTAAGACAGGAATTTTGGGGGAACACACTTGAGACTAGAACACTAAAGTGTTCTTTAAAATTTCATGGAGTTTGAAGACTCTTATAGAAGAAGCCTATATGATGTGCTGAACACAAATGCTGTCAAAACAGAGTTAACTTCAGAAGAGTGTTTTGTTTTGTTATGCTGTTTTTTAAAAATTTTATTTAGGTATCATTAATCTACAATTACATGAGGGATATTATGTTTTACTAGGTTCCCCCCTTCAGCAAGTCCCCCTCACATACCCGTTCACAGTCACTGTCCATTAACATAGTAAGATGCTGTAAAATCACTACTTGTCTTCTCTGTGTTACACAGCCCTCCCCGTGTCCCCCCACACTATACATGCTAATCGTAATGCCCCTTTCTTTTTTCCTGCCCTTATCCCTCGCTTCCCACCCATCCTCCCCAGTCCCTTTCCCTTTGGTAACAGTTAGTCCATTCTTGGGTTCTGTGCTTCTGCCGCTGTTTTGTTCCTTCTGATTTCTTTTGTTCTTATACTCCACATATGAGTGAAATCATTAGGTACTTGTCTTTCTCCACCCGGCTTATTTCACTGAGCGTAATACCCTCTAGCTCCATCCATGTTGTTGTGAATGGTAGGATCTGTTTTTTTCTTATAGCTGAGTGATATTCCATTGTGTATATATACCACATCTTCTTTATCCATTCATCTACTGATGGACATTTAGGTTGCTTCCATATCTTGGCTATTGTAAATAGTGCAGCGATAAACATAGGGGTGCATCTGTCTTTTTCAAATTGGAGTGCTGCATTCTTGGGGTAAATTCCTAGAAGTGGAATTCCTGGGTGAAATGGTATTGCTATTTTGAACATTTAGAGGAACCTCCATACTGCTTTCCACAATGGTTGAACTAATTTACATTCCTACCAGCAGTGTAGCAGGGTTCCCCTTTCTCCACAACCTTGCCAACATTTGTTGTTGTTTGTCTTTTGGATGGTAGCCATCCTTACTGGTGTGAGATGATATCTCATTGTGGTTTTAATTTGCATTTCTCTGATGACAAGCGATGTGGAGCATCTTTTCATGTGCCTGTTGGCCATCTGGATTTCTTCTTTAGAGAACTGTCTATTCAGCTCCTCTGCCCATTTTTTAATTGGATTATTTGCTTTTTGTTTGTTGAGGCATGTGAGCTCTTTATATATTTTCGATGTCAATCCTTTATCGGATCTGTCATTTATGAGTATGTTCTCCCATACTGTAGGATACCTTTTCGTTCTATTGATGGTGTTCTTTGCTGTACAGGAGCTTTTTAGCTTGATATAGTCCCACTTGTTCATTTTTGCCTTTGTTTCCCTTGCCCAGGGAGATATGTTCATGAAAAAGTCACTCATGTTTATGTCCATGAGATTTTTGCCTGTGTTTTTTTATAAGAATTTTATGGTTTCAATACTTACATTCAGGTCTTTGATCCATTTGGAGTTTACTATTGTGTATGGGGTTAGACAGTGGTCCAGTTTCATTCTCTTACATGTAGCTGTCCAGTTTTGCCAGCACCATCTGTTGAAGAGACTGTCATTTCCCCATTATATGTCCATGGCTCCTTTATCATATATTAATTGGCCATATATGTTTGGGTTAATGTCTGGAGAGTCTCTATTCTGTTCCACTGGTCTGTGGGTCTGTTCTTGTGCCAGTACCAGATTGTCTTGATCACTGTGGCTTTGTAGTAGAGCTTGAAGTTGGGGAGCGAGATCCCCCCCCACTTTATTCTTCCTTCTCAGGACTGCTTTGGCTATTCGGGGTCTTTGATGGTTCCATATGAATTTTTGAACTATTTGTTCCAGTTCATTGAAGAATGCTGTTGGTAGTTTGATAGGGATTGCATTGAATCTGTATATTGCTTTGGGCATGATGGCCATTTTGATGATATTAATTCTTCCTAGCCAGAAGCATGGGATGAGTTTCCATTTGTTAGTTACCTCTTTAATTTCTCTTAAGAGTGTCTTGTTGTTTTCAGGGTATAGGTCTTTCACTTCTTTGGTTTGGTTTTTTTCTAGGTATTTTATTATTTTTGATGCTATTGTGAATGGAATTGTCTTCCTGATTTCTCTTTCTATTAGTTCATTGTTAGTGTAGAGGAAAGCTACAGATTTCTGTGTGTTAATTTTCTATCCTGCAACTTTGCTGCATTCCGATATTAGTTCTAGTAGTTTTGCAGTGGAGTCTTTAGGATTTTTTATGTACAGTATCATTTCATCTGCAAATAGTGACAGTTTGACTTCTTCTTTACCAATCTGGATTCCTTGTATTTCTTTGTTTTGTCTGATTGCTGTGGCTAGGACCAGGGTATACTGAATTTAAACACTGATAATGTATGAGAAAGTATCTTACTAGTATCATAGAAATATACACACACTATCAAACTTAATAAGTATAATTTATATATGGAATCTAGTCAAAGGAAATTGATTAATTCTTATCATCTTGCTTGGGAAATCAGTGGTCTCCTTTAACGGAACTTTCATTAATGCTTTTAAACTTAAAATATTTTATCTACATCCAAAATGCATAAAGAATTTACATGCCTCAACACCCAAAAAGAAAATAACCCTATTAAAAAATGGGGGGAGGATATGAACAGACACTTCTCCAAAGAAGAAATTCTGATGGCCAAAAGACACATGAAAAGAAGCTCCACATTACTAATCATGTGGTAAATGCAAATAAAAACCACAGTGAGATATCATCTCACACCAGTTAGGATGGCCAACAGAAAAAACAAGGAACAACAAATGCTGGTGAGGATGTGGGGAAAGGGGAACCCTTCTACACTGCTAGTAGAAATGTAAATTAGTTCAACCATTGTGGAAAGCAGTATGGAAGTTCCTCAAAAAACTCATAATAGAAATACCATTTTACCCAAGAATTCCACTCCTAGGAATTTACCCTAAGAATGCAGGAGCCCAGTTTGAAAAAGACGTATGCACTCCTATGTTTATCACAGCACTGTTTACTATTTACAATAGCCAAAAAATGGAAGCGACCTAAGTGTCCATCAGTAGATGAATGGATAAAGAACGTGTGGTACATACACACAAAGGAATATTGTTCAGCCATAAGAAGAAAACAAATCCTACCATTTGCAAAAACATAGACAGAGCTAGAGGGTATTATGCTCAGTGAAATAAGCAGGAGGAGAAAGACAAGCACCAAATGATTTCACTCATCTGTGGAACATAAAAACAAAGCAAAAACTGAAGAAACAAAACAGCAGCAGTCTCACAGACCCCAAGAATGGGCTAACAGTTACCAAAGGGAAGAGGACTTTGGAGGATGGGTGGGAAGGAATGGAGAAGGGGAATAAGGGGCATTATGATTAGCACACATAACTTATGGGGGTGGCACAGGGAATGTAGTATAGCACAGAGAAGACAAGTAGTGACTCTATAGCATCTTACTATGCTGATGAACAGTGACTGTGGGTTATGTGGTGGTGTCTTGATAATGTGGGAAATCTAGTAACCACAGTGTTGCTCATATGATTGTATATTAATGATACCAAAATAAAAAATTTTTTTCTTACCCAAACTCTTTTAAGAGGATAAATCAAAAGTGACATCAGCAGAATGGCAGAAGAAGAGGTAACTGACTTTCCCCTCCTCACTGAAAAGAGTGTTATACATGGGTCATTTCCCTCTTAGAAACATCCAGAAACTACTTGAGAGGCTCCGACAACCAGATGACTGATAAAATACCTATATTGAAATGGATAGGAAAAGCTGAGATGCAGGCATTCCACAAACCCCCACATGTAAGGCACAGCATCTTACAATTGAAAGGGAATTCCCCATAGAGTATATATATATATATATATATATATATATATATATATATATATATATATATATATATATGTATAGAGTAATAGTATTTCTGACCCATACTATTTAAATAATATGGGTAAAAACTGAAGAATAAAATAAAATGTTCACATGAGTATAATTTTATACTCAACAGTTGATTCCCTCTTCAAAAATTTTTTAAATCTAAAAGGAACATTTCTATAATTCAGTAAACTTTTGGGTCATGTTTGCCATTTCTATATGTATTTCTAACATTTTTTTCCCCAGATTTGAGATGCTTCCTTAATTCCATATTCAGTGAACCAGAGCATTTCACATTGCTAGTATCATCAGAGGATTCTTATGTTTTGATTTTTTTCTTATATAGCATATTATTAGCTTTATTCATACTGATGAGAGTCACTTTATGCGCTACTGTTGAAAAATGGACCATATTCATGAAATACTGCATACTGTTACTGCTATCAATTATGTACCTCATTTTCCATTAAAATAGATAACATTGTAAATACTTGAGGCTTATGATACAAATGAATCTATTTTGTGGGAATATTTATATTGCTTTTTATATCTCTTAAGTCATGAATTTTTAATTTTGTGTTCTGATGACATGGAGAGTTGTAAGTGAAAAGAAGAGACTGATTGTCTCAATATTCTAAGGGCATTAATACTCTATACATACTCAACTATCATACAACAGGTGTCCTTCTTTTTCAATATATTTCACCAATGACTAATATAAAGTGTCATCTACTAGTATGTATAGAGTAGGTAGTAAATGTGCATTATTGCATAAATTCTATATGCTCATCTGTAAAATAAACTTATTTTAAAGTATTTTCACAAGCATTTATGACTATGTAGAGTGGCATCTGTGTAAAAACAATTTGTACACTTGCAAATTCTAATTCAATGATGGGAAATCTGTGAATTGTTGTTCAGTTAGTTGAATTCAATCATCAGCCATTACATATGCCCCCCCCCCTTTTTCTGTTTCTCTTTTATTTCTGATGTATGCTCTCCCTTGAAGATCTACATTCTTTGTTTTTTATAATTTAGGTATTAAAGGTGTTTTTGTGTGTGTGTGTCTGTGTGGCAATAGAATATATATCTTTACCTCTTTCCTTTTTCTTATATCTTACTAAGCTCTTGCAATACTACCATGTTCTCAAAAGAATGAAAATCAAAAGTAATGCTAAGTGACACTAATGGATACTATAAAAGTTAGTGTTATTCAGTTAGTCTGTATCTATCAGGGTACAGTTAGGAGACAGAAACCATACCGGTAAACTGAACAGGAAAAATTTAATATAAAGAAATGCTAACTATGTAAAAATTGATTAACTACTAAAAGAGATAAGAAATGACTCTAACATATACAGAGTTAGCAACATTAGAAAGTGACTGACAACTATGGCTAAGGGAAAAGTAAAAGAAGAAATCTAGGGGAGGTCCTGAAAAGTTGATATTCAGACCAGTCTAAGAGAATATTGCTGCCACAAGAAGATACCACCTAGCACATATGGTGAAGAAAGATGTGCTAGAGTGTGCCCACAGTCATACTGAGAGGACTGTTGCCACTGTAATGATAAAGAAACAGTCTGGAGAGCATTAGCATTAGAATCACAAGGATTGCCACCATTATAGTGAATGCTTCCAAGACCACATGTATGTCAGTGACCTTGCTGTCACATAGAAAAACATAAAAACTGGAGGAACTCAAAGTCACTTCATCCTCCTCCAGGCATGCATTGTCCCTTGGCATTATTGGCAGAGTATAAGGTAAACCCAGCTGACAAAAGAGAAAGACCAACTTTGCAGAATCTGAGTTCCATTATCTCAAAATAGGACAAAGAGGCATGAATTTCGAACTGAAAAACAATAAATTTATAAATAGAATTGTCTACTTTTTTGGCTATTCAGCTAGCACATACACTTTTTACACACATTTGAGTTTTCATGTGCAACACAAATGTGTTCCCACCAAAAGCACAGATGTCCTTTTTAAGTGAAGGAATTTTCATTTATCCTGTCCTAAAAATGGAGAGACATAATAGAGTCTCATTGTACTCATTAGTGGGTATAGTAATTACACTTTCAATTTAGTCACAGTCCCATTGAATATTTTGATGATAAAATACAAAATTTTATTTAGTACTAAGTACCAAATTCTAGCAAACATAAAACCTAAAAGCAAAAACAGAGATAAAGAAAAGTCAATATATACAAATAAATATATGCATATAAAAAGCCATAACTAAGTCTTCAGTAAAGCAATTGGAGACATCTTTAAATTGAGACACTTGCTTCAAGTTAATGTTACTATATAATAAGTCTCTCAGTACATGGATTTGAGCCTGTTCCTGAACTTCTGGTATAAGAGCCCCTTGATTAAAAGCAATTCTGTGTGGAATACCATGGTATTTGATAAGGCACTCTCTTTTGGCATAAATAAGGTAGACAGGGTGTTGATAGAACTACTAATGGGCAAGGAAGGCAAATCTATATCCAGCATAATGGTCTATTCCAGTGAGAATGAATATTTACCTCCTCTATGGAGGAAAGAGTTCATATAATCAGCCTACCACTAAATGTTTGGCATTTCCCCCAGAAGAGTACCATATTGAAAGCTCAGTCATAAACACTTCTGTTGGAAAATTGGGCACTCAACTGTAGTGATAGCCAGATGAACTCTGGAAGGGGAAGTCTGTGTTCCTGAGTCTATATATTAAACTTCCCTCCTGCCAAAATGGCCACTTTATTCTTCGGGTATTGAATAAATACTAGAGGCCTTTGGGAAAGAGGCAGGCTGACATCCACAAAATATATCATTTTTTCACCTGATTATTGAGAACTTCGTCTGCAAGTGATGCCATTTGATAATCTTTCAAATGGATTATGAATATCTTCACACATTGTCCATTTTGAAAGATCCAACTACTTAGTGACTTCGTAGCATCATTCTTCCAATCCTATTATTCCCAATTGAGTTCCCAGCCAATCCACTCCATATTACAAATAAATCAATGTACACCCATACTTTTGATCATCTCCTCATCCAGACAAAAGGGAAAATCAAAATATTGCACAAGTTTCTGCCATTGAGCAGAATTCCCCCCATTACAGTATTTAAGTACAGTACCTCATTGGATTGTAATACTGCAGATGTCATTTTGGAACAGTGCCAGTATATCATGCAAACTCATCTGTAAATAAGAATATTTTTTCTTTCCTAATAAGCTGCATTTAACAAATTATCCGTGATATCTTGGATTTCCACTGAGGGAGTAAGCATTGCAGAAGTTGTCAGTGTCAAAGGAGTATTGAACGCTTCTGGACTTGCATGACATACAGTATTGTATACAATTTCCCCTTGATGATGAATCATTGCGGTGTATGCCACCTATCACAGATTTGCTTGTTTGTGATAAGTATTCCAGGTTGAATGGTCATCTGATATTCATGACTAGCTATTAATTCTCTTCCAAGGCCCAGGAGCAAGCCAGAAACTTTTTAAACAAAAGAATAATTATTTAGCTATTAAGAAGACATGACCTTGCTGTAAAATCCTAGAGGTCTGAAATGATTCTCTTATTGGTGCTTGAAAGTGGCTCCAAACAAAATCCAAATGCCCCTGAACACTCTGAATATCATTAGATATGCTGGACCATAGGAACCAAGTAGAAATGCAGCTTGTAGTGTACATTTCTAGTAGAGTTTTTCTTTTTCTCTGGTACCTCTCAATGTTGGCAGCCTATTGGGCAACTTGATGGACAGATGGAAGTAGTATAGTCAACTGTGTTATGTGTTGCTGCCCAAAAAAACAAAATAAAAAAACAAAATAAACTACCAGGTACTATCCCTCATTTTCTCTGGTAGTAGTGTAAGGTACAATAACTTTCATTTTACCATGGACGGGTTATCTTGATACACTCCAGACTGTTTGGTCTCTAGACATTTTACTGTGGCAGCAGGCTCCTGGCATTTTGAGGGATATAACTCTAAATACAAATATAAATGCAGATTACTTAACTCTGTTCACTGGGTAGAGCTTAGACACAATGCCACCCCAGTACCGTCTGGTATACGGATCTTTCCCCCAAAAGATTGAGAGCTCCTTGGAGAAATTTTAGATTCTGACTGGGACTAGGAAAGAAAAAAGTGGGGTTGTAAAGTCTTGTGGCTGATAAAAAGAAAATGCTCAAGTGCAAATGATGTCACTTCAAAAAGTTACAGGGGCAAAGTCTTCCAATGGTCAAGTTCGTGACAATTTGGATATTAAAAAAAAGATTGTAAATGATTATAACATGTTCAATTAAAAATACCTATATTTCCATATGGACATTCAAAAAGAAAAAGAGGAGGGAATGAAATGAAAGCATCAGAGAATAACTACTTTATAAAAATTAGTATTGTAATTTAGGAAGGGACGAGTTAAAGCAGCTGGCTAGTGATCCATTTTTCTCCTGAATATCCAAATATTGGAGCAGGAAAGACTGGAGTGAGAGAGGGTACTCCCTGGGAGAAAAGACAGGAGATTTGATCTAATCTCCTAATAAACATGATAATAAACTTTCTGATAAATAGAGTAATGCTTTTTGCTAGGAGAAGAGCCCTTTTCTATGGAATGCTCTCATCAAAGTGTCCCTATAGGATTGCTCATGGTAAACAAAACTAGAATCTGTGGTACCATGAAACATGACTTCCTAGAAAATGTCACATAAGATCTATAACCATTAATATAAAATGATATTTTAAGACCTAAACTCTCTTACCGTGTGAGGAGGCTCTCTAATCCTATGCCTAGGATTCCAAGACTTCTCTAATCCTAGGCCAGAGGCATATGCCCATTTGAGAAGGAATAGCCTGGGATGTTGGTAAACCTCTTTCTGCTTCATCTGTGCCTCTTAAATGATAGTATCCTTGAAATTATTAGTTAAGTTTGAGACTGGTTAACATCTCATTTTCATGTAGGAATATGATATGATCTTCTGTATTACTTCCTAGATGATTCTGGCCTTATTCATGAATGGGAACCACATTATCGAGTGAAAAGTTGTTTGGGAACAGTGAACTCACATGGATTCAAAATATCACCTCACAGATTTCTACTTATAATGTGGAAAATGTACCTTTAAAAAGGTGAGATCTGTTGGGCAACCTGTTACTGTGTGCCTTCTAGTGTACAATAAAAAATCCACTAAGTACGTTTGCAAAGATGTTAAGTTGAATATATTCAAGCTTCTAGACTGAGCTTCCAGTTTATATATCCTCTTAAAGGACACCGTGAAGAAACAACCTGACAGATCCAAAATCTGGGACATTCTATAGGAAAACTGCCTTAGAATTTTAAAATAGTCAATGTTATAAACAACATTGTTTTCAATTTAAAAAGACTAAAAAGAGCCAAAAATGTGAGCATAAGGTATATAAAGAAGAATGTTTATAAACATGAGTAATATATGCAGTTGACCCTGTTCATATTTATATTCTCTAGAACCTTCCCATGAATATGTGAGGAATTCCATAAATACTTACAGAACTGATATGTTTATAAGTAAAATAGGTATATTCTTAACCATTCTGTGGCCTTAAGTAGAGGGCAAGAGGAAAGATACAATTATTGATTAGTATTTGGTCTGTTGAAACCACATCAATATAATATTTTTCAAAAGGCAACCCAACTGCCATTAGCTAATAACACCTGCTTTCTAGGAATTGATAAAGGACATTGGTTTATAACTGTTAATGTTAAAAGTCTAATGGTACATTGATAAAATGACTTTTCCTTTTTAAAATATAATTTATTAAACAACTTTTATCACTTTAGTGTAAAAATCCATAAAACTTTTAAGCAAACATTCTATAAATAGAAGTTATACTATACTACTGCAAAAGAATTAGCACAATTATTTACATACAATGCTGAAAAATTTGGCCCTTAACTGAAAATCCTTGCTTAAAAATAAATTACAAATAATGAAATTTCGGAGCATTAGTATCCTGTACTTTGCATATAACTCAATCATTATGTAACAGCTAGTGGAGAACACTAGACTCCCTGGTAATATTTACATAACTTTTAATGAGCTTCCATAAGATTGTTGTAAAACCACCTGAACATTGCCAAGAATAAAGTTAAATGCCGTATTCCAAATTGATTCCATGGACTGCTGCATTAATCTTTTTGTGTATTTTAAAACTAGATTCAGTTTTTCGAAATCATTTTCCTCTGTTGACTACATCATGAGCAATCTCTATCCTTATATGACACCAATTTAATGTAGAAAGTCACTAAAGCTTATCTTTAACAAACTTGGGATGCCTTATAAAAGAAAGAAAGAAAAAAGTTAAAACTGATGACTCATTGAATAAATTATCTTTTCATCTTCTGACACTAATTTTGACAATGAGAATAGGTTGTGAACACACATATATTTAGGATGTTGCTTAAGCATAAGAAAGATTTTTTAATAATTCATTGAGCAATGTTTGTTTCAGTTTTGTGGTGTCCTTAGCCTCATAAAACTTATTATCGTCTGTTAGTCCATATTTGCTCTCTTGGAGAGTCTAGGGAAGGACAAAACCACCATTGCTAGAAAAATGACTTTATGTAGCAGGCTTTCCAGATCCAAGTGCTATCCTCTGCCTCAAGGGATAAGTAGAGCAACAAAATTCTTGTGCTTAAATGATTCTAAACATGTGTTTAGCATTATAGCATATTTTAATCCTTAATGGTTTCCCATGGGAGACGGGAGGATGCTTAGTCTTCTGAAACTCCTTTGACCTGCACTAATGAATGAGTTTTCTTGGTGTTCATGCTACATTGAACATATTTTTACAAGATTTTTATAAAAATCCAGTATCAACTAGTTTTGTAAGCTCCTTTATTTTAGACACAAAGAGATCAACTCAAATATATTTTGTTGAGATACATATGAACTCTAAGAAACATGCACAAAGTTATTGCTTGTGCACTTCCCTTACTAATTCATGAATTAAGCATGAAATGATTAGGTTCCTAGTCTATACCAGTAACTCTTGGTCACCTTGCCTGTATAATCGATTCTAAGGGCAAGAGTTCGTTTTGTCAAATATTTTGCATAAAATTTTAAGGAAACATATAATGAGATATTGTATAATTATATTGGTACTTTATCTGAATTTTGTTTTATAAAGTAAATAAATCATTTTCCTCATAGAAGTTCACAGAGATGCGTAATTTTTTTTTAGACTTTAGTTTTCCTGCTAGAGGCAGAGATGTTTCTGGAGGAAGGTGCTAAATCAAGCTGTTAGCTCTGCCCATTATTTTATGCACTTCAGGTTGCAACTGGAAACACCTATATAGAAATTTATATGGTAGCATTTAAATAGCTTCATACTTGATATGTTTCTTGAAGTGTTATGAACGAAGTGTTCATAAACAGTTTGTATTTAATCATCATACAGAAGAATATTGAAGATACCTAAAGGGTGACACAGGGCTGAAACCTCTTTTCAGTACTTGTACTGAAAGTTTTGGTAATGACAAAAATGTTCCACTAAACACATGGCTATTTATGACCTAATTTTTCTAAAAGTTGTATTGATCAAAAGTATTTTGGCATCTGAAACTGAACAACAAAATAATGTCCAAGTTCTTACATGTGACTGAATGATCTACTAGTGTAGTAAATGTAAAGCAAGACAAAGGACCTCTAGGAAAGCACATAAAATACTGCATTACAGAATATTAACTCCACTGAAGATAGCCGGTAGCATATGAGCCGTATTAAATGAGACAGTTTGAAGCTACAAACGGCAAAACATTAATTCATTTCCTACTAAAGTTTCCCTGAGGGAGAGCCCCAGGGTCTATTGGGGATTTATTTTTAAATAACATTATTTCCTCACTGACGTTTTGCTTGGTCCAAATTACAAAGGAAGGAGAATGCTTGGAAAAGAGTATTTTTAAGGAAATAGACATCTTTGCAGTCTTGTGAATGCAACCTTCCAAACTCATACCATGATTTTTAACTGGTCTATGAACTAATAAAATTGTAAGTTACAGTGTGTAAGCAACTACTGAGTATATATGTATTTCTGCAATGCATGATTGAGAGTTTCTGAGTTTATACCAGCACTTGATTAATTCTGCAAATCCATCGTAAGTGTAGAAGTGAGTAGGACAAATAAAACCACTGTTAAGTCAGTAATATAAGTAAAGCCATTGTACAGTGTACAAGAGTAATTTATGTCACCCAAACATTTTAAAAACATCATGGCTTACTGAATTTATGAACTCAAGGCATTTATTTTGATAGGAAAGAACATCCTCATGGGGGCCTAAAGGGACATATTTTATCATTGTGTGTAAATGGAAATATGGATGGTCTGTATTATAATTTGCTGTATAGGCAGTTTCAAATGTTTTGAAATTTGAACTCAAATCCCATCCCTATTTCCAAATGCAGCCTTCTTTGTTGCTGAAATAAATAATAAGCCCTCTGAAAATATAGTACAATGAGAACTGTTTGGAAAATGTATGTCTTGGTACCTGAATTTCACTAATATCCATAGTTCAGGTCCTACTCTCAGTTCTCATTTCCATATGGTCTTTGTAAGGTCTGAAAAGCCTGAATGTAACATGTTAAATCATCATTTTTTTAAAAACATCATCCTGAATATCAATATTTGTAAATTGTCAGTCAAATTGTTAACCTCATATTAGTCAGAATTTAAACTAGACTTACAGACACTAAGCTATAATACTGACAGGTTTAACACTGTTAATTGTGTTTTAAATATGCCTTTATAAATAAAAAAATATATAGAGAATGATACTTTTACTTTGATATTTTAAGAAACTTAAAATAAGACTTCTAGCTCTTCCATAGTGTTAAATTTCCAGTATTCAGAATTTATCATGATTTAATCCAGACTGCAAAAGTTTTCCTTTGAATTATTCATGTAGTGATAACTAAGCAAAACACAGAGAAATAGTATGAATGTTTAGTGCATAAGAGACAATGTATTACTGTGAAAATTTTCCATACTTTGTTGCATACAATATCTATTATCTATATGAGAACCAAACAAATTTCAAATGTGTACATTTAGCATTTGCAACATATTCAAGTAAGACCATCAACAACAACAAATGAAACCAACAAAACAAAAAAGCTATGGTATGGGAGGATATATTTGCAAATGATATATTCGATAAGAGGCTAATACCCAAAATATATAAAGAAATCATACAACTCAACACCAAAAATACCTAAATAATCCAACTAAGAAACAGAGGACCTGAACAAACATTTTTCTAAAGAAGAACTACAGATAACAAAGACACATGAAAAGATGCTCCACATCACTAATCATCAGGGAAATGCAAATCAAAAACGCAATGACCCTAGGAGATGAGATTCAAGATGGCAGCATGACAGGTGAGACAGAAAATTCCTCCCAAAACCATGAATAGTATGAAAATATAGTTAATTGCTACAACTAACCCTAAAACAGCAACAAGAAAGAAGACAGAACCAGACTGCATGCAGACCTCAGGAAGACAGGGTAATGTACAAAAGCCCTTATTAGGTGGGACCCAAGCCCCTCCCCCACACCAGCTTACCTGCAGGAGGAAGAGAAACAGAGCGGGGGAGGGGGTGGAAGCCTAGAACTGCTGAACACCCAGCCCTGGAGGTCGGCTTTGGGAGCGGAAACCTACACTGTGTGGTTCTCTGGACATTGTGGAGCTCAGACAGGTGGAGTGCTTGAGAGATTGATTGCGGCAATTTGTGGAAGAGGGGATCCACACATGGCCGCTATGGGACAAAGGAAAGGCAGGCGGTTTGAGAGGCTTCATAGCAGCAAGAGGGCTGCTGAAGAGCGGGGTTTGCACAGAGCTTGCTGCGCGGGGGACGGGAGAGCTGGACAAGTTTGTTATGGGCGTACTCTGCCCAGCTGGTTGGGAAATTTGAGGAGCTTCAGGCGCCCCAACATCCTGGCTGCCTACTCAGCTCCGAGGCCCCCCACTGTGACACACAGCCTACTGGGCCTTCCTCCTAGACTGCAGGCACTGGTTCGAGAACAGTCAATCACTGCATGGCATCAAGCCAACCATAAGGAGGCTCAGCCAACAACAGCTATACACACAAAGCACAGAGGTTTACACCTGTGTGTTTGGCCCACTGGCTCTAACACTTGAGGCAGGCACTGCAGATGGGAATCAGGATACAGATCTTTCCTCCCAACAGGCAATAGCTCCACTCTCCCTCTCTCTAGGGGCTGAGCAGCTCCAGAGACTGGAGCTTCTGGGCACTAGTGGGCACCACAAAGAAACATGGAACGTCAAAAGAACATGGTTCAGACCGAAATCTCACAAATCCCAGAAAAAGAGCCTAATGAAACTGAACTCACCAATCTGCCTGAAACAGAGTTCAAAATAAAAACCATGAACATGCTTGTGGAGGAACAGAAAAATATTCAAGAAATCAAGAACGAATTTAAGACAGAGATTCAATCATTAAGAAATTACGTATCTGAAATGAAAGATAAAATGGAGGGATTTAAAAGCAGTTTAGATGTAGTAGAAGAGACAATAAATGGAATAGAATTAGAGAAGAGGAATACAAAGAAGCTGAGGCACAAAGAGAAAAAAGAAGCTCTAAGAAGGAAAGAATATAGAGAGAATTGTGTGATGAAACCAAACGGAACAATATTCATATTATAGGGGTACCAGAAAAAGAGAGAGAGAAAGACATAGAAAGTGTCATTGAGGAGGTAATTACTAAAAACTTCCCCAATCTGGGGAAGGAGATAGTATGTCAAGCCATGGGATCTCCCAACACAAGGGACCCAAGGAAGACAACATCAAGACATATAATAATTAAAATGGCAAAGATCAAGGACAAAGACAGACTTTTAAAAGCAGCTAGAGAGAGAAAAAAGATCACATAGAAAGGAAAACGCATCAGGCTATTATCAGACTTCTAAACAGAAACCTTACAGGCCAGAAGGGAGTGGCATCATATATTTAATGCAATGAAGCAGAAGGGCCTCAAACCAAGAGTACTATACCTAGCAAGATTATCATCTAAATTTGAAGGAGAGATTAAACAATTTTCAGATAAGAAAAAGTTGAGAGAATTTACCTCCCACAAACCACTTCCACAGTGCATTTTGGAGGGACTCCTACAGATGGAAGTATTCCTAAGGCTAAATACATGTCACCAAGGGATAGACAAAGACCACAGAATATGATTCATAACATACAAAGAATGGAGGAGGAAGAAAAAGGAGGGAAAATAAAGAAGAACTTTTAGGTCGTGTTTGTAATAGCACATTAAGTGACTTAAATTAGACTGTTAGATAGTAAGGGAATTACCCTTGAACCTTTGGTGACCATGAATCGAAAGCCTGCAATGGCAATAAGTGCATACCTATCGATAACCACCCAAAGTGTAAATGGTTGGAATGCACCAATCAAAAGACATAAAGTCACTGAATAGATTAAAAAACAAGACCCGTCTATATGCTACCTACAAGAGACTCACTTCCAACCCAAAGACATACAGAGACTGAAAGTAAAGGTATAGAAAAAGATATTTCATACAACTAACAGGAGAAAAAAGCAGGAGATGCAGTACTTGTATCAGACAAAATAGACTTCAAAACAGAAAAAGTCACAAGAGACAAAGAAGGACATTACATAATGATAAAGGGGTCAGTCCAACAAGAGGATATAACTATTATAAATATCTATGCACCCAATACAGGATCACCTACATATGAGAAACAACTTCTAACAGAATTTAAGGGGGAAATTGAATGCAGTGCATACATTTTAGGAGACTTCAACACAACACTCACTCAAAAGGACAGATAAACCACACAGAAAATAAGTAAAGAGACAGAGGCACTGAACAATGTATTACAACAGATGGGCCTAACGGACATCTACAGAATACTCCATCCCAAAGCAACAGGATACACATTCTTCTCAAGTGCACGTGGAACATTTTCAAGAATAGATCATATACAAGGCCACAAAAAGAGCCTCAGTAAATTCAAAAAAGACTGAAATTGTACCAATCATCTTCTCAGATCACAAAAGTATGAAACTAGAAATAAATTACACAAAGAAAATGTAAAAGACCACAAACACATGGAGGCTTAATAACATGCTCCTAAATAATAAATGGATCAATGACCAAATAAAAACAGAGATCAAGCAATATATACAGACAAATGATAGCAAAATTCAACAACAGAAATCTGTCAAATGCAGTGAAGGTTCTGCTATGAGGGAGGTATACTGCAATACCAACCTACCACAGGAAAGAAGAACAATCTCAATGAACAGTCTAAACTCACAATTGATAAAACGAGAAAAGGAAGAACAAATGAGGCCCAAAGTTAGTAGAAGGGGGGACATAATAAAGATTAAAGCAGAAATAAATAAAATTGACAAGAATAAAACAATAGAATCAATGAAAGCAGAAGCTGCTTCTTTGAGAAAATAAACAAAATAGATAAACTCCTAGACAAACTAATCAAGAAAAAAAGAGAGTCTATACACATAACAGAATCAGAAATGAGAAAGGAAAAATCACCACAGACACCATAGAAATACAAAGAATTATGAGAAAACACAATGAAAAATTATATAGTAACAAACTGGATAGCCTAGAAGAAATGGACAACTTTCTAGAAAAATACAAGCTCCCAAAGCTGACCCAGGAAGAAACAGAAAATCTGAATAGACCAATTAGCAGCAAAGAAATTGAATTGGTAATTAAATAACTACCTAAGAACAAAACCCATGGATCAGATATTTTCACTGCTGAATTTTATCAAACATTTAGTGAAGACTTAACACCCATCCTCCTTAAAGTTTTCCAAAAAGTAGAAGAGAGGTATTACTCCCAAACTCGTTCTACGAGGCCAACATCAATCTAATACCAAAAGCAGGCAAACACACCAAAAAAAAAAAAAAAGAAAATTACAGACCAATATCCCTGATGAACATAGATGCAAAAATGCTCAACAAAATATTAGCAAACTGAGTTCAAAAATACATCAAAAAGATGATCCATTATGATCAAGTGGGATTCATTCCAGGGATGCAAGGATGGTACAACATACAAAAATCCATCAACATCATCTGCTACTTCAACAGAAAGAAGAACAAAAAACACATGATCATCTCCATAGATACTAAAAAAGCATTTGACAAAACTCAACATCCATTCATGATAAAACTCTCAACAAAATGGGCATAGAGGGCAAGTAACTCAACATAATAAAAGCCATATATGACAAACCCATAGCCTACATTATACTTAACAGCGATAAGCTGATAGCTTTTCCTTTAAGATAGGGGACAAGAAAAGGATGCCCACCCTCCTCACTTTTATACAAAATGGTTCTGGAGGTCCTAGCCACAGCAATCAGACAACACAAAGAAATAAAAGGCATCCAGATAAGCAAGGAAGGACTCAAACTCTCCCTGTTTGCGGATGACATGATACTGTACATTAAAAACCCTAAAGAATCCTGTCCAAAACTACTAGATCTAATATGTGAATTCAGCAAAGTTATGGGATACAAAATTAATACACAGAAATCTGTGGCATTCCTATACACTAACGATGAACTAGCAGAAAGAGAAATCAGGAATACAATTCCATTCACAATTGCATCAAAAAGAATAAAATACCTAGAAATAACCTAACCAAGGAAGTGAAAGACCTATAACCTGAAAACTACAAGATGTTCTTAATAGAAATTAAAGAGGACACTAATAAATGGAAATTCATCCCATGCTGTAGGCTAGGAACAATTAATATTGTCAAAATGGCCATCCTGCCTAAAGCAATCTACAGATTCAATGCAATTCCTATCAAAATAACTACAGCATTCTTCAATGAACTAGAGCAAATAGTTCTAAAATCCATATGGAACCACAAAAGACCCCTAATAGCCAAAGCAATCTTAAGAAGGATGAATAAAGCAGGGGGAATTATGCCACAGGAATCAAGACAATTTGGTACTGGCACAAGAACAGACCCATAGACCAGTGGAACAGAATAGAGAGTCCATATAAAAATCCAAGCATATATGGTCAATTAATATATGTATGATAAAGGAGCCATGGATATGCAGTGGGGAAATGACAGCCTCTTCAACAGCTGGTGTTGGCAAAACTGGACAGCTACATGTAAGAAAATGAAACTGGATTATTGTCTAACCCTGTACATGAAAGTTAATTCGAGATGGACCAGGGACTTGAATGTAGGTCATGAAACCATGGAATTCTTGAAAAAAAATATAGGCAAAAATCTCTTGGACATAATAAACATGAGCAACTTCTTCATGAACATATCTTACCAGGCAAGGAAACAAAAGCAAAAATGAACAAGTGGGACTATATCAAACTAAAAAGCTTTTGTACAGCAAAGGATACCATAAGTAGAACAAAAGACATACTAAAGTATGTAAGAATATATTCGTGAATGACAGATCCGATAAAGGGTTGATATCCAAAATGTATAAAGAGCTAACATACCTCAACAAACAAAAAGCAAATAAACCAATAAAAAAAATGGGCACAGGCTCTGAACAGACACTTCTCCAAAGAAGAAATTCAGATTACCAACAGACACATGAAAAGATGCTCCACATCGCTAATCATCAGGGAAATGCAAATTAAAACCACAACGAGATATCACCTCACACCGGTTAGGATGGCAAACATCCAAAAGACAAACAACAACAACTGTTGGCAAGGATGTGGAGAAAGGGGAACCCTCTGACACTGCTGGTGGGAATGTAAACTAGTTCAACCACTGTGGAGAGCAGTATGGAGGTCCCTCAAAAAACTCAAAATAGAAATACCATTTTACCCAGGAATTCCACTCCTAGGAATTTACCCTAAGAATGCAGGAGCCCGGTTTGAAAAAGATATATGCACCCTTATGTTCATTGCAGCACTATTTACAATAGCCAAGAAATGGAAGCAACCTAAGTGTCCATCACTAGATGAATGGATAAAGAAGATTTGGTACATATACACAATGGAATATTATTCATACATAAGAAGAAAACAAATCCTACTATTTGCAACAACATGGATGGAGCTAGAGGTTATTATACTCAGTGAAATAAGCCAGGTGGAGAAAGATAAGTATCAAATGATTTCACTCATCTGTGGAGTATAACAACAAAGCAAGAACTGAAGGAACAAAACAGCAGCAGACTCACAGAGCCCAAGAAGGGACTAACAGTTACCAAAGGGAAAGGGACTAGGGAAGATGGGTGGGAATGGAGGGATAAGGAGTAAAATTGGGCATTATGATTAGCACACATAATGTAGGGGGTTTGGGACATGGGGAAGGCAGTATATAGAGAGATGACAAGTGATGATTCTATAGCATCTTACATTTACACTGATGAACAGTGACTTAAATGGGGTATGTGGGGGGGACTTGATAATAGTGGAAGTCTAGTAACCATAATGTTCAAGTAATTGTACATTAATGATATCAAAATAAAAAATAATTATAATAACACAATGAGATACGAACTCACACAACTTAGATTGGCCACTACCCAAAAAACAAGAAATAACAAGTGTTGGAGAGGATGTGGAGAAAAGGAAACCCTCCTACACTGTTGGTGGGAATGTAAATTAGTCCACCAACTGTGCAAGACAATATGGAGGTTCCCCAACTAAAAGTAGAAATACCGTACTACCCAGCAATTCCACATCTAGGAACTTACCCAAAGAAAGCAAAATCACAAATTTTAAACACCTGTGTTTATTGCCACATTATTTACAATTGCAAGGTATGAAAATAGCTGAAGTGTCCATCAATAGATGAATTGGATAAAGAAGTTGTACATACACACAACAGCATACTACCCAGCTATTAGAAAGAAGGAAATTTTGCCATTTGGGACAACATGGATGGAACTGCTAAGCAAAATAAGCCAGAAGGAGAAAGACAAATACCATATGATTTCACTTACATGGGAAATTTAAAAAAGTGAAACAAATTGGCCCATAAATATTGACAATAGACTGTTAGTTACTATAGGGAGGGGTTCTTGAAGTAGGTGAAGGGGATAAAACCGTCACACCTTCTACCACACCATGACAAAAATTACCCTAGAAATTCTTATTAAAGTTAGATTAAATAGATTTTATAACTGAACAACTTTTTGTAGGTGAAGTTACTTTTGTGCACATTTGTCTATTCTTTGATGTATTGATTTCTGATATTCCTGGAAAAATATACTTCACAGTTCTAAGAAACCATTAAGATAAAATTTAATGTAAATATGTATTCACTTTAAATCACAACATCCAGGAAAATCATGTTCTTGAAATTAAAAACATTTTTATGTATATTAATTTTTGCAATGTTTTTTTCAGAATTATTAAAAACCCAAAGGATTGTTTAGATTCATTTTGTAATAGGTTAAATTTTCTTATTTGCTAGTGAGCTAATACATGTAAAATGAGAAACACATTTGTTTTGATTTTGTATCACTTTGTTTTCAAAAGTAAAAAGTTTTTTACTAGATAGCATTGCCCTTTTTATATCAAATTCTAAATAGCCTCTGAAAATATACTTTCTTGAAAACAGGAGTACAGGCTCTTTTGAATTCCTTTCACTTGTGAGATGTTCAGCTTCCCATTGTATTTGCTATAGGGTTTGACTTAAAATTGCAGTGGAAATGTCTAGTCTCCAGTGACATATCTATATATCTATATCTATATCTATATCTATATCTATCTATCTATCTATCTATATATATCTATATCTATATCTATATCTATATATATATAGTGAAAGTAGAATGTTTATATATACATATATATGTATATGTATACACACACATATATACATAAAGCTATAGTATATTATTATTTTACAGTTTGACTTTAAAAATGTTACTGTATTTATTTAAAAAATAAAAAATATATTATTAACTCTAATTTTGTTACATAGCATAGTTGTTATAGCATATGAACTCCATGTTATTAGAAAAACTTCAATGAAACACAATAGGAAAAGTAATTTGGGACACATGTGACATTGGTCAACCCAAAGCAAAATCTGATCATGTAGCCAAAATAGTGGTTATGACATAGAACATTCTGATTTCCATAGCACTTCTTTTGCTGTAAATGTGCCTTCCTCTCTGCAAGATTCTGCCCCCCACCAGAATTTGTGTTTTCTGAATTAGTTAATGGCCCTTCTACCTACATGGCTGCTCAAGCCAGAAATACGGGGTCATCCTTAACTCCATCTCTTTTAGCCCATATCACATCAATCATCATATGTTGTTGACTCCACCTCCTAACTCTTTGAATCTTCAATTTCTGCCACTCTGACATTGTTACCCTGTATAAACTACCACTCACCCTTTCCTGAATTCAAAAATTATCTTATTCAAAGATATTGTCCTTACCTTAATTTCAATTTATTTCTTATGTTATTCAAATTATATATCATGTAAAAGCTTTCCCAGAGTTTTAATCGTGGTTTGACAGATACCTTAATCTTAACCGTCTTGGTTTTGTATAATTTTGTGAGCTATAATAGGGAAAAGGAGCCAGGAACTTAGGCTACATCAGCATCCCTTAATGAGATACTGTCTGGACAGATTTCAGAAGTATCAGGGGAGATGAGAGAGGAAATAGCAACAGGAAATAAACACAAATGCCAATGTAGAAGGTATGTATTAAGAATAATTTCAGCTGTCTAGAAAATAAAACTCATTTAATAATGCCTTATACCTGACATGTAATTTGATCAACTAATAAATCTGGAGGTAAGAGTTTGCTGATTCTATAGCTGAATAACATCAGAGACCTGGGCCAACATCTAACAGCACATCAGCTCAGCCTTTGTATTTAACACTTACATAGTGCTTATTTGTGTCCCATACTTTTCTACTAAACATGTATATATGTATGTACACATATGTCTATACTATATATATATGTACTGTATATAAAGTATATATAGAGATATATGCATACATATCTATTTCCCCAGGATGTACTCCGAAGAGAGAAAGATCATTACTGGAAGTCTTCTTACATTCTTCCCTGTATGCCTAAAGATGTCCCACTCCTGCCCGTGGTTTAGGAGCTAGCACTATATTGTATTAAATAAAGGAATTTTTAAAGCAGGAGAGAATGATGAGAACATAGATGCTTTCTAATTTTACATAAACATATAACTGCTGTTGTAATGAACTTAAATTTTCACAAAAAAATTATGAGCTCTTATGTACAGTTTCAGATGCATGAAATGGATGCATGAATGGGCCAGGATGACAGCAACATGCGTTATGAAAATGAAACATTTAATTTAGTGAATGAGTATATGAAATGGGATCTACAAACATGGAATTCCACAAACTTGAGAGGCAAGTCTTCTGTAGTTCCAGATTATTCTAACTGTAACTTTGTAACATTTGTCACCTCACTTTTCCTAAATTTTCCTCAGTCCATACTCTTTAAGCCCAGCTTAAGTGCAATTTCCTTCTTTATGACTTTTTATTCTAGTCCATCTTTCTTGAAATAATCCTTTTTAGTTTGCATGTCCCATAGTGATTCTGTTTCCTTCTTAAGAATGAAATTTTTTAATATTCGTTAAAGGACATTTGCTTTCTCTCCTCTTAGACTAAATCTTCTGTGAACATATCAAATTTGCATATCAAAACTATATTATAATTCTGGAAAGATGAATTCTTGCATTTTGTGAGAAGATTGATACACTGAATTCTATATTATTGCCATCTGTCAAGATAATATAGTTATTCATGCCGAACAGCATTTTATATATCCAGCAGTAAGCAAACTTTGATGAGAATGTTAATTCATGGCACATTTGTAATATCCCTAAAGATACTGTAATTAGAAATACAAAGAAACCTAAATCTTAGAAGAAACTGAAACATGGATTTGTTAAAATACTCAAAGTTGTTCCTGATTAGTTTTGTGGAGTGGATGTACATAAGAATCAAATGGAATTCTTGATTAAAACCACAAATATCCAAAAAGTACCGTTTGAGATTCCAAATCAATGGAGTGTGATATGAGGGAACATCTATATTTGTAAAAAGCCTCAAGCTGATTTTCATAAACAATGGCAACTGATAAAACACTGTATAAACTGTTTACTAGGACACATTGCCATAGGATAATTGAGGAAATGGAAGAACTGAAGATAACAGCTTAGCTGTTCTTTCCTCTAATGGCCTCTGGTCAGTGGGGCAAAGTTGTTCAACTATTCTATTATTTTTATATTTCTATATTTTTATAGTATTGTAGTTTTATAGATGATGGAAAATTTACAACAGATGAGAAAAAAATAATATATAGGGACAAATACAGACTTTTAAGTCAAGGGGAGGGAAACAAATTTCATGGAGGGAGGGATACTTAAAACTGTTCCTATAAACTTCAGAGATTCAAATTAAACATAATGGTAAAATGTTTATTTTCTCGGATTCACCACCAACAAACTTATTAGACTATACAAGAGATAGGCAATACTTAAAATATATTTAGTAGAAAGGTGCAAAGTTAAAGACTTAAAGCATCCTAAGACTGTTGTCTAAGTTTATAATTACTGTACTTTAATACTCTAGAGTATCCCTTCTTCCTTCTGGGCAGTGAGCAAGATGATTCAAATGGTATCTTATATGTGATGGAATATGCTGATGAGTATGTTCTCCTGCAACCGCTCTATTCTAGCTTTTCTTCCTATAAAACCATTGTAACTGTTATTCCCACAATCAACAGTAACTTCCATAAAGCTTATTTCAAAGTTTTTTCTTAGTGTCATCAATCTTGACCTCGCAACAGTATTTGTCACACTTCTTCGTTTCCTCATCTTTGAAAGACTTTCTTCACTTGATTTCCAGGATGCTTCCTCCCCTTGGTTTCCTCCTAGTCAGTGCAAATTCCTTTTCATTTGTTATGTTGATTCATGTTCTTCTCTGAATCCTTTAAGTGGCAAATTTTTCAAATTTTCCAGTCCCTGTTTTAACTAACTTGAGATCCCCAAAATATCTAAATTTACATCTCCATTCTACATTTAATTCCTAAATCCTGACTCATGCATTTAGTTACATGCTCATCTCAATTTGGATGTCAAAGAAATGAACAACTGAAGTCTTGATCTGAGGTACTCACCAAAGCTTACCTTACTATAGTGTTTTTCATCTCAAGATGCAATGGTCTAGTTGCACAAGCCATATATCTTTATGTTATTGTTGACTCTGCATTTTTGAGTCAACAATGCCACCTGCTATTCATGTTGCACATACAATCCAGCCAATATTAGGGCTAGCTTAAAGTATGTTAGAATCCCATCCATTTTCATCACTGCTAGCTCCCTGATCTGAACTACAATCATATTTCACTGTATTACTTCTAACAGGTCTCACTGTTTCTGCTCTTGCCCTCTATCAGCTTTTTTAGAAACAGTAGCTAGAAGATTTTCTTTAAAACTAAGTCCAGTAATTTTATTATTCAAAACTCTTCAGTGGGTCCTATTTCTCTTCCTCTAAATCCTGCTTGATCTCTTTGTCTCGCCTTCGGTCATTCCATTTCTGCTACGGTGCCTGTGAAGTACTTGCCCAATCCAGGCAGTACAGCACTGAGATCAGGCCTTTGGTTTATCAATTCTCTTTACCTGGAGCACTCTCCCTCCAGATACTTGCACTGCTAACTCACATCTCTCTCAAGTCTTTGCTCAATCTCACCTCAGTGATGAAAATGATAACTGTTCTGCTTGATGCTGCAATATACTCCTACATCACTTGTCCTCAACTTTGACAGTATTTCTTTCTGCTTAATTTTTTTTCTTCTTGCACGACTCTTACCACTTTATACATAGTGCACAGTTTACTTATATGTGGTGTTTACTTCTAGTAATGTGTCTCTTTCTCTAGAACAAAAACATTGAGAATCAGTACTTTGGGGTTTAGCCCTTATAAATAATTAATTCTATGAACTTGGGAAACTTTTTTGACCTTTCTGCATATTGCTTTTCTCATTGATTGAAAGTAGGGGTTCCACATGGTGGTCTCCAGGTCCATTCCAACTCTAACTTTTTTTCCTTCGGCAAAACTCAATTTTTTTATAAATCATAAAATTAGATTTTACCTGACAGAGAGTCTATGAAATTGGCTTTTGAAAACAAGTGCCCAGCTGTACCATCAGTAATTAGTTGCTTCACTGAGACTGCATTACTTTTTATAAAATTTTTTCACTTCCCCCAGAGATGACTACATACCTTAGGGTAAGCTGCCTTTTCAATTTAATGCATTGTTAAAATCCAAGCGCATATAAAGTGTTTTTTTTTTAGTGAAATTGCATACTTTACTTGGATTTAGCATATAGCTACAGAATTACTGTAAAGATTTATTCTGTGTTGAATTCAGGTGGGCTACAGGATGAACTATCTCTTTACTGTATAAATAAAGTACAACACATGGATGTAATTGCAAGGTGCAATTATAAGTGGAATTTCTAGACACTGAATTCATTTATCTCATTTTAATGGGAAATAAGTTTATCTAAAGATATTACTTTTATTAGCTAAATAAGTGATAGGTTGAATATTATACATTTTTGTGTGGATAAGCCTGTTTTCAGGTCAACTTCAGGAAAATGATGAACTTCTTTTTTAATCCATAGGATATTATTCTTTCTAAATTGTCAGCTCAAGGCTGAAATCTTGTTTGGAACATGAGAAATTGGTGACCGTTTCTGCAGGTCTAGTGCTCACCTCAGCAGGCTTCTCAAGACCCAGGGGCAGAATCAAATAATCAAAGGTCACGAAGGGGTTGCCCCTGGCAGTGTGTATCATACTGAGGCCTGTCATTGATGCAGCCACAGTTTTTGTCAGCATTATACCTACAGCCAATAGTGCTAAGAGAATTCAAGATTGACCAGTCCCTCCACCCCCACATCCCAACATGTAGATGCTGCCAGTTCATAAGACTGTGATCTTACTAAAAGCTGACATGTTAAAAAACAGTCAATTATAGTAATTTATTTAACTTTGTAAACATTGTTGGCAGACAGACCCCTTCCACTTCAAATATCTTTTGTATTTGAAAGTTGTTTTCCTCTGATGAAATACACACCCATACACACACACACACACACACACACACACGCACACACACACATGCATATTTTATAAAGTGCTTTCCATTGTAACTAAAAAGATTTCTTTCTTGACCAGCATAATGTGTGTGTGGTAATTCAAATACTGTATTTGTATTGAATTCTGCATCAGTGTTTTATGACAAGTAGATTTTTACTTGAAAAATCCCTATGAGTTTGAATTATGTTCTGACTCATTGCCCTTTGTAAACCCTTTCCTTGAACATGTTTGTTTATATGGAATTGGAACATAGCCAATTTTTTGTTGGAACATAGCCAATGTACCAATTGGAGCACAGTCAATTTTTGCTTTCAAAAAAATATAGCAGATTTGGATTGATTTATTTAAATCCTAAGTATAAAGATGGAATAGAATATTTGCATTTAAAAATACATTTGAAAGCATAATTTAGTAAGAACTTGTTCATCATATAAGAACTTGTTCGTTATGCTTTAGAAGATTGGAGACTGTTGAGAGTTACACTTGGGGTTGATTAATGATTGTGCATTGAGTCCCCTATACAGAATTTTATTGTTTTTAACAACCATTTGATCAATAAATATGAGAGATGCCCTCTCAAAAAAAAATACATTTGAACATAGTCCTTATCATTAAAGGCATAGAAACAAATTACTTCTTCAAATAAATTCATGTATTTCTTTAAACTATGAAATAGCTGCTTCTTTTTATGACATAACTGACTATAGGTAATATTCATTGTGATTTACTGGAATTGGTAAAGAGGCATAAAATAAGAATCTCTTCCCATAATACATATGAGTATATGAGTAAGATCATATGACTCATAGCCAAAAAATATGCTATTTTTACAGTATTACTTAAGTATTTGACTAATTGTATATGCATCTTTTCATTTTTTTGTAACTATTATAGAAGAGCTACTTTGGCTAGTGCATTTTACAAACCATTTATTAAAATGTGAAATAACTTTACTATAGAGCATGTATAAAAAACTAGTACATTTTAAGCATCTCTCTTGCGTAGGGCTATCAACATATTTTTTTGGTATCATTAATATACAATTACAAGAACAACATTGTGGTTACTAGCTTCCCCCATTATCAAGTCCCACCACACACCCCATTACAGTTACTCTCCAATAAGTGTAGTAAGATGCTATAGAATCACTACTTGTCTTCTCTGGGCTATACTGCCTTCCATGTGCCCTAGTTGCTGCATTATGTGTGCTAATTGTAATGGCCCTTTTTCCCCTTATCCATCCCGCTCCACCCATCCTCCCCAGTCCCTTTTCCTTTGGTAACTGTTAGTCCATTCTTGGGTTCTGTGAGTCTGCAGCTGTTTTGTTCCTTCAGTTTTTGCTTTGTTCTTCTAGTCCAAAGATGAGTGAAATCATGTGATACTTGTCTTTCTCAGCCTAGCTTATTTCACTGAGCATAATACCCTCTACCTCCATCGATGTTGCTGCAAATAGTAGGATTTGTTTTCTTCTTATGGATGAATAATATTCCATCGTGTATATGTACCAAATCTTCTTTATCCATTCATCTAGTGATGGACACTTAGGTTGCTTCCATTTCTTGGCTATTGTAAATAGTGCTGCAGTGAACATAAGGGTGCATATATCTTTTTCAAACCGGGCTCCTGCATTCTTAGGGTAAATTCCTAGGAGTCGAATTCCTGGGTCAAATGGTATTTCTCCTTTTAGTTTTTTAAGGAACATCCATACTGCTTTCCACAATGGTTGAACTAATTTACATTCCCACCAACAGTATAGGAGGATTCCCCTTTCTCCACATACTTGCCAACATTTGTTGTTATTTGTCTTTTCGATGGTGGCCATCTTAACTGGTGTGAGATGATATCGCATTGTGGTTTTAATTTGCATTTCTCTGATGATTAGCGATGTGGAGCATCTTTTTATGTGTTTGTTTGCCATTTGAATTTCTTCTTTGGAGAAGTGTCTGTTCAGATTCTCTGCCTGTTTTTAATTGGCTTATTTGCTTTTTGTTTGTTGAGGTATGTGAGCTCTTTTTATATTTTGGATGTCAACCCTTTATCTGATATATAATTTATGAATATATTCTCCCATACTCTAGGATGCCTTTGTGTCCTTTGCTGTACAGAAGGTTTTTAGTTTGATATAATCCCATTTGTTCATTTTTGCTTTAGTTTTCCTTGCCCATGGAGATATGTTCATGAAGAAGTTGCTCATGTTTATATTCAAGAGAGTTTTGCCTATATTATCTTCTAAGAGTTTTATGGTTTCATGACTTACATTCAGGTCTTTGATCCATTTGGAATTTACTTTTGTTTATTGTGTTAGACAATAATCCAGTTTCATTCTCTTACATGTCACTGTCCAGTTTTGCCAACACCAGCTGTTGAAGAGGCTGTCATTTCCACATTGTATGTCCATGGCTCCTTTATCATATATTACTTGACCATATATGCTTGGGTTTATATCTGGACTCTCTATTCTGTTCCACTGTTCTTGTGCCAGTACCAAATTGTCTTGATTACTATGGCTTTGGAGTAAAGCTTGAAGTTGGGAAGTGAGATTCCCCCTGCTTTATTCTTCCTTCTCAGGATTGTTTTGGCTATTCAGGGTCTTTTGTGGTTCCATATGAATTTTAGATCTATTTGTTCCAGTTTGTTGAAAAATGCTATTGGTATTTTGATAGGGATTGCATTGAATCTGTAGATTGCTTTAGGCAGGATGGCCAATTTGACAATGTTAATTCTTCCTATCCAAGAGCATGAGATGAGTTTCCATTTATTAGTATCCTCTTTAATTTCTCTTAAGAGTGTCTTGTAGTTTTCAGGGCATAGGTCTTTCACCTCCTTGGTTAGATTTATTCCTAGGTATTTTATTCTTTTTGATGCAGTTGTGAATGGAATTGTTTTCCTGATTTCTGTTTCTGCTTGTTCAGCATTAATGTATAGGAATGCAACAGATTTCTGTTTATTAATTTTGTATCCTGCAACTTTATTGAATTCAGATATTAGTTCTAGTAGTTTTGGAGTGTATTCTTCAGGATATTCTATGTACAATATCATGGCTTCTACAAACAGGGACAGTTTAACTTCTTCCTTACCAATCTGGATGCCTTTTATTTTTTTCTGCTGTCTGATTGCCGTGGCTAGGACCTCCAGTACTATGTTGAACAAAAGTGGGGAAGGTGGGCATCCTTCTCCTGTTCCCGATCTTAGAGAAAAAGCTTTCAGCTTCTTGCTGTTAAGTATGATGTTGGTGGTGGGTTTGTCATATATGACCTTTATTACATTGAGTTACTTGCCCTCTATATCCATTCTGTTGAGAGTTTTTATCATGAATGGATGATGAATCTTGTTGAATGCTTTTTCACCATCTATGGAAATGATCATGTGGTTTTTGTCCTTCTTTTCATTGCTGTGATGGATGATGTTGATGGATTTTCATATGTTGTACTATTCTTGCATGCCTGGGATGAATCCCACTTGATCATGATGCAAGATCTTTTGATGTATTTTTTAATTTGGCTTGCTAATATTTTGTTGAGTATTTTTGCGTCTATATTCATCAGGGATATTAGTCTGTTGATTTCTTTTTTTCTGGTGTCTTTGCCTGGTTTTGGTAGTAGAGTGATGCTGCCTTCATATAATGAGTTTGGGAGTATTCCCTCCTCTTCTATTTCTTGGAAAACTTTAAGGACAATGAGTATTATGCCTTCTCTAAATGTCTGATAAAATTCAGCTGTGACTCCCTCTGGTCTGGAAATTTTCTTCTTGGGTAGTTTTTTGATTACCAATTCAATTTAATTGCTGGTGAGTGGTCTCTTTAGATTTTCTGTTTCTTCCTGTGTCAGTCTTGGAAGTTTGTATTTTCCTAGGAAATTGTCCATTTCTTCTAGGTAATCCAATTTTTTAGCATATAGATTTTCATAGTAGTCTATAATAATTATTTGTATTTCTGTGGTGTCTGTAGTGATTTTTCCTTTCTCGTTTCTGAGTCTGATTATGTGTGTAGATTCTCTTTTTTTATTAATAAGTTTCTCTAGGGGGTTATCTATTCTGTTTATTTTCTTCAAGAACCAGTACTTGGTTTCATTAATTTTTTCTATTGTTTTATTCTTCTCAATTTTATTTATTTCTTCTCTGATCTTTACTATGTCCCTCCATTTGCTGACCTTGGGCCACATTTGTTTTTCTTTTTCAGTTTCAATAATTGTGAATTTAGACTATTCATTTGGGATTGTTCTTCCTTCTTTAAGAACTCCTGAATTGCTATATACTTTCCCCTTTAAACTGCCTTCACTGCATCCCACAAAAGTTGGGGCATTGTGCTGTTGTTTCTATTTGTCTCCATATATTGCTTGATCTCTGTTTTAATTTGGATATTGATCCATTGATTATTTAGGAGCATGTTATTAAGCCTCCATGTGTTTGTGAGCCTTTTTGTTTGTACAGTTTATTTCTAGTTTTATACCTTTGTGATCTGAGGATTTGATTGGTACACTTTCAATCTTTTCATATTTACTGAGGCTCTTCATGTATCCAAGTATGAGGTCTCTTCTGAAAAAATCTTCCGTGTGCATTTGAGAGGAATGTATATCCTGCTGTTTTGGGGTGGAATGTTCTATAAATGTCTGTTAGGTCCATCTGTTCTAATGTGTTTTCCAGTGCCTCTGTGTCCTTACTTATTTTTTGTCTGGTTGATCTGTCCTTTGGAGTGAGTGGTGTGTTGAAGTCTCCTTAAATGAATTCACTGCATTCTATTTCCTCCTTTAATTCTGTTAGTATTTTTTTCACATATGTAAGTGCTCCTGTATTGGGTGCATGGATATTTATTATGGTTATATCCTCTTGTTGGACTGAGCCCTTTATCATTATGTAATGTCCTCCTTTATCTCTTGTTACCTTTTTTGTTTTGAAGTCTTTTTTTATCTGATACAAGTACTGCAACACCTGCTTTTTTCTCCCTGTTTTTTGTATGAAATATATTTTTCCATCCCTTCACTTTTAGTCTGTGTATATCTTTGGGTTTGAATTGAGTCTCTTGTAGGTAGCATATAGATGGGTCTTGCTTTTTTATCCATTCTGTTACTCTGTGTCTTTTGATTGGTGCATTCAGTCCATTTACATTTAGGGTGACTATCAATCAATATGTACATACTGCCATTGCAGGCTTTGGATTCATGGTTACCAAAGGTTCAAGTGCAGCTTCTTTACTATCTATCTTTCATACTTAACTCCCTTATCATACTATTATAAACACAGTCTGATGATTATTTATTTTTCTCCCTTCTTTTTCTTCCTCCTCCACTCTTTATATATTAGGTATTTTATTGTGTACTCTTTGTGTTCCCCTTGACTTATTTTCTGGATAGCTGATTTTATTTTGCCTTTAGTTAGTATTTGATCAGTTTACTTTCATTGCTGTGATTTTGTTTTCTCTGGTGACAGCTATTTAACCTTAGGCATACTTCCATATACAGTAGTCCCTTTAAAATACATTGGAGAGTTGATGTGTGGAGGTAAATTCTCTTAACTTTTGCTTATCTGGTCATTGTTTAATCCCTCCTTCAAATTTAAATGATAGGCTTGCTGGATACAGTATTCTTGGTTGAAGGCCCTTCTGTTTCATTGCTTTGAATATATCATGTCATTCCCTTCAGCTTATAAGGTTTCTGTTGAGAATTCTGATGATAGCCTGATGGTTTTTCCTTTGTAGGTGATCTTTTTTCTCTGACTGCTTTTAATACTCTGTCCTGTCTTTGATCTTTGCCATTTTAATTATTATATGTCTTAGTGTTGTCCTCCTTGGTTCCCTTGTGTTGGGAGATCTGTGGGCTTCCATGGTCTGAGAGACTATTTCCTTCCCAAGACTGGAGAAATTTTCTGCAACTATTTCTTCAAAAACACTTTCTATCCCTTTTTCTCTCCTCTTCTTCTGGTACCCCTATAATGTAAATATTGTTCCATTTGGATTGGTCACACAGTTCTATTAATATTCTTTCAATCCTAGAGATCCTTTTTCCTCTCTCTGCCTCCACTTCTCTGTATTCCTGTTCTCTGATTTCAATTCCATTAACAGTCTCTTCTACCTCCTTTGTCTGCTCTTAAATACTTCCATTGTTTGTTTCATTCTGTTATCTCCCTCCTGAATCCATCCTTTAGCTCGTGAATATATCTCTGTAGCTCCATCAGCATGCTTATGACTTTTATTTTGAATTCTTTTTCAGGAAGACTGGTGATTTCAGCCTCACCAAGCCCTCTCTCTGGTATTTGAGGGATTTGGGACTGAACAAGGTTCTTCTGCCTTTTCACGGCTATGGGAGTGGTCACCAGCAAGGGGCACATGTGTCAGCTGGGAGAACAAAGTCCCTTCCTGCTTACTGGTTGCCTTGCCTGTCTCCACTGTCTGTTCTGGTTAACTTCACATGGGGAGCAACCTCTGGGTTAATCCCTTTATCTGATGTGGGTGGGGTGGCTCTCAAGATATCCTAGGGTATTTTGGGGGGTTGCAGTTGATTGGTGTGTGTTTTGCCATGAGAACAGAGCTCCTTTGTGCTTCCCGGACTCTGCGCCCATCTTCACTGTCTGTGGCAGTCCACCACATGCAGAGAGTAGCCTCTGGGTCTTGGCTTGTTAGCTGTGTGCAGAGAGAAGACTCTGTGTTAAGCTATGTGGTTGCTGTAGGCATGGCTACTCCTGGCTGTTCTGCAGTGGTGGCAGGTAAGCCAGTTTGCTTGCAGTGGTGGGGAGAAGGAACGGCAGGCTGCTTATTGCCATGAGGGTGTTTGGAGCTGCATTGCCACCCAGGGTGTTAGGGCACCTGAAGTTCCTTTAATCTCCCAGCCTGCCGGACTGAGTGTGCCAGTACGTTTTTGTCCACCTGCTAAACCCTTATCCCTTTAAGAGTTTTAAATCACCTGCTTTTCTTTTGTCCCAGGGCAGCCAGCTATGGGAACCTGTTTGCAGTCTTTCTCTCGGATTTTCCTTTTCCACTCCTCTAATATTCAGAGGACCATGCAATGTGTGTCTGCGCTCCTGGGGCATATTACCAGGACTGGTTATTTAGCAGCCCTTTGCTTCCACTCCATCCCCACTCTGATTCTTTTTCTCCCACTGGTGAGCTGGGGTGCAGGGAGTTCTCAGGTCCCGCCAAGTCACGGTGTTATATCTTACCCTTTTCCATGAGATGTTGGGTTTCCCAGGTGTAGCCTGGCTCATGTACTGTATCTTCTGGTCACTCTTTTAGGAAAAGCTGTATTCACTGTATTTTCAAAATATACATATAGTTTTGGGAGGAGATCTCTGCCGCCTTACTCAAGCCACCATCTTGAGAATCTCCAATATCAACATTTTTGATTCAAGATTAATACCAACAATTGCCTTTGTTTGAATCCTGTGGTACATAGACCTAAACAGGAAGGCTGCTACTAATAAAATTCAGAGAATTCAGCAACTCTTACAACACAGCTTATAACACTGGATTATCTGCAAAATATTCTTAATTCTATGTTGGACATGAGACTGAAAAAAGTAAATATTAATGTAAAATAGTAAAATATAGTATGCATGAAAGGAAGCAGAAAATTCTAAATGTGCTGGCTGTACATCTTCATTAACAATATAATTAATAATTGTCCCTTAATCTAATGTTTAGTTCTACTGTCTCTAAAGAAGCATATTAGATAAAAGCAATATTCACCAAATATTAGCAGAATGAGTTTGGCAATAAGTATTAAACATCTGTAACAGAACTCTATGAATTCAATTTATGTTCAGAAATAGATGTGCAAATATTTGAATCATGAATAGTAGCAATCATATGGTCTGTAACCTCTGATTACTTCATAACTTTAATAGATACTTTGTAAAAACCATTGAAGACTTCTTAAAATATAAATATCAGTAATAAGTAATTAGGTAGATTAAAGATTCAAGTGTCCTTCATTAAGAATAATTTGGCAAAATTAGTATATAAATTAGTATATAATTTGGCAAAATTAGTATATTTAATTGAGATACATGGGTAAAGTTAGCTAATTATAGCAATCCCAACTTGAAAATCATGTACATTTGTCTGTTGAAAACATTGTATTGTAAAGAAAAATATTCTGTCATTCCAATATAGATTTTATTTATAATCTATTTTCATTAATTTTAGTTATTTGTGCTATCAGCTGTTCAGCAAATTAATAATACTTTCCTTTTTTGTGCAATTATTATAAATATTGGCATTCATCATATATTACTGTAGTTACTAATGTCAACATAATAGTGGCCTTACAGAATGTTGGCGAGGTTGTGGAGAAAGGGGAACCCTCCTACACTGCTGGTGGGAATGTAAACTAGTTGAACCATTGTGGAAAGCAGTATGGAGGTTCCTCAGAATGCTCAAAATAAAAATACCATTTGACCCAGGAATTCCATCTAGGAATTTACCCCAAGAATGCAGCACTCCAGTTTGAAAAAGACAGATGCACCCCTATGTTTATCACTGCACTGTTTACAATAGCCAAGATATGGAAGCAACCTACATGTCCATCAGTAGATGAATGGATAAAGAAGATGTAGTACATATACACAATGGAATATTACGCACCATAAGAAAAAACAGATCCTACCATTCGCAACAACATGGATGGAGCAAAAGGGTATTATGCTCAGTGAAATAAGCCAACAGGAGAACGACATGTACCAAATGGTTTCACTCATATGTGCAGTATAAGAACAAAGGAAAACTGAAGTAACAAAACAGCAGCAGAATCACAGAACCCAAGAATAAACTAATAGTTACCAAAGGGAAAGGGACTGGGGATGATGGGTGGGAGTGGAGGGATAAGGGCGGGGAAAAATAAAGAGGGCATTACGATTAGCATGTATAGTCCATGGGGGGCACAGGCAGGGCTGCACAACACAGAGAAGACAAGTAGTGATTTTACAGCATCTTACTACACAGATGGACAGTGACAGTGAAAGGGTATGTGAAGGGGACTTGGTGAAGGGGGAAACCCAGTAAACATAATGTTCTTTCTGTAATTGTAGATTAATGATACCAAAATAAAAAAAGTAAAATAAAAAAAAGAAAGCAAAAAGGCTCACAAATACATGGAGGCTTAATAACATGCTCCTAAATAATCAATAGATCAATGACCAAATTAAAATGGAGATCCAGAAATATATGGAAACAAATGACAACAACAACACAAAGCCCCAAATACTGTGGGATACAGCAAAAGCAGTCTTAAGAGGAAAGTGTATAGCAATCCAGGCATATTTAAAGAAAGAAGAACAATCCCAAATGAATGGTCTAATGTCTCAATTATCGAAATTGGAAAATGAAGAACAAATGAGGCCTAAGGTCAGCAGAAGGAGAGACATAATAAAGATCAGAGAAGAAATAAATAAAATTGAGAAGAATAAAACAATTGCAAAAATCAATGAAACCAAGAGTTGGTTCTTTGAGAAAATAAACAAAATAGATAAGCCTCTAGCTAGACTTATTAAGAGGAAGAGAGAGTCAACACACATCAACAGAATCAGAAACGAGAAAGAAAAAATCACGATGGACCCCACAGAAATACAAAGAATAATTAGAGAGTACTGTGAAAACCTATATGCCAACAAGCTGGGAAACCTAGGAGAAATAGACAACTTCCTAGAAAAATAGAACCTTCCAAGACTGACCCAGAAAGAAACAGAAAATCTAAGCAGACCAACTACCAGCAACGAAATTGAAGCGGTAATCAAAAAACTGCCAAAGAACAAAAACCCGGGGCAAATGGATTTACCTCGGAATTTTATCAGACATACAGAGAAGACATAATACCCATTCTCCTTAAAGTTTTCCAAAAAATAGAAGAGGAAGGAATACTCCCAAACTCATTCTATGAAGCCAACATCACCCTAATACCAAAACCAGGCAAAGACCCCACCAAAAAAGAAAACTACAGACCAGTATCCCTGATGAACGTAGATGCAAAAATACTCAACAAAATATTAGCAAACCGAATTCAAAAATACATCAAGAGGATCATACACCATGACAAAGTGGGATTCATCCCAGGGATGCAAGGATGGTACAACATTCGAAAATCCATCAACATCATCCACCACATCAACAAAAAGAAAGACAAAAACCACATGATCATCTCCATAGATGCTGAAAAAGCATTTGACAAAATTCAACATCCATTTGTGATGAAAACTGTCAGCAAAATGGGAATAGAGGGCAAGTACCTCAACATAATAAAGGCCATATATGATAAACCCACAGCCAACATCATACTGAACAGCGAGAAGCTGAAAGCTTTTCCTCTGAGATTGGGAACTAGACAGGGATGCCCACTCTCCCCACTGTTACTCAACATAGTACTGGAGGTCCTTGCCATGGCAATTAGACAAAAGAAAGAAATACAACGAATCCAGATTGGTAAAGAAGAAGTTAAACTGTCACTATTTGCAGATGACACTATATCATACATAAAAAACCCTAAAGACACCACTCCAAAACTACTAGAGCTAATATCAGAATTCAGCAAAGTTGCAGGATACAAAATTAACACACAGAAATCTGTGGCTTTCCTATACTCTAACAATAAACTAATAGAAAGAGAAATCAGGAAGACAATTCCATTCACAATAGCATCAAAAATAATAAAATACCTAGAAAAAAACCAAACCAAAGAAGTGAAAGACCTATACCCTGAAAACAACAAGACACTCTTAAGAGAAATTAAAGAGGTAACTAACAAATGGAAACTCATCCCATGCTTCTGGCTAGGAAGAATTAATATCGTCAAAATGGCCATCATGCCCAAAGCAATATACAGATTCAATGCAATCCCTATCAAACTACCAACAGCATTCTTCAATGAACTGGAACAAATAGTTCAAAAATTCATATGGAACCATCAAAGACCCCGAATAGCCAAAGCAGTCCTGAGAAGGAAGAATAAAGTGGGGGGGGGATCTCACTCCCCAACTTCAAGCTCTACTACAAAGCCACAGTGATCAAGACAATCTGGTACTGGCACAAGAACAGACCCACAGACCAGTGGAACAGAATAGAGACTCTCCAGACATTAACCCAAACATATATGGCCAATTAATATACGATAAAGGAGCCATGGACATATAATGGGGAAATGACAGTCTCTTCAACAGATGGTGCTGGCAAAACTGGACAGCTACATGTAAGAGAATGAAACTGGACCACTGTCTAACCCCATACACAATAGTAAACTCCAAATGGATCAAAGACCTGAATGTAAGTATTGAAACCATAAAACTCTTATAAAAAAACACAGGCAAAAATCTCATGGACATAAACATGAGTGACTTTTTCATGAACATATCTCCCTGGGCAAGGGAAACAAAGGCAAAAATGAACAAGTGGGACTATATCAAGCTAAAAAGCTCCTGTACAGCAAAGAACACCATCAATAGAACGAAAAGGTATCCTACAGTATGGGAGAACATACTCATAAATGACAGATCCGATAAAGGATTGACATCGAAAATATATAAAGAGCTCACATGCCTCAACAAACAAAAAGCAAATAATCCAATTAAAAAATGGGCAGAGGAGCTGAATAGACAGTTCTCTAAAGAAGAAATCCAGATGGCCAACAGGCACATGAAAAGATGCTCCACATCGCTTGTCATCAGAGAAATGCAAATTAAAACCACAATGAGATATCATCTCACACCAGTAAGGATGGCTACCATCCAAAAGACAAACAACAACAAATGTTGGCAAGGTTGTGGAGAAAGGGGAACCCTGCTACACTGCTGGTAGGAATGTAAATTAGTTCAACCATTGTGGAAAGCAGTATGGAGGTTCCTCTAAATGTTCAAAATAGCAATACCATTTCACCCAGGAATTCCACTTCTAGGAATTTACCCCAAGAATGCAGCACTCCAGTTTGAAAAAGACAGATGCACCCCTATGTTTATCGCTGCACTATTTACAATAGCCAACCTAAATTTCTATCAGTAGATGAATGGATAAAGAAGATGTGCTACATATACACAATGGAATATTACGCAGCCATAAGAAAACAACAGATCCTACCATTCACAACAACATGGATGGAGCTAGAGGGCATTATGCTCAGTGAAATAAGCCAGGCGGAGAAGGACAAGTACCAAATGATTTCACTCATATGTGGAGTATAAGAACAAAGGAAAACAGAAGGAACAAAACAGCAGCAGAATCACAGAACCGAAGAATGGATTAATAGTTACCAAAGGGAAAGGGACTGGGAACGATGGGTGGGAAGGGAGGGATAAGGGCGGGGAAAAAAAAAGAGGGCATTACGATTAGCATGTATAGTGTGTGGGCAGCATGGGAACAGCTGTGCAACACAGAGAAGACAAGTAGTGATTTTACAGCATCTTACTACGCAGATGGACAGTGACTGTGAAGGGGTATGTGTGGGGGACTTGGTGAAGGGGGGAACCTAGTAAACATAATGTTCTTTTTGTAATTGTAGATTAATGATACCAAAAAAAATTATTGACTATACAAAGGAGAATTATAATGGTATAAAAGGCTTGATCTGTCAAAAAAAAATTCAGTATACCCTGAGTAGGTTAAATAAACAAAATTACCCTTACTTTTAATTTGCCTGAAATGTTATTTATGGTGTCAAGTTCTAAAACAAAAAAGCTCAAAACCTATGAGTTACATGTGTTGTGTGTATGTGTATGTTTTCCATTTCTTTAAAAATTGCAATTTCTTTTGTTGTTTTCAGATTTACTGTACTGTGGTTATTTCATCCTTCTGAGAAAAAAAAATGTCCTGCTGATATACAGGACACAGGCTGCAAATAAACTGAATGGATGATAATTCCCTACAGTATTTCAGTAGTAAATTTTAACAGTATGATTGACAAAGAGTGAACTGGCCCATTAAATTAGTTTTACTACTGTAATATCCTTCAGTCTAAACTGAAGTGGTCGCCACCATTACCCACACAGTGATGTAGTCTTATCTAAATGATTCCCTTTTCTCCACTGTGCAGAATTATGAATATCATTTTGGTTATATGGTTTATGCTTTAGTAAAAATCAGCTGGCTCAATGATATTCTTTAAATAATGCATTTGACAATACTTTACCTACTGTCAAAACCATGCTTCTCTTTTGTGAACTGCATTTATCTAAAAAGGTTTTTATTAATTTATTTTTAAATTTCTGTTTAATTAACTATCTTATTTATAAAATTATATCAAGAAAGTCAAATGACTGCCCTTCTTATAAAAGCAGTATTACTACATTTATATTGTATTACACTTTTGATGGCTATTTTTATACTTTAAAAACTCAATATAAATTTTAACCTGAGAGAGAACTTTTTTTTCAATTTTAACAATACAGATGCTAAAATATTGTCCACTTGCAAGAGCACTTTGTTTTTCACTAAAGAATATGCCCATTAGGGCAAATTTGGGCTTACACATATTTTGTGTTCTTATTAATCAGATAATGAAGACTGTCGCACTATTTGGCAAATATCAGTAATATTTGAGTTAGTCCATTTATAATGAAATGGAATTATTTTTTAATATGGTGAAATGTGCTCTTAAGCAATAGTTGAGTTTAATCAATAATCAATTAAAACAAACCCCACACAAAAGGAGAGTTATAAATGGTCTTTTTACATTAAAGCATGTGATAAAAAAAAGTGAGTGTTTTCATCAATAATCACACTGGATCCTATAGTTAATGAAGGGGAAATTAAATCATATTTAAACCTATTCTCACTGGAGTCACAAACCCTGAATCAATGATTTGACTCTGCCTCCGCATGTGTGCTATTAGGGATATTAATGTCCATGTCTTTGTTTCCTTATCTATAAAACAGTATAATTATAGAACTTGAGTTTGGGTTTGTATGAAGGCTGATGATGATTACATATGCAAATCACTTGGCACAGTGCTTAGCATATGCCAGATACACAATAAATGTTTGCTATGATTATAAATGGTTGCTATTAAGAAAATCAAAGTACTTGAATCTCACGGACATTGCCTGGGAAAAAATGAAAAAAAAACAAGAGACAGGGAGTTAAGTATTGATCCATGAAAACTCTGTAAGCTCAGCACAGCTGGAGCATGGAAAGGATGGAGCTTTGGTAGAATATGCCATTAGTGTGATTGATCAAGGCTAGATTGGAAAATCCATATCCACATATGGATATATCAAGTTATTCATTTATTCTGCAATATCATAAGTATGTGTCCCAGCCTGAGCACTCCACTCAGTCAGCCATTACTGAGCACCTGCTACATATCCACAGGAAAACTGTGGATATTTTCACATTACTGCACAGTCAAGGCTTTTTGAGCAGAAATTACAGGCAACCTGTAAAAGGCTGGGGTAGATGGCAAACATGCCTTGGAATTGAAAGATAGTGAACTACCCAGAGAGATTTACAGGCCTATCTTCCCTGGAGCCATTAGTTCACAATTCAAAGGGTAATAAAAGCACACACACACACACACACACACACACACAAACTGAGCCATTTGTTTACATTACAAAATGTTGTAACAATCTAAACATCTTTTCTTCTTCTCCTCCCACAAAGTGTGATTATATCAGAGAGCAAAGATTCCTGTCCCTCTCTCAAGAGGAAAGGAAGACAGATCATTCCTAAGAATGCTCTGGAAGTCATAATTTTAGTGTTTCTCTCCCATGGTAGATTGATGATCTGTCACTTGATCATGTCACTCGATGGAGAAATGGGGCATGGAGAACAAATGCTAACACGTTCTGTAAGTAAATAATTGGTCTGCCTGTGATCCAGGAAACTTGTGTTTGCTGTAAGAATATGATAAATAAATACAGATACTAAAAATTTATCACTATGTGCAAGGCACAGTTCTAAAGAAAATAAAATTTCAACCTCCCAAATATTCTCATGCAATTTAAATCATTATTTTGTATTTTTTACTAAAGCTCATTCCCTCAGAACATCTTCAAAAAGAATCAGCACAAGGTTAAGTATTACATACAGGCCACTTTTATTTATTTTGTATAATAACTTATAAGCCCCAACTTACACATGTGGATATAAAGTTAGACACATTAAAACACTTATCAAAATAGTGGAATAGGAATAACACACCAGATCTGTCTGATTGTTACTCTCTCTACATTACTGCTTCCTTTAAATACATCTGAATGAAGGAAAGAATGAGAATGATTTATGTCTGTATGCCCTGTGTGATTTAAAGTTTGTACTTAAAATACTGATAATTGAAAGAAATAAAAAAAACTTTATCAGACACATTCAGACTTTTTCCCCTTCCCAAAATCAATCAAGTTTTACTGTTTCTAAACAGACCAATCTTGTCTTGTCTCTGAAAGTAGCTGCCCCATATCTTACTCTAAGTGATGAATAAAGTACCTTTACATCAATGTTTAGATCTAAGTACCAACCATCCTCATTATCCTCACCATTCTGAGAGCATTAATATACCAGGCAGGTATTAGCCAGGTTAGTTCCTCTAATTACTTCCAAAGTAAGCCAGGATACCATCATCTGTGTTTTACAAATGGAGAAACTGAGGGAGAGAAGTTAAGTAACTTCCCAAGATTACAGAACTAGGAAGTGACAGAGATCTGATTCCACTTCTTGTAGTTTGGCTCCAGAACCAATGCTCCTTACCTCTAGAGGCCACTGTCTGTCCATAATGTATATATTCTTTGAAATGCCCTCATTTTCTGTGGGCTGTATTTACACTTTGGGGAATGTAATTTATTTATGGTATCTCATATATGTGTAATCTATTAAATCATTAATCATCCCTAGGTTGTATATTCTACATTAGATGGCCAATGAAAGCTGAAGTTAAATTGGCTACTGCACCAAAACCATGCTCTAAGAATGCCTTGTATGATTCATATTAGATATGAAAACAAGTTAATTTCCTTAAAAAAACTATGCCTATCGCATGGCAGGTGCATTTTCTACAATCGTGTTCCATGAAATAAAAATCTGACTCATTTTTGGTCTGCAGGCTCAGCTGTTATAAAAAAGTGACAATTTACAGAAAAATTTGAAACAAAAGGTCATCCTCTCCAATTGGCCCCACTTCATAATTTCCATCTATAAAGAGTGGTTTAGATGCATTTATGAGTGCAGATGTTTAAAATGAAGGCCATAAACTTAAAATCATTGCAATTCTATTCATAAAGCAAAGGTCTCAAAATTTTCTCAAGAAGGAAATAATTTTAAATACTTAGTCAAAATATAGGATGATACATGAGGTATTTATTCAATTGTCCACTTTTGAAAACTGAAAGGCAACAGAAGTTGATTACCAGTCATGAAAATGATATATATCATGGTTCTCAAAACCTGTGAGGTTTTTGGACATTGGAATAGAATAAGCTTAACAAAAACTAGCCCAGTAGCGGAAAGGATACAGCACAGTCTCAATAATAAAACATACCACTCTCTCATTATTCTAGGTAATTTTAGGTTCCAAATAAACATTATATTTTCATAGAGACATATTAGATATAGTATATGAGATGAAATGACTATTAGCAAATGAAGGGTAATGAATATGGATCAACAGACCAGGAACAACTCACTTGAAGGGAAACACCAACAAATTGTGGCTAGATTACCAAAAGCACAATTAAGTATAATACAAATGAAATTGTGATTCTCAAAATGTTTGTCTTTTACTTCAGCAGAATGAAAAACAAAAGTACTTGCTTTTTAAAAAATATTAACACACTATTTTTTTTAGAGCAGTTTTAGGTTCACAGAAAAATGAGCAGAAAGTACCTAAGTCCCCATCTACACCCCACTACCCCCTACAAAGTCACAAACTATAACCATCCTGCACCAGTGTGGTTTATTGGTTATAATGGATGAAATAAGAATGACATGTCATTATCATTCAAAGTCTATAGTGCACTCATCATGCATTGTAACTTTGAGTTTTTACAAATGTATGATGATTTGTATCTATCATTACAGATCATACAAAGTAGTTTCACTGCCTCAAAATTCCTCTATGGACCACCTATTCACTCCAACCTCCTTCCAAGCCCCTTGTAATCATTGATAATTTTACTGTCTCCATGGTTTTACCTTTTCCAGAATATCATACCGCTGGAATCATACAGTATATTGTGTTTTCATATTGGCTACTTCCACTTAGTAATATGAGTTTCAGTTTCCTCCATATCTTTTTGTGGCTTTTCAGTTCATTTCTTTTTAGCTCTGAATGATAGTCCATTTTACAGATGTAGGACAGTTTTATCCATTTACCTATTGAAGGATATCTTGGTTGCTTCCAAGTTGAGGGAAATATAAATAAACTGGCTATAAAAATTCATGTGATGTTTTTGTGTGGACATAAGTTTTCAATTCATTTGGGTAAATATCAAGGAGAGCAATTGCTGGATCATAGTCTTCTAAGAAACTGTCGGCTATCTTCCAAAGTGGCTGTTCGATATTCCACTGCAATTAGCAATAAATGAGAGTTTTTGTTGTTTTACATATTTGTCAGCATCTAATATTGTCAGTGTTTTAAATTTTAGCCATTCCAATAGGTGAGTAGTACTATCTAATTGTTGTTTTAATTTGTATTTCCTTAATGAAGTATAATGTTGATCATCTTTTCATATGCTTTACAGCTATTTATATATAGGCATATCTTATTTTATTGTGCTTTGCTGTATTGCATGTCACAGATACTGCATTTTTAACAAATTGAAGGTTTGTGGTAACCCTGAGTCAAGCAACTCTATTGGCACCATTTTTCAAACAATTTGTTCACTTCATGTCTCTTTGTCACATTTTGATAATTTGTGTACTATTTTCTACGACTTTAAGGAAGATGTTGGAAAGGAGTGTGAGAGAAAACATTTTGCTTTGTTCCTGTTCTTAGCAGATGTCAGTCTGTAGTTTTTCTTTCTTTTAATGTATTTGTCTAGTTTTGGTATTAGGGTAATATTGGTCTCACAGAATGTGTTAGAAAGTATTCCCAGGCTTTATCTTCTGGAAGAAATTGCAAAGAATTGGTATGATATCTTCCTTAAATGTTTGGTAGAATTTGCCAGTGAACCCCTGTAGTCTAAAACCACTGGCTTCTTTTTACCTTTTGGGGGAACCTTACTGAAATTCATTGGTATGCAGCAATGCTTTGAAGAGCTCACTATTAGGTAACTTCAATGCAAATTATTCCTCCAAGTCACACAAAAATTTAGAAAATTCATAAATAAAATCTGTAGGATTACCACTTATACCAGTGTCCAAAAACCTCACAGGTTTTTGAGAACCATGATATATGTCATTTTCATGACTGGTAATCAACTTGTGTTGCCTTTCAGTTTCCAAAAGTGGACAGTTGAATAATACCTAATGTATCATCTTCACAAACTAGGCAAAACTTCCAAATCTCCTGAGAAAAGGTAAGTACTGCATAAAAACATTTTATACTTTTCTGAGAGAAATCCCACTGGTCACAGAAAACAGGAAAGACAAAGGCTGCTACTTCTTTTAGGTGAGTTTGGCATTTACATGGTAGATTTTTACTAATGTAGCATGTTATTCAATAAAAAAATTAATCTTCCCATTTTATCATAAATTTCTTAATTACAAAAAATATCTATTATTTGGTACCAGTAATGATGTTTTGATTGTCTTTTATACAAAACTCATTTTCAAAGCCCAGCTCCAAGACAACCATCATATCCCTAAAATTCTCATTAAATATTGAACACATATCTTCTACTTCCCACAGCCTATATGTGCCATTCATATCTTTGGGAGACAGTAATGAGGTTCTTTCAGGCATTTTACTCAAAATATGAAACCTGAATCAGGAGGAAGTGGCAACTTTTGGGTATTACCACCATTTGTTATGTATATAAATATATAATACATGTATACATACACAATACATGTATAATTATGTCTATATTTGTGTGTGTGTGTAATTATAAGACCTTTGGAAACTTCTTTTACTAATCATTTCTCCTTTTAATTAAAGTAATTACACATAATGAAAGTATATATAGCCAGAACATCAGATATTTGGGATATTATAGGCAGCCCATCTGCTCCTAAATCCACAATGAACTTTGCATAAGTCAAATGAGATTGATGAAAACATGCCCGGTTGGTTTCCATAACTCAGAACAGGTCAGCATAGCCAAGCTGAAACAATAGATGGCACAGTTATCTAATGATCTTGAACTGCTGTTAGGGCCAGTGATTTTTCCCACAGTCACTCAACGATTTTCCAGATGATTAAAGGTAACATTTATATGTAATTAAACAAATTTGACTTTAGGAAATTGAAATTAATAATGTAAATAATTTAGAAACCTGAAATTTCTTCTGAGTTATCATTATATGTTAGAAAATATTCCCTGGGCTGCGTAAGCATCTGTTTCAAGAGTGTTTTCTGACTTTGATTCTAAAGATTTCATGGCTTCTCCACTAACCAAGACTCATCCATCATGCTGAAAGGTAAAAAACAAACAGGATAAATGAACTGATTTTCCACTGTTTGTACAAAGCAGTAGTTATGATTAAGATAGAATGGCAGGCTTTAGTGGGGAATGGGGGGGGAGAGTTCTTTTGTTTACATAAAAATAATTTGCATTTCATTCTGTATGTGGATCTAAGTGAAGATTCTTTCATATAATAAATATCTTGTAATGTATCTACCTCCTTAACTGTCCTAAAAAATACTTTTAATTACAATCATAGTGGCTTCACCAACTTTTTCCTAATTCATAGAAGAGGCCTGATATTTTCATTATGTTTGAAAAAGCCTGATATTTAAAAAAACAGAAAAATTATAGGAGTTTAATTACAGAACATCATGGAAATAAAGCTAAGAACCAAGAGGTTCCTATTCTAGTTTCAGTGTAGAACAAGTCACTATCTTATTTCATGTATTAGGCCAAGTTACTCAACTTCTTTGGGTATCAGGTCTGTTAAATGAAGGAATTGAATTCAGCTTTAAAATTTCCTTTCCACTTTTTTATTGTATGCAATATTTCTCCAAATATATCTGTCAGAACCCTAGTCTTGCAAGCTACTCTACCTCAAAGTTAAAGATTCATGATTAAATTAATTTGGGAATTTGCAGACTTCATTTATTTAATATACATTTTTACACAATTCTTTTTTAGAGTAAACTAAGACTGCTTTGGAGAGTCGATTGATATGCTTTATCAAGGAGACAGCATTAATAAGATAATCATGCAAGTAAATGTTTAAAATAGAATTGTAAACTATACAGACAAAAGGTACTTGATATTTTGAGGTTCCTAATAGACTGGGCATTCAACCAAGGCTTTCTTGAGAAAGTGACAATTTAAATGAGATTAAATGGATATGTAGTTTTTAAGTAGGAAAAGCAGGAAGGAATATATCTATTGAGTGGAGCAAATGCACAGTGGCAGAATGGAGGGGGACACTGTAAGACAAATTGAAAATAGATCCATATAGCAGAGGCAGACCTAGACCACAGAAGTGATGAAAACAAGGCTTTCAAAGCCTTTAAGCAATTACAAATTTTGTTCTTAGTGAAGGAGAGCCATTCAACCAATATTTGGAAGAGGAATGAGATGATCATATTTGTATATCAAGAATATCCTGGGTGCAGCGAAAAGATTGGAGCTCAACCACAGCTGTTCTCTATAGACTAGTCTGAAGATGAAGTGAGTTTAAGATTACAAATGTTCTGAGGTTAGCCTAGACTACTAGTGAAAGACATGAAATAGATACATGAGATACTTAGATGACAGAGAGAGAAGCAGGAAAAGAATCACAAGGTTGGAACTTTAGGTATCTGGCTTGGATAAATGTTGGGAAAGGGCATGATAATAGCAGACATGGATAAATATTTGACATAATAGTTTCTATTGCTGCACCTATTGCATAATGTATCTATCATATAAACATAGTACCTTAAAACAAGAATACTTATCTCATATTTTATTCATTATTATTTTTGAATGTCAATAATATGGTCACAGCAATAGCTGGGTCTTACAAAGTTCCAATCAAAGTGTTACATGGGGCTACAGTACCATCTGAGGCTCAGCTGTGAACGAATCTGCTTCCATACTCAGTGGTTGTTGTCAGCATTCAGTTTCTCTTGATCTGTCAGGCTGTGTGCCTCAGGTTTTTTCTGCCTATCAGTTAGATGCCAAGGTCAGTTCCTTACCTTGTGGCTCATTCCAAAATGCCTGCTTGCTTCCTGAAAAGCAGCAAGGGAAAGATATTTCTTCACAAGATGAATGCTACATCTTATATATCATAAACATGCACACATCATCATGTATATTGTCACTTTTGATGTATTCTATTGGTTAGAGCCAAGCCTCAAACACACCCAAGGAGAAGAAATCACAGAAAGCCACGAACACAAGAAAACAGAGATTGGGGGTCACACTAGAGTCTGTCCTTCACATTTGCTATGGAAGGAGAAGACTAGAAGGTCAGTTTTGGTTATACTGAAACATCCTGCACATGACTGCAAAATTGAGGGGAATACTGACTTGAAGTTATAAATTTGTTGGTGGTCCCTCATTTAAATCCAAAGGATGTTAATGCACAGGAAGAGATGATGTAATGATGAAAGAAAAAGGTTCAGAAACAAACCTAGAACTCCAGTAGACAGTGACTAGATAAGGAAAAATGATCCTACAAAGAAGTGGAAGAACTGGCCACAAAGGAAGGAGGGAAAGCAGAAGTACACTATGAAATAGAAGCCAAGGAAATGAGAATTTCAAGAAGGAAGAAATTAGAACTTTTTCTTCACCTCTTAAATCTGAGAAATCAAAATGGAAAATGAAAAAAATTAATATCCATATTAATCAAAACAAGGAGGATGCTCTAACTGGCAGATTAGAAAACATGAGTTAGAGATACAGCAAATATCTGAGATCAGCCCACAATCATATGGAGGAAGGAAAACAAGAAGCATGAGGAGTTTTGAAAAGGTCCAACGAAAGTCCTAAATTAACAATAAACACTTTAAAAATTACATTCCAGACCTCAATTAGAAACTATAACAGGAATTAGAAAAGGTCAAATTTTAAGAATTTATTAATATAGCTTACCATATTACTATATATATATATAAGAAGAATCATGTGGTCATTTCTAAGGCACTGAAAGAATGAGGTCTGCCTTCCAACTGTCAACATTATTATTTCATGTTGTTTGTAGGTTTAACTTAAAAAAAAAGTGAAATAATACGAGGTAAAACTATTACTATTCACTCAACATATAATTAATATATATTTATATAATATATTAATCATACTAATAATGTAAAATATAATAAGCTATATACTGATATATTAGGTACATTAACATCAATATATTATGTAATTCATTTAGCTACTATAATTATCATGCAATCATAATTATGACCATAGTTACAATTCTGTTAATTACATTAGTACAATTATATAAAATAAGTTCTAAAAGAGAAACTACCATCAACCATAAGAAACATCAGAAAATTGGAAGATATAGAGCAATAACCCCACCTTTTAAATAGAATTATCTAACTAGATTAAATAACATGGAATAAATTTAACAAGATGTATATATATGTGTGTGTGTGTATATTTCTTTGTGATATGAGTTACAAATCTAACATATTAAAAGTGTCTATTGGGAGCCAACATGGCGGCGTGAGTAGGACAGTGGGAATCTCCTTCCAAAAACATACATATTTTTAAAAATACAACAAATACAACTAATCCTAAAAGAGAGACCAGAAGACACAGGACAACAGCCAGACTACATCCACACGTGCGAGAGCCCAGCGCCTGGTGAAAGGGGTAAGATACAACCCCCGGCCCGGTGGGACCCAAGCACACCTCCCCCCCAGCTCCTGGTGGGAGGGAGAGGGAGCCCAGGACTGCTAAACACCCAGCCCCAGCCACCCGCACCAGAGCGCAGACACAGTGCATGTGTGGAGGGCTGGAAACTAGGGAAACAGGGCAACAAGACCTCTGAACAGGTTCCGAAGCTGATGCCCCTGTGACAAAGAAAAGCGAGTGCTTTTTGAAAGTCTTAAAGGGACAGGGACGTAACAGCTGGACGGTTAACAACACAGGTCACAGTCCAGTGACTGGAAAATACAGGGAAAATGGGGCGCAACAACCTCCTGGGCAACAGCTCTGAGACCCCTCACGGAGGTAAACAGCCAAACAGCACCCCCCTTCGGCCATTACCCCTCCAGGCACTGCGAAAGCAGAGAAGCAGCCTAAGGCAGACCACGCCCTAGAAAGGGAGATTTCCTCCACACCGGCCAGGCAAGACACAAAGACCCAGTCTACATGCAATTACGCAACACAAGCCACTAGGGGTTGCAGTTGTACCAGTAAAGGAAGGCCAGAAGCAAGTGAAAAGTTTGGCCCTCCCAGCTGATAGTCAATAGCACCTGTCAACATGAAAAGGCAAAAAAAAATGATCCAGACAAGACTAACCCAGACAGCTTTGGCATCTGCTACATCTTCCCCTGAGAAGGAACCAGGGGAGATAGATTTAACCAGTCTTCCGGAAAAAGAATTCAAAACAAAAGTCATAACCATGCTGATGGACTTGCAGAGAAATATGCAAGAACTAAGGAAGGAGAATACAGAAATAAAACAAGCTCTGGAAGAACTTCAGAACAGAATAGACGAGATGCAAGAGACCATTAATGGACTAGAAAACAGAGAACAGGAACGCAGAGAAGCTGATGCAGAGAGAGATAAAAGGATCTCCAGGAATGAAAGAATTCTAAGAGAGCTGAGTGACCAATAGAAACAGAACAATATTCACATTATAGTGGTACCAGAAGAAGAAGAGAGAGAAAAAGGGATAGAAAGTATCTTTGAAGAAATAATTGCCGAAAACTTCCCTAAACTAGGGGAAGAAATGGCCTCTCAGACCACAGAGGTACACAGAACTCCCATGACAAGGGAACCAAGGAGGGCAACACCAAGACACATAATAATTAAAATGGCAAACATCAAAGACAAGGACAAAATATTAAAGGGAGCCAGAGAGAAAAAAAAAGGTTACCTACAAAAGAAAACCCATCAGGCTATCAACAGACTTCTCAACAGAAACCCTACAGGCCAGAAGAGAATGGCATGATATTCTTAATGCAATGAAACAGAAGGGCCTCAAACCAAGACTACTGTATCCAGCACGAGTATCATTTAAATATGAAGGAGGGATTAAACAATTCCCAGACAAGCAAAAGGTCAGGGAATTTGCCTCCTACAAATCACCTCTACAGGGCATCCTACAGGGACTGCTCTAGATGGGAGCACTCCTAAAAAGAGCACAGAACAAAACACCCAACATATGAAGAAGGGAGGAGGAGGAATAAGAAGGGAGAGAAATAAAGAATCATCAGACCATGTTTATAATAGCTCAACAAGCGAGTTAAGTTAGACAGTAAGATAGTAAAGAAGCTAACCCTGAACCTTTGGTAACCACGAACTTAAAGCCTGCAATGGCAATAAGTACAAACCTTTCAATAATCACCCTAAATGTAAATGGACTGAATGCACCAATCAAAAGACACAGAGTAATAGAATGGATGATAAAGCAAGATCCATCCATGTGCTGCTTACAAGAGACTCACCTCAAACCCAAAGACATGCACAGACTTAGTGTCAAGGGATGGAAAAAGATATTTCATGCAAACAACAGAGAGAAGAAAGAGGTATTGCAATTCTGGTATCAGACAAAACAGACGTCAAAATAAAGAAAGTAACAAAAGATAAAGAAGGAGATTACATAATGATAAAGGGCTCAGTCCAACAAGAGGATATAACCATTATAAATATATATGCACCCAATACAGGAGCACCAACATACCTGAAACAAATACTAACAGAACTAAAGGAAGAAATAGAATGCAATGCATTCATTCTAGGAGACTTCAACACACCACTCACTCCAAAGGACAGATCCACCAGACAGAAAAGAAGTAAGGACACAAGAGGCACTGAACAACACACTAGAACAGATGGACCTAAGAGACATGTACAGAACTCTACATCCAAAAGCAACAGGATACACATTCTTCTCAAGTGCACACAGAACAATCTCCAGAGTAGACCACATACTAGGCCACAAAAAGAGCCTCAGTAAAATCCAAAAGATTGAAATCCTACCAACCAACTTTTCAGACCACAAAGGCATAAAACTAGAAATAAACTGTACAAAGAAAGCAAAAAGACTCACAAACACATGGAGGCTTAACAACACACTCCTAAATAATCAATGGATCAAATCAAAACGGAGATTCAGCAATATATGGAAACAAATGACAACGACAACACAAAGCCCCAACTACTGTGGGATACAGCAAAAGCAGTCTTAAGAGGAAAGTATATAGCAATCCAGGCATATTTAAAAAAGGAAGAACAATCCCAAATAAATGGTCTAATGTCACAATTATCGAAATTGGAAAAAGAAGAACAAATGAGGCCTAAGGTCAGCAGAAGGAGGGACATAATAAAGATCAGAGAAGAAATAAATAAAATTGAGAATAAAACAATAGCAAAAATCAATGAAAACAAGAGCTGGTTCTTCAAGAAAATAAACAAAATAGATAAGCCTCTAGCCAGACTTATTAAGAGGAAAAGAGAGTCAACACAAATGAACAGTATCAGAAATGAGAAAGGAAAAGTCACAACGGACCCCACAGAAATACAAAGAATTATTAGAGAGTACTGTGAAAACCTATATGCCAACAAGCTGGGAAACCGAGGAGAAATGGAAAACTTCCTAGAAAAATACAACCTTCCAAGACTGACCTGGAAGGAAACAGAAAATCTAAACAGACCAATTACCAGCAACGATACTGAAGCAGTAATCAAAAAACTACCCAAGAACAAAACCCCCAGACCAGATGGATTCACCTTGGAATTTTATCAGACATACAGGGAAAACATAATACCCATTCTCCTTAAAGTTTTCCAAAAAATAGAAGAGGAGGGGATACTCCTAAACTCATTCTATGAAGCTAAGATCACCCTAATACCAAAACCATGCAAAGACCCCACCAAAAAAGAAAACTACAGACCAATATCCCTGACGAACGTAGATGCAAAAATACTCAACAAAATATAAGGAAACCGAATTCAAAAATACATCAAAAGGATCGTACACCATGACCAAGTGGGATTCCTCCCAGGGATGCAAGGATGGTATAACATTCAAAAGTCCATAAACATCATCCACCACATCAACAAAAAGACAAAAACCACATGATCATCTCCATAGATGCTGAAAAAGCATTTGACAAAGTTCAACATCCATTCATGATAAAAACTGTCAGCAAAATGGGAATAGAGGGCAAGTACCTCAACATAATAAAGGCCATATATGATAAACCCACAGCCAACATTATACTGAACAGCGAGAAGCTGAAAGCTTTTCCTCTGAGATCGGGAACTAGACAGGGATGCCCACTCTCCCCACTGTTATTTAACATAGTACTGGAGGTCCTAGTCACGGCAATCAGACAAAACCAAAATATACAAGGAATCCAGATTGGTAAAGAAGAAGTTAAACTGTCACTATTTGTAGATGACATGATACTGTACATAAAAAACCCTAAAGACTCCACCCCAAAACTACTAGAACTGATATCGGAATACAGCAAAGTTGCAGGATATAAAGTTAACACACAGAAATCTGTGGCTTTCCTATACACTGACAATGAACCAACAGAAAGAGAAATCAGGAAAACAACTCCATTCACAACTGCATCCAAAAAAAAAATAAAATACCTAGGAATAAACCTAACCAAAGAAGTGAAAGACTTATACTCTGAAAACTACAAGTCACTCTTAAGAGAAATTAAAGGAGACACTAACAGATGGAAACTCATCCCATGCTCGTGGCTAGGAAGAATTAATATCGTCAAAATGGCCATCCTGCCCAAAGCAATATACAGATTTGATGCAATCCCTATGAAACTACCAGTAACATTCTTCAATGAACTGGAACAAATAATTCAAAAATTCATATGGAAACACCAAAGACCCTGAATAGCCAAAGCAATCCTGAGCAAGAAGAATAAAGTAGGGAGGATCTCACTCCCCAACTTCAAGCTCTAGAATAAAGCCAAAGTATTCAAGACAATTTGGTACTGGCAGAAGAAAAGAGCCTCAGACCAAAGGAACAGACCTGAGAATCCAGACATTAACCCAGACATATATGGTCAATTAATATTTGATAAAGGAGCCACGATATACAATGGCAAAATGACAGTCTCTTCAACAGATGGTGTTGGCAAAACTGGACAGCTACATGTAGGAGAATGAAACTGGACCATTGTCTAACCCCATATACAAAAGTAAACTCAAAATGGATCAAAGACCTGAATGTAAGTCATGAAACCATTAAACTCTTGGAAAAAAACATAGGCAAAACCTCTTAGACATAAACATGAGTGACCTCTTCTTGAACATATCTCCCCAGACAAGGGAAACAACAGAAAAATGAACAAATGGGACTATACTAAGCTGAAAAGCTTCTGTACAGCAAAAGACACCATCAATAGAACAAAAAGGAACACTACAGTATGGGAGAATATATTTGAAAATGACAGATCCGATAAACACTTGACGTCGTGAATATATAAAGAGCTCACATGCATCAACAAACAAAAAACAAATAACCCAATTAAAAAATGGGCAGAGGAACTGAACAGACAGTTCTCCAAAAAAGAAATACAGATGGCCAACAGACACACGAAAAGATGCTCCACATCGCTAATTATCAGAGAAATGCAAATTCAAACTACAATGAGGTATCACCTCACACCAGTAAGGATGGCTGCCATCCAAAAGACAAACAACAACAAATGTTAGGGAGGCTGTGGAGAAAGGGGAACCCTCCTACACTGCTGGTGGGAATGTAAATTATTTCAATCATTGTGGAAAGCAGTATGGAGGCACATCAAAATGCTCAAAACAGACCTACCATTTGACCCAGGAATTCTGCTCCTAGGAATTTACCCTAAGAATGCAGCAATCAAGTTTGAGAAAGACAGATGCACCCCTATGTTTATCGCAGCACTATTTACAATAGCCAAGAATTGGAAGCAACCTAAATGTCCATCAGTAGATGAATGGATAAAGAAGATTTGGTACATATACATAATGGAATACTACTCAGCCATAAGAAGAGGGAAAATCCTACCATTTGCAGCAACATGGATGGAGCTGGAGGGTATTATGCTCAGTGAAATAAGCCAAGCGGAGAAAGAGAAATACCAAATGACTTCACTCATCTGTGGAGTATAAGAACAAAGGAAAAACTGAAAGAACAAAACAGGAGCGGAATCACAGAACCCAAGAATGGACTAACAGGTACCAAAGGGAAAGAGACTGGGGAGGATGGGTGGGTATGCAGGGATAAGGGGGGGAAAAAGAAGGGGGGCATTAAGATTAGCGTGCATGGGGGGGTGGGAGAAAGGGGAGGGCTGTACAACACAGAGAAGACAAGTAGTGATTCTATAACATTTTGCTATGCTGATGGACAGTCACTGTAAAGGGGTTTATAGGCGGGACCTGGTATAGGGGAGAGCCTAGTAAACATAACATTCATCTTGTACGTGTAGATTAATGATAACAAAAAGAAAAAAAAAAAAAGAAAAGGGGGATTACTCCCTGATAGGATAAAACTAACTGTAAATCAATGATTGATGCACGCTTTAAATACCCTTAATTTTGATCACTTAAAGGGTGTCAGATGATCGGCTATGGAGGTACATTTTTCTGATAATATTTCTTTCTCTTAAAAAGAAAAAAAGGCTGTTCCTGTGTGGTGACCTCCAATGAGTTCTACACAATGGTATAAAGGGCATATAAAAGTGTAGGCAGAGTCCGTTTGTGTTTATACAGAGGATCAAAGCCGAATTTGGCTACCCAGAAAATGAACTAAGATACGATATGAAAAAGAACTTCCAACATCAGCACTTTCTGGAAGACTCATACCAGAAGATGATCATCAAAAAACCCCAACAAAGATCCACACGCTGCTACAGCTGTAGATGCACTCATCCCACTGGTTCCTGGACTTGCCATGGGAATGAAAAAGGAGATATCTAAACTGGCCTGTGCATACAGTGCAAAAAAAAAATTTGACTGTATCTATACTGTTGGAACTCAATCAAGAATTAGTTGAAGTGCAAATTGTCACGCTCCAAATCTTATAACTACAGACTATCTACTGTTAAAAGAACATATGGGATGTGAACAGTCCCCAGGAATGGGTTGTTTTAATTTGTCTGATTTCTCTCAGACTGTTCAAGTTCAGTTGGACAATATCCACCATATCATAGATAAGTTTTCATAAATGCCTAAGGAGCCTAACTGGTTTTCTTGGTTTCACTGGAGATGGCTGGTTATTATAGGTCTGCGTTGGTTATGTAACTGTATTCCTATTATGTTAATGTGTGTGCACAATTTAATTAGTAGTTTAAAACCTATACATGCTGAAGTTACTCTATAAGAAGATATGTCAAAGAAATAATCAATCTTCCCAGGTTTTCTTCCACTTGCTACTTCTATAGCTTTTCTTCTTCCTTCCTAATTACTACCCTTAAATAGAATTCGTGCCTCATATCGAACTTATCGAGTATCATAATTCTTCCAAGTGGTAAAGATACCTCAAGACAAATGCTGAGCATAGAAGCCACAGGGCATAAATATGCAAAGAAGTAAAAAGCTATCCTTTTCAAACAATAAGGCTTCTCTCTCACTTTCCAACTTTACATTTCCCTGTATGGCCCCAGAAGATGACTGGTTAGCCAGAGACGGGTAAGATTCCTCAAGGGTGGAACAACCTAAGACAGGCACAGTCACAGGGGGGCCATCAGGTGAGAAATTGGGGATCAACAGAGGTGAGGCTTAGAACCTCCCACCCTCTGTTTTCAGAGAAATCTTCTGCATCCGTGGATGTTTTATTGCTGTTGTCTAGCTTGAATTAACACTTAGTCTACAGGCACACACCTGATCATCTACATTTGCTGTCTTACAACACTAAACTATGTTTTCTACCTTTATCTTGCATCTACCTACCACTTCAGCATTTTATTAAAAATAATAATAAAGAGATGTTGTATGCACATATAAATCAAGTATAAAAATCAAACGAATATTCATATTTGAACTGATTGTTTATAGTTCATAATGCATGATCAAAACCAAAAGTTTCTGTGATGAGTACCCTTGTACTGTTCACCATGTAACTTATTCACTATGTAAGAATTTGTTCTCCAGGTAAGAACTTGTTCGTTATGCTTCAGAAGATTGGAGACTGATGAATATTAGGCTTGGGGTGGTTAATGATTGTGCATTGAGCATTGACTCCCCTGTACAGAATTTTATTGTTGTTAACAACCATTTGATCAATAAATATGAGAGATACCCTTTCAAAAAAAAAAAAAGTAGAGACTTCCAATTGTAAAATAAATAAGTAAAAGGGATGTAATGTATAGCATAAGGAATATAGTCAAAATATTGTAACAACTTTGTATGGTCATAGCTGGTAGCTAGAATTATCATGTATATAAATGTTGAATCACTGTGCTGTACACCTGAAACTAATGTAATACTGTGTCAACTACCCTTCAATTAAAAAAAAAGTGTCTATCAAGTTATAAGTAGATCATATAAATCTAATAGAAAAATGAGTAAAGAATAGGAAAAGACAGCACAGGAAATAGAAGGACTCAAACCAATGGAAAGATAAGATAATCAGCTATGCTCAGTTTAAGACAAATACATACTAAAATTTCACCAAGATAGTATTTTCCACCCAGCAGACTGGACAAAAACAGAATAACTGGTATCATCTTCCATGGCCAGAGAATATTACTAGTAATATGTGTTTGGTGTAACCCCTATTGGTGGCAATTTGCCAGCACCTATCAAAATTATAATTGCAGTACTTTTTTACTAGTTAATTTCACCTTGTTGTTGTCATCATTCAGATATACCAGCACAGATGAAAAGTAATGTATTGTGTATAGCACCCAATATTTTAGAAACAACTTAATATCCAACTCTAGAAATAGATTAAATCAACTATGATTTATATATATGTAGAGAGAGAGACTGAGAGAACAAAAGCCTATACAGTTGTAAAACAAAACAAAACAAAACAAAACAAAACAAAACAAAACAAAACAAAACAAAACAAGGAAGCTACTATGTACTGACTTGGAAAGATCTCCCGAATAATCTATTAGGTGAAAGGACAAGGTGTTTGCATATTCTAATGAATCTATTGCTATGCTAATCTTTGTGTAAAACTGGAAAAATAATGTATGTGCTTACTAATCTACACATAAAGAAATTGTGAAAGGATTAAGTAGACACTGTTGACATTTAATATCTGGACAGGGAGTGGGTAAGGGTGTGGAGTTGGTTGAAGGAAGCTGTTCACTTTATACTTGGTTATATGTATTTTGATGTTTGTGAACACATTTATTCATAAGCAAATAAAAAACTTGAATTGTGAAAATAAAAAGGGGTCACTGATGGTGAGTAGTGCTGAAAAGTAAAGCAAATTAAGGACTGAGGACTGTCAAATCTTTTTACTCTCATTGTTGCCTTAGTGGAAGCTGATTTAAATTTTCATTGTACGTAACAGACTTTGAGAACTGCATTAAGGAAACTCACATAATAGTCTAATTCAATGATTCCTAGCTTTACTTGATTCCTTTCTTTACAAATTAGAAAAAATGCTTATTAAGGAAACATTTTAACAGTTCTCTCTTGGAAAAATTTTACAGACTAGAGCACAACCTGAGAACAATGATTACAGTTTCAATCATTTACACATTACATAGGATGCTTATTTTACAACTGGAAAGTTGCTGAAGTTTGTGACATGCCACTATAAATGCATGTATTATTAAAAATTACAAATTGTTTGTTAAGTACTTTGATCATCTCTTGAGCAGCAGCTCTCCCTAAGAAAGCAGCAATGATGTGTGGCTCAGCAGCTCCATATCGTCAAAATTCATGGACATAATCACCTTTCACCATTAGATAATCCATGTTCCTGAAGGAAGCCAGTGAGACATCAGTTTTCCTATTTATTCTTCAACTTGATAGTTAGATACTTTTGGTTATCTACCAGATACTCATGTTGTATGTTGTTTATAACATCTATCAACAGCCCGTAACATTAAGTAATATTATCTCATTATCTGGGTTATCCATGATGGAAATAATTTCATCCTTGTTAATTGTATCTAAGCCATAGAGGATCAACATCTTACCACTCCAAGAAATGCAGAATTGCTGCAGAGTAATTTTAATTCTTCCTCTGCAGGCCTATAGACTGCAGTAATTTGGCAAAATGATCAGCAGCAGCATCTTTCTTTGCTTTCTCACAGAAAATATTTTGCAGTTTTATGTATTTGCTTGAATCTGCAGTTGTATCAGGAATTGTGCCTCAAACAGTTAAATTTCCTTGACTCTATTTGGCTACAAATTCCTTTAAGGCATGAGGTAAAATCCAAAATGATGGAGACTGGTGATACTTAGGCAGCAATCATCATTAAATATATCTTCAATACTGTTTGGAATCTGCATTTTATTTAGTGCTGTGTTTAGATTTTTTATGGCTTTTTCAAAATTTTCTTCATCTTCTGGAGACCCATTTTCATTCTTTAGAATTCCTTGTCAGATAGATCCTGCTTTACTTGATTATCAAATGATTATTCAAATATCACACATTAATAGCCAAGTAAATTAATGTTCTGCAGCATGCATTTTGGGAAAACACTGCTCTATAACATTGAAACTTCAAGTATTTTGACAGTCATTAACAATTACGTTCTTACAAGTTCCACTGACCAGTGGACATGTAAGGTTTATGTTTTTAATAACTTAATTTAAGTGCTTTCAGAATGATAGTATATATAATTACAACCATTGTAAAAAGTGGTTTGCAGTAGAATGATAATGAAATTAAATTCTGAATATGGGCGAGCATGAAATTTCTTCAGGCTGAACTAGCAACCTTAATCCTTTGAACAATCTATACATTTTTAATTTGGCATGAAAAGCCAAATGCAAAGCAATAATCAACATATATTTTATTGTTGGAAACTGTATTAAGTCCATGCACAATGTGAGCTAAGATAGCTTTCATGTTTGCTTCACAAAGAAGGATGACATGTATTCAAAATGTTTTCCTGAAATAAAAAATAGCATTCTAAATATGTATAAGGCCTGGAATAAATTCAAAATCATTAGTTATATTCAAACAAAAGAAGAACCCTGAGAATCACTCAATATAATGATATTAAAACACAAAACTATCTTCTTTGCCTACCAATTGGACAAAAACATACACATATATACATTAATAAGCACATAACTCTGACCAATACATTCCATTAATCAAAACAGCAGGTCTTTGCCCAAATCAGTTATGATCCAAAGCAGTAAATATAAAAATTTGTTAGCATGTCTGTCAGCAGAAAATGAGTTCAGATTTATCCAAGTGACATGGAATGTCAGGAAAACTGATGATTCTCATGTAAATTAATTATAGTGGCTTTTCCCCAAATATATAAGCTAAATCAAAAGACTTAGTTTAAAATATATATTGAGGATTTTCAGAAATGACAATAAAACTACTTTAAAAAGTTCTTTGTATTATTTACTAAGATGATGTGTGGAAGTATAAGTTAACTAATACATGGCCATTTGTACACTTACTCAATTCATGCAGTCACCCAGCTATCCAGTTATTCACCTATTTAGGATTTCTTAAACAAGATATTATGACTGTAATGTGGTCTCAGCACGGGGACTACACATATAATTGATGCACAGCCCTTGCATCTATGGTGAGGAGGGCACAGAAAGCCATTTCATGGTCACATGCAAGGGCACAGAAGAAATGAATAGCCAGATGTAAAAAAATAACACAACCAAGTAAGACATTGTTACCAAAGGTGGATCAAAGAATGAAGGGGTAGAAAGAGGTCAAGAAGGGTGCATTTGAAGTTTTAGAAGTAATTGTGAATTTATAGAGGACTCCGAAAGCAAAAGAGAGGTCAAGACGGGAAGTCTGAACAATTACAGGCAAAAAGTGGCTGTCTCTTTTATTAGATTAAAATATGATTTAAGAAAAAATTAGGGGAAAAAATGAGAAAATTATATTGTGTGAGTAAAAACGAGATTCTACCTGGTGAGGCCAAGAAAAAGCCTGGATAATCAGCTTTGAAGGAGGCAAGTCATACTTCATTTGAGAGAATGTCTCTATTTTCGTTTTGGCAGAAAGGAAATATTTTATCAGTCCACTTAAAACCGTTAAAAATAACGTTATTATTATTTGTATTAGAATATTATACTACACAATGTCATGAACTTCCATGCATATGGTTTCTATTGTTTGTAGTGGAAACAAAAATTATGCAACATAATTCAGTAGTTTTCTAACACTTTAAACACTGTTAAATAATGCTAATTTGCAGCTACCTAGCAATTGCTGTTATTTAAACTAATTTACTAATCTAATTGCATCTAATCCCTAACCCAGATAGGATATTTATTAATTAAAAGAAGTTCTCAAGTACTCTTGTAGTTGACTAGAATAATCAAGTCTCTCCTCACAATTTGTAGGGATGAGGAGAAATTAATCAACCAAACAGTATTGCCACACAGTTCTTGGGTGGTTACACTTTAGTGCACTGTAATTCATTCACTCTTTATTTTTACCAAGCATTACCTAAAAGATTTATTCTTTGTAATTAAAAGGATGATCTTTTAACTTCTACCTATATTCTATGATTTTCTCTATCACACAAGCTGCATCTTTTAAAGATTAATCAGAAATTTGTATCAAAGAGAATTGTTTTTATTTTGAAGGATACAGAACACTTGTTTTAAAAAATCAAATTGCCAACTTTGAGAAAATAAACATTTTAATAAGCACCTGAGAAACATCAAACAAAATGATGTTTAGGATTGTTCTTCCCTCTTTAAATAGGTATAGATTGCTATAATCTTTCCTCTTAGAACTGCCTTCACTGTGTCCCATATAAGTTGGAGTGTTGTGCTACTGTTTTCCTTTGTCTCCATATATTGCTTGATCTTTGTTTTAATTTGGTCATTGATCTATTGATTCTTTAGGGGCATGTTGTTAACCCTCCATGTGTTTTTGAGCCTTTTTGTTTTCTTTGTACAATTTATTTCTAGTTTTGTACCTTTGTGATCTGAGGAGTTGGTTGGTAGAATTTCAATCTTTTTTAATTTACTGAGGCTCTTTTTGTGGTCTGGTATGTGGTCTATTCTGGAAAATGTTCCACGTGCACTTGAGAAGACTGTATATCCTGCTGCTTTTGGGTGGCATGTTCTATAGATGCCTGTTAGGTCCATCTCTTCTAATGCATTGTTCAGTGCCTCTGTGTCCTTACTTATTTTCTGTCTGGTGGATCTGTCCTTTGAGGTGAGTGGTGTGTTGAAGTCTCCTAGAATGAATGCATTGTATTCTATTTCCTCTTTTAAATGTTAGTATTTGTTTTCCATATGTTGGTGCTCTGTATTGGGTACATATATATTTATAATGGTTGTATCTGCTCGTTGGACTGCCCCCTTTATCATTATGTAATGTCCTTCTTTATCTCTTGTTACTTTCTTTGTTTTGAGGTCTATTTTGTCTGATACAAGTAGTGCTACACCAGCTTTTTTCTCCATATAGTTTGGATGAAATATCTTTTTCCATTCTTCACTTTAAGTCTGTGCATGTCTTTCAGTTTTAGGTGAGTCTCTTGTAGGCAGCAAATAGATGGGTCTTGCTTTTGTATTCATTGTATTACTCTGTGTCTTTTGATTGGTGCATTTAGACCATTAACATTTAGGGTCATTATTGATAGATAGGTACTTATTGCCATTGTAGGCTTTGGGTTCGTGGTTACCAAATGTTCTAGGGTAGCCTCTTTACTATCTAAGCATCTAACTTAACTCTCTTTCTAAGCTATTATAAATACAGTGTTATGATTCTTTCTCTCCCTTCTTATTCTTCTTCCCCCATTCTTCATATGTTAGGTGTTTTATTCTGTACTCTTTTGTGTTTCTTTTGACTGCTTTTGTGAATAGTTGATTTTATTTTTTGCCTTTAGTTAGTATTTGGTTGGTCTGCTTCCTTCGGTGTGATTTTTTTTCTCTGCTGACATCTATTTAGCCTTAGGAGTGCTTCCATCTAGAGCAGTCCCTTTAAAATATCCTGTAGAGGTGGTTTGTGGGAAGCAAACTCCCTCAACTTTTGCTTGTCTGGGATTTGTTTAATCCCTCCTTCATATTTAAATGATAATTGTTCTGGATACAGTATTCTTGGTTCAAGGCCTTTCTGTTTCATTGCATTAAATGTATCATCCTATTCTCTTTTGGCCTGTAAGGTTTCTGTTGAGAAGTGTGATGATAGCCTGACGGGTTTTCCTTTGTAGGTGCTTTTTTATCTCTCTGGCTGCCTTTAATACTCTGTCCTTGTCTTTGATCTTTGTCATTTTAATTATTATATGTCTTAGTGTTGTCCTCCTTGGGTCCCTTGTGTTGAGAGATTTGTGGGCTTTCATGGTCTGAGAGACTATTTCCTTCCCCAGCTTGGGGAATTTTTCAGCCATTATTTCTTCAAATACACTTCCTATTTGGGTGGCATATTCTTAGCTCTTGCATATTTTTCTGCAGTTCCATCAGCCTGGTTATGACCTTCATTTTGAATTCTTTTTCAGGGAGATTGGTAATATCTGTCTACCCAGGCCCGCTCTCTGGGGTTGTCTGAGTGATTCTTGACTGGAGCAGATTCTTCTGCCTTTACTTGGTAATAGAGGTGGTCATAGGCAGGTGGTTCAGGTATTAGCTGGGAGAACAAAGTCCTTTTTTGCTTCCTTCTCACGTTGCCCTTCTCTGCTGCCTGTGTCGGTACCCACAGATAGGGGGCAGCCTCTCGGTTAATCTCCTTACCTTCCATGGGTGGGGCACCCCTCAGTATAGCCCAGAGCCCTGAGGGGAATGGCCTATGCACCAGGTTTATGTCCCTGCAAGATTGGCACCCCTTCATGCCTTTCCCCAGCTTCCTGTCTCTGCCAGACAGCTATGTGCTGGCAGCAGCCTCTGGGTGTGTCCCGGTTAGCTGCACGTTGGGAGGAGACTCTGTGTGGTTGCTGTGGGTGGGGCTGCTCTCTGGCTGCTCCGCAGCTGTGAAAGATCAGCTGGTTTGCTTGCAGCACTGGCTGAGCAGGATGAATGGCAGGCGGCTTATCACCATGAGGGGCTTTGGGGCTTGGTTACTCCAGGGGGTTGGGGTGCCTTAAGTCCCTTAGGATTCTCAGCCTGCTGGACTGAGCATGTCAGGACGATTCCATCCACCTGTTAAGCCCCTGTCCATTTAAATATTTAAAAAGGCACCTGATTTTCTTTTGTCCCATGGGAGCCAGCTGTGGGGACCTGCTCACAGTCTCCATATCGGATTTTACTTTTCCATTTCTCTAATATCTAGTACACCATGCAGTGTGTGTCTGTGCTCCCGGTGCTGATTACTATCGCTGGTTATTTAGCAGTCCTGTGCTTCCACTCCCTCCCCACCCTCACTCCTTTCCTTTTGCTAGTGAGCTTGGGTGGGGGGAGTGTTCAGTTCCCACCAGGTCATAGCTTTGTATCTTACCCTTTTCATGAGTTGCTGAGTTCTCACAGATGTAGATGTAGCCTGGCTGTGGTACTGTATCTTCTGGTCTCTCTTTTAGGAATAGTTTTATCTGTTGTATTTTCAAAAATATATATAGTTTTGGGAGGAGATTTCAGCCACTCTACTCATGCAGCCATCTTGAGCCTCTCTTATAGTGACACAATGTTTATTGCTGACTTCATAACTTGTAACATCGCTAAATTTTTTAATAATTATAAAATGTATTTGTTTATTATTTGAGACTTTCTAAATAGATAATCAGGTAGTTTTCAAATAGAGACAATTTTATTTCTTCCTTTGCAATCTGTATGCATTTATTTCCTTTTTCTGCTTTATTGCACTTAGACTTCCAGTATGATTTTTAAGTGGAGTATTAAAAGTAGATAGTCTTTTGTTTTTTATTTGTTGCAATGTTTGGGTGAAAATTGTAAGGATTATGTTAGCTATAGTTTTACTGGAAATGTCCTTATCTTGCTGAAGTTTCCTCTCTTGATAATGAGTTTGAATTTTGTCTAAAGCTTTTTTCGGCATTATTATATTAAAATGTTTATACGATTTCTTTTCTTTGCTTTGTAGATACAGTGAATTACATTGTGACTTTTTAATTTAGAACCAGTATGCAGTTCTGAGAAAAACCTCAATTGACCATGATGTATTATATTTTATTAAAATATTTTTTGATTCAATTTCCTTACACTTTTTTAAGGAGTTTAACATCTATGTTTACAAGGAATGTTTTCTTTTCTTCTATTATAATGTATCTGGTTTTAGAATCAAGGTAATGTTAGCCTGATAAAAGGACTTAAAATGTATACCCTCGTCTTTTATTTTCTGGAATAGTTTGTGTTGGACCAGTGTTTCTGTTTGTTTCATAGAACTTTCTAATAAACCCATCTCTGCCCAGAGTATTCTTCATTGGAAAACTTTAAAATACAAATTAAGTTTATTAAAAATATGATTTTATGATTATTTATTCTTGAGTTTTATAATTTGTGTTTTCAAGGCATTTGCTTACTTCAGTGGCCTATTTTATTAGAATATTTGTATTATTATTATTTTATTAATATATATAGGATCTGTAGTGATGTCCACTTATTCAGTCTTGATATTCATAACTTGTTTTTTCTTTTTTTCTTGATTTGTCTTACCAGAGGTTTATCAGTTTTACTCAAAGAACCAGATCTATTTTCACTGATTTTTCTCTATTCTGTTTCAATTTCATTTTTTGTCTGCTTTCTGCTTTCTTCTTTATACTTTTCCTTCTGTCCACTTTGTGTTAAATTTCATTTCTTTGTTCTATTATATTTCATGTTACAAATTTCCATCAAAGCACTAATGAATTGTTTCACAAATTTTGATATATTATCCTTGAATTTCCATTCAACTAATACTATTTTATAATTTCCTTTATGACATATATGACTCAAGAGGTTAAATAGAAGTGGACTGTTTGTGTATTAGATATTCAGAGACTACAGATATATTTCATTTAGTGACCAATATTCAATTAATTATTTGTTTTATCTTTCTTTGTTGTTCAGGGCAGGTACTTTGTATGATTTTAAGTCTTAAATTTGTTGATATGCTTTAGTGAACAGAATATATTTTACTTTGGTGAATGTTCCTATGCACTTATTAAGAATATGTATTTTCTATTTTGGGGAGGAATTTCAGAAAAATCAATTATGGCAGTTTTTATTTTATTCCTACTGATTTAATGACTACTTTTTATTGTCTACTAAGAAAAGAGTGCTTATATTTCCAACTATCTTTACAAATTATTGTACTTCTTATTATCAACTTTTCCTTTATGTATTTTCAAGTCCCTTGTTAGATGCCTAAATA